>NC_022026.1:1942365-1969392 GCF_000317375.1 Microtus ochrogaster | reverse complement strand
CAGCCCCACGGCTCATATTTCTACACTTGCTTATCTTTCTTCTCCCTCATTCTGCTCTTCAACTGGACCTTGGGAGCTCAGTCTGTTGCTCTGATGAGGGATTTTTTCTCTATTTCCATCTGTCGCAGGACAAAGATACTATGGTGATATTTGAGATAATCACCAGTGTGATAGTGGGGCAAGGCCAGTTCAGGCACCCTCTACTATGCTGCCCAAGGACCTAGCTGGGGACATCCCGTGGACAACTGGGATGCCCTCTAGATCCAAGTCTCTTGCCAGCCCTAAAATGGCTCCCTTAATGTAGACATCTTCTTCCCTGCTCCTATATCCACCCTTCCTCCATCTCCACCCTCCCACTCCCCCAAGCTCTCTCCAGTCTTTCCCTTGTCTCTCTTCCTCTCTCCCCTTCCCCCACCCCCACCCCACCCTTAACCCCACCCCCATGCTCCCAACTCTTGCCAGGCAATCTTGGTTGCTTCCAATTTCCAAGAGGATATATATATATATATATATATATATATATATATGGGTTTACCTTTTTATTTGGCTTCTATAGGCTTATGAAATATAGGCTTAATGTCCTTTGCTTATGGCTAGAGTCCACTAATGAGTGAGCACATGAGCACATACCATATTCATCTTTTGGGGTCTGGGTTATCTCACTCAGAATAGTGTTTTCTATTTTCTTCCATTTGCATGCAAAATTCAAAATGTCATTATTTTTTACCACTAAGTAGTACTCTAATTTGTATATATTCTACACTTTCTAGTGGTTTAATTTTTTTTAGTGGATTGATGTTCTTTTATTTTTTTAATTTATTTTTTTTATTTCATTTTACATTCCATCCACAATTCTCCCCCACCCATCCTCCAGGTTTAATGGATACTAATGTTGCTGGGTGTCCTTCCAGGCCCTCAGGGAGGAGATGGGAAAGAAAGACCAGGTAACCATGTGTTTGTTCTCTGGGGAGCAGTTTAAATAGCCTGTGGGTGGTTTTAAGTATCTCTGGGGAGGGGGGTCACCATTTGGTGGGCTTTCTCAAAGGAGAAGTCTGGACTTGGGATGGAACTTCCCACCCAAACATTCTAGACTTCTTGGATATATGGATGCCAAGGGCTGAGGTGAAGCCTTATCCCAGACACTCCAAACTCTTTGAGTATAGGGGTTGTTGTCTGGGTTTCTATCCTGCCTTGTTTCTGTCCTCTCACCAGGTCCCACAGCTATTTAGCCCCAATGAAATCATACAGAGGTCTATATTAATGATAAACTGATTTGCCCATTAGCTCAGGCTTTTTATTAACTCTTTTTTTAAATTTTTTATTGAGAAAAAGAAAAAAAAGTTTCCCCCTCCTCCCAGCCTCCCATTTCCCTCCCCCTCCTCCCACCCTTCTCCCCCTCCCCCCAAGTCTAAAGAGCAGTCAGGGTTCCCTGCCCTGTGGAAAGTCCAAGGTCCTCCCCCCTCCATCCATGTCTAGGAAGGTGAACATCCAAACTGGCTAGGCTCCCACAAAGCCAGAACATTAAGTCGGATCAAAACCCCTTGCCATTGTCCTTGGCTTCTCATCAGCCCTCCTTGCTCGCCATGTTCAGAGAGTCTGGTTTTATCCCATCTTATAACTTATGTTAACCATTATTCTTATTTGTTTTAGCCACATGGTTTGGTACCTTTTTCGGTGGGGCAGGTCACATCTTTCTATCTTCTGCCTTGTGTCTGGGCAGGACTGTGGAGGAATGGGCTTTTTCCTTCCCAGAATTTTCCTGTTCTCATTGACCCACCTCCACTTCCAGTCTGGTTGTCCTGCCTATACTTCCTGCCTGGCTACTAGCCAATCAGCATTTATTTAAAACATAATTTACAGAATATTGACAATTGTCCCTCACCAAGGGGTGCCAGGGGCTGGGGTGAAGCATTAACCAAAATATTCCAAGCTCTTTGGGTATATGGGTGCCAGGGGCTAGAGTGACACTTTCACCCAAACATCAGAAACTCTTTGGGTATATGGATGCCAGGGGCTAGGGTGACACTTCCAACCAAACCACATATAATTATTCAATTACTGTTTTTTAATGTTAAATTATGTGTGTTTGTGTGTGGGTATGTGTACATAAAAGTACAGTGACCAGAGAGGGCAAAAAGAGATTTTAGATCTGTTGGAGCCTGTGTTAGTTACTCTTCAACTACTATGAAGAATCATCATGACCAAAGAAGTTTATAGAAGAAAGAGGCTTACTGGTGGCTTGCTTGCAATTTCAGAAGGTTAGAATCCAATTTATCATGGCAAAGAGTGTGGCAGTCAGCAGGCAGGCATTGGGAGGGAGCAGTAGCTGAGAGTTTGCATTCTTGTCATGATGGAGGAGGTTCATCTGTCTATCTGTTGCTTTCATTGGTTAATTAATAAAGAAACTGCTTGGCCCTGATAGGACAGAAAATTAGGTAGATCTGTTGCTTTCATTGGTTAATTAATAAAGAAACTGCTTGGCCTGATAGGTCAGAACATAGGTAGGCCGGGAAGACAGAACAGAATTCTGGGAGAAAGAAAGCTGAGTCAAGCAGATAGCATACCTCTTTTCTCCAAGATGAATGCAGGTTAAGATTTTTCCAGGTAAGCTACCACCTTGTGGTGCTACACAGATTAATAAATATGGGTTAAAGCAAGATGTGAGAATTAGCCAATAAGAGGTTGAAACTAATGGGCCAAGCAGTGTTTAAAAGAATACAGTTTGTGTATTGTTATTTCAGGTGTAAAGCTAGCCATACGAGTGGCCGGGCGCCAGCAACGCAGCTACCTGTTCCTTCTACATTATCACAAAGAATGAGGGAGACGGCTAATTAGAAATAGCCTGGGCTTTTAAAACCTCAGGCCCACCACTAGTGACATACCTCCTCCACCAGGTCACACCTCTTAATTCTTCCCTAACAATCCCACCAACTGGGGACCAACTATATGAGCCTATAAGGGCCATTCACATTCACATAATCACCGTGTTGAAATTACTGTCAGTTCTGAACTGCTTGATATAGGTGCTGGGACCTGAACTCTAATCCTCTGCAAGAGCAGTGTGCACTTTTTTTCTATCTTTTAATATTAAATTACTCTTATTTTTTTATTTATTTTTACTTAAAAATTTCCATCCCCTCCCATTTCTCTATCCCAGTCCAAAGAGCAGTCAGGGTTCCCTGCCCTGTGGGAAGTCCAAGGTCCTTCCCCCTCCATCCAGGTCTAGGTAGATGAGCATCCAAAGAGACTAGGCTCTCACAAAGCCAGTACATGCATAGGATCAAAACCCAGTGCCATTGTCCTTGGCTTCTCAGTCAGCCCTCCTTGTCCTACGCATTCAGAGAGTCCGGTTTGATCACATGCTCCATCAGTCCCAGTCCAGCTTGCTTTGGTGAGCTCCCATTAGATTGGCCCCCACAGTCTCAGTGGGTGGGCGCACCCCTCGTGGTCCTGACTTGCTCATGTTCTCCCTCCTACTGCTCCTCATTTGGACTTTGGGAGCTCAGTCCAGTGCTCCAATATGGGTCTCTGTCTCTAGCTTCATCCATTGCCAGATGAAGGTTCTATGGTGATATGCAAAATATTCATCGTATGGCTATAGGATAGGGCCATTTCAGGCTCCCTCTCCTCAGCTGCCCAAAAATCTAGCTGGGGACTTCTCCATGGACACCTGGGGACACTTCTAGATCAAATCTCTTGCCAACCCTAAAATGGCTCCCTTAATTAAGATATATACTTCCCTGTTCCCATACCCCCCTTCCTCCATCCCTCTTAAGCACTGAAACATCTCTCCAGCTTAAGAATTCTTTTTGACATCTCACTATCCAACCAAGCTCTAAAGGTACTCTTTGTTCTTTATGAGCTTGCTGTCTGATTGTGCTTTTTCTCTGGTGATCTTAGTTATCCTCCCTTTATTTGGGCAAAATATTTTGACAAAATCGACTTAGGGGAAAACTGATTTATTTTAGTTCACAGTTCTAGGTAAGTACATCATGGCAGCAAAGACTGGTGGCAGAGATTTGAAGCAGATGATCATATCACATTTATAATTGGAATAATTTGGAGCAGTAAATGTTTAGTACTATATTCTTTCTCATTATATACCCACCAGGATCCCAGTCAGGGAATTAATACTTCTATCCACAGGGGGTTGGTTGGTCTTCTTAATTCAATTAACACAATTAAGACAGTCCCACAATGGCATGTCTGGAGGCCCATTGACATTTAATGTTATTATAAGTGATAGTGCCTAAGTCTGTAATTGTCTACATCAACCCCAAAATAAACATTCCATCTCTTTTTATTAAAATTAGCATATATTGATTGTGCAGAGTAATGGGTTTTATTGTTGCATTTTCATTTAACGACAGAACATATGTTGGCCATATCCACATTCCCATTACCTACTCTTGCCCTTTGTCACCTATTTCTGACTCCTCTTTTCTTTCCAAATTACACCCCTTCTACTGCCATGCCTTATGTTTTGTTTAAATCTACAGTCCGCATGTGGTGGAAAACATGCTTACTTTTCTGAGTCTAGCTCATTTCACTTAACATAATGAGCTTCATTTTCCTCAATATGCCATTTTCCCTACTTTAGGATTAAATATTTTCATCAACTCAAAATTCCAGGTATACAATAAGCTGAGAACTTGTTTATATGCTTTATAAATCACCACTAAACCCATTTTGACTTGTTATGTGCAAAGGATAACCTGGATTTAGACTATATGATTCAGCTGTCCATGCTGATGAAAATCACAGTTAAATGGCAGATGCCTATGTCCCTTAGACTGTATAAATAGAGCCCACAGGGTATATAATTAGGATCTGATTACAGATGCCTGTTGTACATAAAGCTACGTGTTCAGTCTCCACAATAGACAGTTGCTTTTTTAGTTTATACAACAGGGAATAAACATATGGTGGGCATTAAAAACATAAAGAGTTGAAGAAGGTTTTTGAAAAATATGTGCATAGTAAAACTATGGATCATTAAAGAAGGTTAGGATAGTTAGGGGAATAATCCAGCTGTATGATCTTTAAAGGTATAAGAGTCATCATGCAGCTCTCCTTTAACCCTCCCTGTATATTTCTATCTGTTGTATATTTTGTTTTGGGCAGGAAGGAAAATAGTTAGGTCTCATGTTTCTTTGTTTGTTTGGTGTGTTTCTTAATAAAGGTACTCTTAGAGGCTTTCTACCTTAAAATAATGCTAAAACATATCAACTGCATGACTTTTGTTTTTCTTTGAGTATTTAAGATTTAGTACAAAATGTCAGTTAGAATAACAAACATAGCCACAATGTTTCAAACAAACCAATGTTTCTTCCTCACTTATTTTAGGAAGGGAACATGAAATCTCCCCAACTAACTGAAAAATATTGGCCTGTATTAGTAGGTGAGTGAATGGAAACCTTGGCTTTGAAAGCCTCTGGATCAATCTGCTGCTTGGAAAGAGCATATACACCAGCCATTTCATCATCTACACAATAGGCTATAAATTATTTGCATGACATCTTCTTTGCATTAGATGCCATGGGCCGGTAACAAGTTGGTGTGATATATAGACCATTTAAGTGACAATAGTCATAAGTTACAGATGGAAAGCTCTATTTTGGCCAGCCATTGTGCTCCCTCTTTGCCCAGTTTTCAATATGAAAAATCACCACTGAATATCAAAAATGGCTTCTTGGAACATCAGCTCTGATCTACAGGATTTGTCACGTTGTAGCTCATCTGTTTCGAGAGCACTTCATTCATTTGTTCTGCATTACCAAGATGGAAAGTTCACTGAATAATTGATGAAAAGAGAAAACTGTGAACTCCTTTGCACTCAGTCATTATGATTTTGATACTACCTTCTAGAAAGTAACTATATCGTTATCCAGTAGGCACACAGCCTAAATTATAAAGGAGGTAATCCCTCAGAGGGTCTGTACACATTCATGTTCATGGCCATTTAAGGATCAGACACTGCCCTTTCAGTCCTAACTATTATAGTAACTTTTACTTATACAAATGTGAGAGAATAGATACTTAAGTTTATTTCACACATGCATAGATGTGTGTGGTGCATATATGTATGTGTGTATGTATATGTGTGCACACGTGTGTGCCATCACAGTGATTTATGCTTATTCTGATCTTTTGATATTTGCAAGATAACAGGATGACAAAAATATAATAATTTGTCCTTATTATCATGTGCCAGGCACAACATAAGGAGGCTATTTTATAATAATCATAGTATTTCTAAAATATTATAATCATAATACATATCACTTTGCCACAACTTTCCATTGTTAATTCTCAAACAGCACTTCATTTTCTGTGGAATGGATTAACACCATAACCATTTCAGCTTCTGGTATTTGAACTATTGAAGAAAACCAGCAGGAGGCCTAGGCCTTTTTAATAATGTAGTGATAGTGTATTCTCTTTGTTTAACCAGGCAAGAAAGGGACCGACTGTGGTGTGAAGCTGCGAGCAGTCACTGAATGGCAAGTAAATCACTTAGTAGCAAGCGGCCAGGCAGGATTTGGTGTTCAATGGATAGAAGGAGTCAATAAAACTACCATTTATGAGGAGATGTGAACTTTAATCCAAAGAGAGATTATTTGATTTCTGCCCTACTTTATGGTTTCTATGAAATCTAACTATATTAGGATTTTTGAGCCCATAAGTAGTAATCATTCCAAGAAAGAAGCCAAATCAATTTAATTGAACTGTGTCCTATAGAAAAAAAATAGAGTCAAATGAACTAAATGGCATTTCCAAATACCACCTCTCTGCCTCTTATCCTTGCTGTGCATAGCACCTGCTGACTTAGCAGTGCTACACTGTTTTCTTCTTTTTCCCTCACCTCTGCCCTTTTCCCCATCCAGTACTCTGAAGGCATTCAAGGATAAGTAAAATTGCATTCACTAGATTCAATGACTTTAAGATCTCTACATGAGAAAACCTTGTAGGCAAGTAAAGTCACTGATTTAGTGTTGCGAAGAATGTTCAGTCATGTGAAATAAATGCAGCTGAGCACAACTGTACAAAGAGTGATCAGAAATTCCACTTATGTACCTGACTACATCAAATAGTATGGTTTTGCTGTCATGAAGGAACAGATTTCTGAGAATGCTTTCAACAGCTAGCTTTTCTCTCTGATCAGATATGTGCATACATGTGCGTGTGTTTGTGTGTGCGTTAGCACATGTGTGTTTTCATGCATACACATATATTATAGTTATTCAACAAACAATACTTTCAACTACTAGTGCTACATGAGTCAACATATATTCACAGGAATCAGTTTTTTTTCCCAAAATTATACTTGCCACAGGGGGAAGAAGAAGGGCTTCAATTAGAAGAAAATATTTTGAACATTATGACACTCAACAAAAGCTATCCTCTACAAATGGCCACTACTTTTGCCCTGTGGTATGCTTAGTAGACTTCCATCTATCATGAGGAAGTCATGACAACCTAATCGATTCAATATGGGTTCACTTTCATTCTTGATTGCCTGGAGGTTGCAGTCTCCTACCCAGATGATCTATATTGAATTGTCATCATGTTCTTTTTCAACAGCAGAGGCTTACTACCTCTTGAGTTGATTGACTTGTAGATGCATAGTCACTCCAACACAAGAAGTAGTTACAAATTATATTATTGGTAAACCAAGGTAATCAGCTCTACATTGAACTCAGGAACCATGGTTTTTTTCAAATGATGAATTACAACCCATTTTTCATTTTCACAATGCAAAATAGCTACATGTTCCATCATATTAATTGACCTCATCCATTTCTGTTTGTTTGTAACTTTGCTCATAGATGTAATTATACTTAGCTGCCCCACGATATAATTAATATACTTCTATAATTTTAGTCACATTCAAATTTTACATTCAGTTATTATATTTACAGACACTTAATTACCAGTGTTATATATTGTACATGTCCTTTGTGTTAAGAGACAAACACAATATGTGTGTGTGTGTGTGTGTGTATTTGTGCTGTAAATTTGGGCTTTGCTTAAAGCAAACATACAAAATTGTCCTATACTTATATATAAAATTAAAGACATGTGTCTTTCTATGTATAAATCATTTTTAAAAACTAAGCTTCTCATCATCTTGCATGGATAACAAAGAAGTTATAATAACTTCAGCAAAGCATTTAAACAAGATATTTTATTATGCTACTTTAAAATGACTGATTTTCAGAAAAAGGTTTAAATGTTGGCTTTTAAGTGCCTCTGTCTTAGAGTTATAAAATAACCTTGTCCATTCTATGTGAATGATAACATTAATGTCCTAAATATTTATCTATTTGTATATTATGTGTGTGTGTATTTGCACATGCATATGACAAGCCTTTCAGAACAACTAATTATAATTTGCAGATGTATTGCTATTTTTCAGGCCTTCAGTTCAGGCCCCAAATTTTCCATTCTTTTCTTGTCATCCAAAATATTTTGAGAGAAATGTCAGTCCTCTGGGAATGAGAAAATGCTCATCTGCAAAGCCCTGTCTTCTTACAAGTGTGCAAGAAGATGTGTCCATGTATCAAATTGCTACTGTTCAAACTCATCAGTTCCCAAAAAGCATTTGAAAACATGCCAGAATGACTCAAGTGTCACATATGGTCGAATGTCTGGAGAGGAAAAGGACATTATGACATATATTCATTTTGGTTCCGTTGGAGTTGACCTTGGTTTATTCCTAATGATTGGCATTTAACTGCTCTGCTTTATGAACATATCATCCCAGGAAGCAGACTTAGAAAAAGGGAGTAAATGAAGTTAGAATTTTATCAGGAAATTCTTGAAATACCTTAGTTCATTAGAAGACTGATTTCTCTTAGGTAGTATGTAGATTTTATGACGTTTGGTTTCAGAACCCACATTACTCTTCTTTCCTTACCCCCTTCAATTGGGCAAAAGCTAAAACACAAATTCTTAGCTTATCCAGTGATAAATTCTTGTCTTGACCAGCTAGCCTCCTGAAAAAAGTTGCAGCTTTTGAGAGTTATATTAAAGTTGAGACATTGAAAGTGGGTAAATGCTATGAATATCATAAAAACAAGCAATTTATTTTGTTGTTGAGTGATGAAAGGGTGTTAATGAAAAAATCTGTGTGAATACCAACTATTTTCTAGAGACAATACCATTCGGATAAACAAAAAAAGAATGGTTGGGGAAAATACAGATTGTAATTCTTGAAATTTCATGTCAAAAAAGAGGGCTGAGTACAATATTAAGTATTGCCAATGAAAAGGATATGGACCCCCAAGTTATGAAACTGAAGTTGTCCACAGCACATCTTGACATGGAAATATTTGGTAAATTCTTACAAATACCAATGTATAATTTTCATGTATCTGTATCTGAAGTTGACTGATTAGGACACTATGCCAGGCACTAATACTTAAACAACAAGTCTTCAGATACTTGAATTTTTACATACATATGAGCCTGTCTTAATCAATGTTTTATTGCTGTAAAGAGACACCACGACCATGGCAACTCTCATAAATGAAAGCAGTTAATTGAGGCATGCTTAAAGTTTCATGGTGGGAAGCATGGGGACAGGCAGGCAGACATGGTGCTGGAGAGATAGCTGAGAAATCTACATCTGAATCTGTAGGTAGCAGAAAGTCAGATGCTGGGCATGGCTTGATCATTTGAAACTCTAAAGCCCATCCACACTGCCACACTTCCCCCAACAAGGCTACAACTCCTAATCCCATTCAAGTAGCACCACTCCCTAATGATCAATCATTGAAATATAGGACCCTATGGGGGTCATTCCTATTCAAACCACTTCATTCCATTCCCTGGGCCCCATAGCAATAGCATACCTCAAAAACACATTTAGTTGAGAACTCAAGAACAATGGCAATGGGTTTTTGACCCTACTGCACGTACTGGCTTTGTGGGAGCCTAGGCAGTTTGGATGCTAACCTTACTAGACCTGGATGGAGGTGGGTAGTCCTTGGACTTCCGACAGGGCAGGGAACCCTGATTGCTCTTCAGACTGACAAGGGAGGGGGACTTGATTGGGGAAGGGGGAGGGAAATGGGAGGCAGTGGTAGGGAGGAGGCAGAAATCTTTAATAAATAAATTAATTAATTAATTAAAAAACACATTTAGTTTAACTTTGAAAGTACCCATATTCTAACACAACCTCTACATGGTTTAAAAGGTCAAAGTCTTTTCTGAGACTTTACGGCAATCTCTTGACTACAATCCCCTGTGTTATCAAAAATCAAAAAGCAGATCACATAAATCTAACATACAAGGACACAAACTATCTGCTACTATCCCAAAAGGGAGGAAAGAGAATATAGTAAGAAAACACTGGACCAAATAAAGACCTAAAATCAGCAGGGCAAACTCCAGCTCCATGTCTGATGTCAAAGTGCTCTTCAGATATCCAACTCTTTTTAGCTTTGTTGATTGCAACACACTTCTCTGTTGGGCTGGTTTGATGATGCCTTGTATGCAGCTTTCCTTGGCAGATATCCCATGGCTCTAGTATCTCCAAACTATTGGGGTCTCCAAGGCAATCAAGGCTTCACTTTCTCAGCTTCACACATTGACCTTTGTAGGGACACCCCTGACACACATCTGACCTCAGTAGCTTTCCTTAGCTGTGGAGAGGGATTGCACAATCCTAGATTTCTTACATCCTAGACTTTAAAACCCAAACTACATGACAGAAAATGCTAATTCTCTGTTTGCTGGGGCTGAAACATGGCCCTCTTGTTCAATTACATCTTCACCAGCTTTCTGTTTTCAGTGGTTACTGTTATACTTTCTTTCTGCGGGGTTGGAAAGGAAACACGAGATGCACGGGGGTCCCACGTGGGTAAACTTTAATGGGGGAGGGGGGTGACGACAGGTGAGGGACGGGGGTGAAAAGACGAAAAAGGGGCGAGTTATGGCGTTCCCCGTTTTTAAGGGGGATCCAGGTGCGTCTGGGAGAAAATGTCCTGCACATACATGGCTTTTTGTCGAATTGGGAATTGTAATTCAGTGGGATGCTGTATCCTCTGCTGCTTCTGGGAATTGTAGTCCAGTGATCCTTCTGCGCATATGCTATCTTTTCGTCTCCAAAAGGAACAACAGTTACCTTCACTGCCTAAGCTTGGCTGTCTAAGAACTCAGTCTGTAGACTAGGCTGGCCTCCACCTCAGAAATCTGCCCCTGCCTCTTAGTAATGGGGTTAAAGGTGTGTGACATCATGCCCGGCCCTAACCTTTTTTTAATTCCTTTTCACAAATTGCAAGCTTAGCTGGATGGGATCTTGCCCTAAGTTCACCATCCCCATTTAGCATCAGGAATTTCTTTACTCTGCTTATTTCCTTGACCAAAAGACTAGCACCATTACTCTTACTGGTATTTCTTTTCTCCTCAAACTCTACATTTTATACCTTTGCTTGCTCAGCTTGGTCCTTTTCATTACAGAGCTGTGTAAGACTGGCCACTAATAACAACATGATCCAGTCAATATTAGGCTGTTTTGAAACCTCCTCGGCTAATGCCATTTATCTAATACTCTTCAATTTAGCCTCAGGCAGACTTTTTGGACAGGGGCAAAAAGTAACCATATTCTTCTCCAAAAATACCACAAGAAGAGTCTCTAGACCACATACTAAAGTTCTTCTCTCCAGAAACTTTTTGAAGCAAGGTTATTATAGTTCAAATCACTCTCTGTACCACTGTCTTTCTGCTCCTACTAGGATGACCCATTAGGCCCTATATAAAATGTTCAACTGCTTATCTAATCCAATACCCTAAAACTCCATATTCTACCAACAAGAAACATGGTCAGGCCTATCACAGCAATACTCCAGTCCTTGATACCACTTCTGTCTTAGTCAGTGTTCTACTGCTATGAAGAGATACCATGATGACAGAAACTCTTATAAAGGAAAGCAATAAGTCAGAGCTTGCTTACAGGTTCAGACATTTAGTCCATTGTCATCATGTTAAGAAACACGGTGGCATGTAGGTACATGTAGTCCTGAAGAAGGAGCTGAAAGCTCTACAAATGGACCTGAAAGCTGCAGGAAGATAGAGACACTGGGCCTGGCTTGAGCATTTCAGACCCCAAAGCCCACTCTTTGTGGAAGTGACACACTTCTTTTATCAAGACCACACATACTCCAACAAGGTCATGATTCCTAATCCCCTTCAAGCAGTGTCACACCCTAACGCCAAAGCATTTAGGTAAGTACTGATTTAAATATTTGAGATTTTGGGGGCTGTTCCTATTCAAACTGCAACAGAGCCAATAAAGACTTGCATTTAGTTCAGATGAAATTGAAAGAAATTAAATTCAGTAAATGCTAAATAGATTCATCTCATGTTTCTAGTTTTAGATAAGTAATGAAAAGTTGAAAATACAAATATTATATTATCTAGTACATTAATAACTAATTAAAACATTAATAGACTCAGAGTCTAAATATAAGGACCAGGTTACATATATTATAAATGTGTATGTTCATATATATTAAGCAGTCTAAATATTTAATAAATTGATGTTAGATAAATACATGAAGAAAAGTTGGAGATGGAGATATAGTCTCATTTAAATAAGGCCTTTGATAATTAAGTACTAGGTCATATTTGATAAGAAAAAGAATAAATGAGCTGTGTATTTGGTCAAACATAATTATATCAAAAGATTGCCCTAAATGTAGGCCTTGAAAAGTTTCTAGACCATATCATATTGAGTTTTTAAATCTATCTGAAACCCCCAGTGAAAATAATGTTATCAGTGATATTCACTTTCTTAATTAAACAATGTGAAATATTAAAATGTATCCTTTAAAAATATTTCATTGTTTCTTCTCTGTTCTTGTAACAACAAGTAAGGATACAGGAACATGAAAAGTGGTACTGTCTACTATAACAGTTTAAAGAGTTTAGAATTAATTTGGTTCCATACTATTTCACAGAATCAACTTTATTTTTTAATGTATTTGAGGAAACAGGACTTTAAAATTTAAGGAGTTAAATGATTTCCCCTGGCTTCGTCCCAATAGTTTTCTAAAAAATAAAACTTTGTCAATAACATAGTAATATGTTAAAACACAAGCTGAGCCAATGTCAAGTGTCTGATAGTCTATGAAAGGTGTCCAAAAATATCATAGCTTTGTTAGCATATTTTATGAAGCCAACAGTAATCTACATTCTTATCTGATAGAATCAATCATTATTTTGAACTCAGTAGTTTCTACAAAAAGCAGAACAAATTCATTCAAATTCATTAATTCCAAAACACTCCTCCTATCCTGTCAGTTATGACCCAAGTAATTCTTTAAGATTTCTATCCTGCAGAAGATTCTCCTCTGTTATTACCAAGGAAGACTGAAAAATATCCAATGTTAATCTTTAAAAAGAAGATGTTAAGCAAGTGCTTGGTTGTCACAATAAAAATAACTGATTGTAGAAACCCTGTCTCGAAAAACCAAACAAAATAATAATAATAATTGATTGTTCCAGGCAGTGGTGATGCACACCTTTAGTCTCTGCACTCAAGAGGTATAGACAGATGGATCTCTGCTCTACAGAGTTAGTTCCAGAAAAGCCATAACTACACAAAGAACCCTGTCTTGGAAAAAGAAACATAAACAAATATTTATGGCTTCTCTAATATACTCAGCATTCTTTTAAGCACGTAATTTTTTTATTCACTCTCATGTGAATAATAAAAGGTAAATAAAAGACAAGATCATATATTTGATTTTCAGAGGTCCAGGTGATGTTATTTTATGCTGCTGTTCTGTTGTTTTTATTAAACTTATCCTGAAGACCTACACAAACCATTAGCAGATGGCTCAGGTTTATAAGATGCTAATTTCAAAGATTTCAAGGTCCAGAGTGACTCAAATAGCATTACTGGAAGATCAAAAGTGCTGGTGTTTACAAAGTACAGTCTGTGCTAAAGGCTATTGCTATGTAGGTGTATATATAGGTGTTCACATCTTATTGCCAGAATTCCTCAGAAAGTTTATACATCACGTATTTAATGACTGTGTCACAAGAAAACTGAGAAATGAGTAGTTGTGGGGCATTACAAGCAGCTAAGATCACATAGAAGAAGATATTGAAGGTTTGAAGAAATGTTTGGGATTCAGGGAAGAGTGAATATATGTTTTTATCAGGTTATATTTATATATTTAAATGTTTATATGTGTAACAATAATAATTAAATAAAATGAAGCCATTAATTGGAAATGGAATGGGTGAAGCACAGAAAGCAAGTAAAGGAAGATAGAGAGAAAAAAAGATAAAAATATAATACTTATATATAAAATATTTTTAAAAGTATATTATTTTATGAATATGATTGTTCTATCTGCATTTATGCCTGCATGCCAAAAGAGGACATTAGATCCCAGTATCACCATCCTAATTAGTCTTATTAAATAAAACCTCAGAGTCAGATGTTAGGGGGTAAAAACTGAATGATCAGAGAGAGAAGAAGAGCAGCCAGCCACTAGAGTGCTTACCTCTCTGAATGCTGAGGCAAAATGGGAAAAAAATGTTGTCTTTACAAGTTCTCAGACTGAATGCTGTGAGATCTTGTTACCTCCTACTTTATAGTCCTCTCTCTGTCTAGCCATATCCCTTCCTGTCTCCACCTCCTTAGTGTTGTGATTAAAGGCATGTGATTCCCAAGTACTGGCATGAGCTCTGTTTCTCTTTAAGACTGGATCAATCTAGTATAGTCCAGTGTAGCCTTGAACTCACAGAGATCTCTGCTTCTGTCACCAGAGTCCTGGAATTAAAGGGGTGTGTCATCACTGTCTGACCTTTATTGCTAACTAGTGGCTAGCTCCGTACTCTGATCATCAGGCAAGCTTTATTTGTTAGGTCACAAACAAAATATAACCACAGAACCCACTATAGATGACTGTGTGCCACCGTGCGTTTGTTGGGACTAAAACTCAGGATCTCAGGAAGATCAGCCAGTGCTCGTAACTGCTGAACCATCTCTCTGGCCTGTTATAAAATATTTTCAAAAAATTAAAAATTGGCAATATCTGTGACACATGATAGCTAAATGTCTCACAGGAAATTCTCTGCTCCCAGTCCTGGGTCTTTGGACTTCTCGCCTCAGAAGCATAGCAGTCAGCAAAATGGGAAATTGAAGAGCTACCAGAAGGATGACCCTTCCAAATTTGTTCACCTCCCAGCCTTTCTAGGCTACAAGGCTCACATGACCCACAGCATCCTAGAAGTTGATAATCCAGGATCCAAGGTGAACAAGAAAGAAGTCAAAGAAACTGTAATCATTTTGAAAATAACACCCATGGTAGTTATGGGCATTGTGGTAGGTATGTAGAAACCCCACAAGGCCTCCAGAACTTTAAGACAGTATTTGCTGAGCAAGCCAATGACAAGTTTAAAAGGTGTTTCTACAAAACTGGCACAAACTTAAGAAGGCCTTCACCAAATACTGTAAGAAATGGCAGGATAACATGGGCAAGAAACAGCTGGAGAAGTACCTCAACAGCATGACAAAGTATTTTCAAGTCATCTACATAACTGCGAGTTCTCAGAAGATCCTGCTTCCTCTTTACCAGAAGGCACTCTGGATGGAGTCCCAGGTGAACAGAGGAACTGTGGCTGAGAATGGGCCCCAGAGGGGCTGGCACAAAAGGTTCCTGTGAACCAGGTGTTTGGACAGGATGAGATGATTGATGTCATTGGACTGACAAAAGGCAAAGACAAAAGGAGGTGCCCAGTCATTGACGTCAAAAAAAGTACCCTGCAAGACCCATTAAGGGCTGTACAATGCTACCTGTATTGGAGCCTAGCACCCTGCCCATGTGGCCTTCTCTGTGGATCCAGCTGGGCAGAAAGGCTGCCATCATCGCACAGAGATAAATTAGATTTACAAGATTGGTCAAAGATAGTAAGCTAATCAAAAACCATGCATCTACTGACTATTACTCATCTGACAAGAGCATCAAACCACTGGGTAACTTTGTCCATTATGGTGAGGTTATCAATGACTTTGTGAAGCTCAAAGACTGTGTGGTAGGAAACAAAAAGGGTGTTCAATTTCTTCAGCTCTGGAGAAGACTGACCTGAAATTTATTGACACCACCTCCAAGTTTAGCCATGGTCATTTACAGACTATGGAGGATAAGAAAGTCTGTATGAGACTGTACAAGAAATACCACATTGCCAAGGAGGAAGGTGCTTAATGTCGGAAGCATTTGTGAAATTGGTAGGATCTCAAGAATGACTTTTCCAGTGGTGGTGGTGGGGGGAACTTGTTTAATATATTGAATTTTTAATAGTCTAGAAAAAGGAGCAATGATTTCTAGTGAGCAATCTAAATGGAAAATAATCTTTATCTTATTTCAGTGGAGGGGGTATGGAAAGAGATGAGAAAGAAAAACACATCTACAAGGTACAGGAAAAGATATGCTAACAGTCATGACTATTTGAATAGTATGCCTGTTATTTATTTAATTTTTCTATACCCACAGAATCAAATTTATTTCCATTGATTTTTCATGAAAGGAGGCTTAAAGTTTTGGGAGTGAGGTATTTTTGAGAAATAAGATATTAAATCTAAGCTATTTGTTATCTATTCACAATTATAAAAATATTTAAACCAGGTTTGCTGGCGCATACCTACAACCCCAGCATTTAGAAAGTAGAGGGAGAAGGATCTATACCATGGAGGAATTGCCTATAATTTATAGACAAACGAGGCTCAGAATGGTAAAATAACCTGATCAAGATCATGTATCACCTAAAGAGACTGATTCAAGTAAGTGCAGGCCCGACTTCCTCCAAACACAGTATGAATTGTTTCCCATGAACATTTCCATAGAGTTAGTTTGGGGTCAGGGAACTGAACTAGTACATTTGATGGCCCAGATCCAGTTTTTGCTGGACTATGTGAGCAAATCACACTGCTATTTTCAAATGTGTTTTCAAAACAGATTTCTGTCCTACCTTCCTTTTCTACAACAGAGGCCATAAGGATCTGCCTTGCTGCCTGGGCTAGAAGGATAAGCCAAAAGTTAAGGCTGCATCAATTTCTACCTCCTTCTACTTGGCACTTCAGATGAATCTCTTTAGTTTCATCCCAGGAAGCAAAGTGACATTACTTCAGCTGCTGCAGAGGATGAAAGCTCTCCTGGCAAAGATGGGCCTTTGAACTAGTGAAAAGTGAGTGATTGATACAAGGTCTAAATCTTCATTCTTCTGAGACAAATCAGCATTTGAAACAGAAGAAAATAAAGGAAGAGAAGCATGAATGGAGAGGGGGAGCCAGGGAGAAGTGGGACCACAGAAAGGAAAGATATAAAAAGAGCCTGTTATTTTAGCAGGAAGAGATGAAGTTTCCTTTTGAAGTTAAAAACTACCTATTCCTACAACCAAGAGATTTCAAAACAAGCAGATACTAAATTTATCATTCATGATTTTGTTCCTCTCAAGTTTTAAGGATTCCAGAATTCTACTCCAAATTAAATGTGCAGTTTAAAACCAAGCTCTTGACATTTTAAACTACATTTTATGGTTCATTAATATGTATTTGGGGTCTTTTAAAATGCATATTCTGATAGTGGATGTAAATCTCTGTTTGGGGACTTTTGTGAGGAAAAAGTTGCACTTGCTATCCAATCAGGTATGCCCTCACGCCTCATATTCCAAGTTCCAAAAGGGGCATTGAGGGATTTCAACATTCACCCAGTACTCAGATGCTGCACTTCATAGTTTACTTCACCTGCTAAAACTGACATTTGGTTGAAAACAACTTGTGCACATAGGGAAATACTTCACTTTTCTTAACTCCCTGATTCCCTCTGCTCTATCAAGAAGATAGAAGACAGTATAGAGGGAATAATCTGCCAAAACACATGCCAAGGATGTGAGGAAAGTGGGAATTTGACCTCAAAGACAGAGATTCTGTGATAGTGGCTCAAAAATAAAAGTCTTCTTGAAAAAAGAAAAATTTCCACTGTGACCAGTAAGAACAAAGAAAGCCCCAGTGGACAATGGAAAGCATAGTCCTCATATACTATGCAGTACTAGTTTTTTTCTCTCAACATGCAAAACTCTATGGGACAACCTGTATCACATACACACAAGCACACACACACACACACACACACACACACACACACACACACACACCACAAAATATGTAAGCTGAAATTACTGGTATAAAATTAGATTCACTTATGGAGTGCCTTTTATGTACCAGGCATTTAAGGTTATGTAAACACTTCTTAGGAATTTGATAGGTTCCTGTCTTACTTTGAATCCTTCAGCGTTATAACTATAATTATGTGCTCCTTTACAAAACATTCCAAGTTCTCTGCTTTAAAATTGCAATTATTGTATATTGTGATACATCATTTTGTGGGTGAAGAAATTAGACAAGGCTAGACTGTGTGATTTCTTGGCTACACATGGTACCAAACAAGGTCACCAGTGGGATTCATCAGATTGACAGAATGCTTTCAATAAGCAAAAATAATTTCATGTTTACAATGGACTCCTTGGTAGGTATTGATACTCAGCTGGGAGAATCAACTGGAAAACCTACATGTATATTCTCTACCATGACAATCACAAACAAGACATACAACATTGCACATGGTGGGTTCAGTGTTTCCATAGAAAATGTTTGCAAGAGAGAAGTAACATGTATGGATTTTTTTTATGGTATGGAATGAGAAACTGGAACAGTATTTCTTTTTGGCTAAAGTTTGCTGAAACTGAGAGGGAAGCATTGTCCAACTTCTCTCGGGATGTGTCCAATAATTTGTCGCCACTTTAACCTAACACAGATTGTTCAAGGCTTTTAGGGTTTAATGAAGGCTATAAGCAATATTAGTTAAAAGTAAGAGATCTAGAATAAACCAATCAATTTAAATTTCAAATACGTTACTTAATGCTCTTAGGTAACTGTTTCTCTACTTATGAGTTTCTACATCATAATGAAGTGATAAAGACATTTTATATACATGTATGTTAAAACATTTTATATATATATATATGTACATACATGTTTATACAACAGTATCTGCAACATAGTTTGTCTCAAAAACTAATAGCTTTTACTATTTATAAAATCTGAAAGTGTTCTCATCTAGTTCAAATTTAGTAAATGTTTCTTTTATATATAGAAGATTAAAATAAGAATTGGTGTATGAAAAATCCTTATGAAAACCCACTAATTTGTAACCTAATTAAAAATATAATTAAAAAGGAAGGTGTTGGAACACAGGTACCATGCATGGATGGATAAGGTTTCCCACAGAAGACATGAATTATTAAATGAAAAGCTCAGTGCCAGACATGGGATAACTCCCTACAAGCTATTGGTCAGGGAGATGACAGAGGCCAGCAAAACAACACAGACTATAGTTGTTATTCTTGATTGCCCACCATAATCAAATGGTAAGACCCTATTATTGATGATACAATCCATTCGGTTACTGGATATAAATAAACCATGCTGGGACTGGGTTTGGTAGCACACATCTATAATCCCAGCACTTGGAAAACAGAGGTAGACCTCTGCGACTTCTAGACCAACTTGATCTATATAGTAGTTCCAGAATAGCAAGGACTACATAGTAAGGCTCTGACTCAAAAAACAAAGAAGAGAAATTAAGCTGGAACTCTGCTCAGGAATTTCTCTATACTGGATAGACATTTTAATGCAAGAAACTGCAGTAATATGCAGGATGCTTCAGTAGAAATGTTCTCAGTCGTATGCCCAGCAGTGAATCTTGAATGCTTATCTGCTTGCCAAAATGTACCCACTGGAGTAATACTGCCATGAGAGTTATGGGGCAACAAAACACTTCTATGTTAGATTTGAATTCTGCTTCACAGGAGGGAATTAATGTCTTATACTGTAAATGCCATCAAAAGATCTTTGCTTTGGAGGTCATGGGAGCTAGTGTTTTGATAAATTTGCATATTCTCAAACTACCTTCTAATTATTTCTGATTATTTCTATAAATTAGCACCACTGTGAAACACTGTCTTCTGGACATGATGTAGATAGCTGCTATACTCATGAATTCACTAAAGCCATGGTTTCCTGCACAGATCAAGCCAGCAAAGACTATTTGTTGTTACTGTAGGCAGCAGTAATTGGAATTAGTTAGTTTCAAATACATTAAATAAAAAAATTAAATAAGATGTTATAAAGTTGGGAGGAGAAGTATTGGGGTATATTATCAATATATATGGTATACAATTCAAGGAAAAAAGAAGATGAATAAAACAATCTGTAGGAAATTCTCAAAGAAATAATAAAAATTACAAAAGAATAAATTAAAAAATTGATGGTGAATTATATGCTACCAGTTCAAATATTTTCAGAAATAAACAAACTCTAGAGGGTGAATGTTAACAGAGGTATCTGTCCCGCCTAGTCCCACAGCCATTCAGTCCCAAAGAAACACACAGAGGATTACATTAATTATGAACTGGTTGGTCTATTCAATTAGGCTTCTTACTAAATAATTTTTACATCTTAAATTAGTCCTTAATTCTTCTTTGGGTTAGCCATGTCATGTGGCTTGGTACCTTTTATCAGTGAGGCATTCTTATCTTACTTCCTCTCAGTCTGGTTGATGACTGCAGACTGAGCCATTCCTCTTCCCAGAATTCTCTTATTCTGGTCACCATACCTATATTTCTTGCCTGCTTGCCCTGTCTATACTTCCTGCCTACCTACTGGACAATCAGCATTTTATTAAACCAATATAAGTGACAAATTTTTACAGGTTACAAGATCATTGTCCCACAGCAATTATCTTTTTCTCCAAAACAAAAACTCTGAATCTAATCTCCTTTGTTTAGCTTTCTTTCTGGCCATTATCCTTAACAACTTGTAACCAACACTCTAAACAACAAAAAAAAAATCCATAAATTCATTTTGTGGGAATGTGAGCATAGCTTTTCAGGCTACTTCCTGCTGATTGGGGGCACTGATAATTTTAAGGAGACATAAAGAAAATTTAGGATTATAGTTAAGTCTTGAGTGGAACATTGTGTAAGGCTTGATCACCTCAACCAACAGTCTTGAAGTTGTTCTGGATGTAGAACTCAGAGGAAACTCCAAAAGTGGTCCTTTGAAATGTTGAACCATCTGGTCCATCTGCTTCCGTTGGAGATTTTTTAGAAAGTCTTCCTTGATCAAATCTGATTTTTCTTAACTCAGAATAAATCCACAGCCTCTCATTTCTTATGGAAACAAAAGTAAAATCTTTTCTCCAAGTAACATATCTTTTGACTTAAATTTTGAAGTCAAGGCATTTTTTAAATATGTATGTTGGATTAATCCAGCAGCATTTATAATCAAATATCTTTTAACAGCTGTTGCTCCTTCCTCAGCTATCAAACAATTCAAAGACAATATACAGTTATTGTGTTGTGGCTAAACTTTGTTTGTGTGTGGGTTTGTGTCTAGAATTTCTTTTCAAGCTTCTCAGGTTTTTAAGTAGATTTATTTGACCACATTGGGTGCTGTTTGTTGGCAGGAGGTTGCTTGATCATTCCTGTCCACCCAAACATAAAATAATCACACAGAAATTGTATTAATTGCAATACTGTTTGGCCAATAGCTTAAATGTATTTCTGGCCAACACTTAGACATTAAATTAACTCATTTCTTTTAATCTGTGTATTGCCATGTGGCTGTGGCTTACCGGCAAGGTTCTGGTGGGCTCTGATGGAAGCATCTGTCTCCTGTGGGTGGCTAACATAGCTTCTTACTGATCCACCTACTTTTCTCTCATCTATCTGATTGAATCTCCCACATTGCCCAATTCTGCTAAGCCACTGGCCAAAACAGCTTTATTCATTTACAAATAAAACCAATAAAGCAACACAGATAGAAGGACTTTCATACTAGGTAACATTGCAGGCATATGTAAAAAAGAGATACAATAAAGAAAAACTGAAATATTCTTTAATGTCCATAATGGTAGGTAGAAGCAAAAGAAAAGAAAAGAAATGAACACAAGACAGAAGTGACACTGGATATATTTAACTAGGTAGCCCACAGTAGAATCTTCTCATTACTTATAATCTATCCCTAGTTAGATAACAGCAATTTACAAAGCGAGGAACTGAGCAAATCAATTCATTCCAATTAAGACTGTTAAAATCAATGATCCATTTTCTCTACTATAAAAATAATGGTTTTTGTTTTCATAATTTCCCTCTCAAATTTTCCTATATATACATCCTATTTATTGGAGGCCTGATTCTCTTCTTGGCACAGTGTAAATTTCAATGCTAAGAAGCCTCATAAGAGTTTAATAAAGCATGGTGACACCAGGGGCCATTAGTATTTTTCCCCCCCGATGTGACAGATGTGGTGCTTTCTTGACCCAATACCTTATGAGTCCATTGTCAGAGAAATATTAAACAGGAATTTATACAAGTACTTCAAGACAGAATAGGCTTTCACCTGAAAGGTCTATGAAATGGAGGCAATTGAAATTTATTGACTTGGGTAGTTCACCTAATTAACTTGGTTCATCACCTTCATTTTGTTACTGAAGTCCTGGGCTGATTAATCCAACTAGCCAGAAACTGAAGAATGGCCCCGATTAAGTCTGTAATCCTTTAAAAATATTTTTGCAGTACTTGTATCAATATACCTCAAGGCACAAAGATCTGGATGATTTAAAAGGAGTGACAAATTCTTGACATTTTTTAAGTATTCTACTGATACCCTTCTAAATATTTTACTGTTAGAGACTATTTTATTCTTAGGTATTTGCCCATTTGAATGACCTTCACCATGAGAAATACTTGAGATGGCAGTTTTTATAATAGAAGGCAGACTTAGAATAATAGGTACATTTCTCGAGGCTTAAAGTTCTATTTTTTATAGAGGCAGGAAAAATCCCTGCTACTAGGAAAATTACAATTTTTAGATATGCTATTAGATTCTGAATTCTTAAGGCATGAATTAAGAAATTGGCCCTAGCCTTACCGTTTAGGAAAGGAGCACTGGAGACTGAAATACTTGACTGTAATAGAGGTAGTATTCCTGCATACTCAGCATATTCTGATGTAGAGGGAGACCTCAGAGGCAATTGTCTACAACCTGAAAATATCAACTGTACAATAAAGAACCCATGGCCAAAAATGTACTCTCTTATCAAGTATGTTGGATTGTTCTGAATTATGGGGGCAGAAAATAAATCTAAGAGACTTGAAAGCATTGCTATTTGGAATTTGAGGGGTATTGACTATTGAATAGAGTTGGGTATAAAGGGAACATAGTCTTTTACAATAATTCAAATCACTTGTTTTGCTTACTAAATGACTAGGTTTGAATCACAACCTGTTTTCCTTCCTACTGTGCTATTGTTCTAAGATATTTGATTTTTATTGAGATATTTGATCATCTGGTTTGCAATTGAGTCTCATGGATATTGAAAAGGAAGTATGTTCTTGGGGAGTAATGTAACCTCTGCACAACAATAAATTTGGTGTAGTTCTTCAGTGAGGGCTAAGGTAAAATCACAACCATATTATTAAACATTTTTAATAACAGTTATTAAAACAGAAATTTTTATATATGGATAGGTACATGGACAAACTGTGGAAGAGGAACATTGCTATTCATTTGTTAATATTGATAACAATAAGACTTTCCAATTGTTGCCAAGATGCTATGACACATAAGTGACATTTCTAGATGACAAAGTAAGCTATGTATTATGGCTAACAAGTTTAAAACTCATAAAAAAATAAAAAAGTCAGACAAGAGAAGACAGTATGACGACATTTCCCATTAGCAAGAAACAAAATCACATAATTGAAAAGGATAAAACTGCCCCTCCCTCTTAATGTGTAAGCAAACATTGATACACTCTCTTTACACAAACATTAAGGATGTTGCAACAAAACACAGTCAGTTGGAAGTAAAGAGAGCTGTATTGTAGTAACAAATTAGTTCTGTAACTTTATGGATTTCATTTCTCCCAGTACTTAATACCTGTTGACTGGGGTTTTCTGTCCCACCCAGTCCTGCAGCTGTTAAGTTCCAAAGGATCATAAGAATCTACAGCAATTATAAACTGATTGGCCCAGTATCTCAGGCTCTTCTTATTAACTAATTCTTATAAATTATATTACCCCATAATTATTGCCGAAGTTAGCCACGAGGCTTGGTACCATTTTCGGTGAGGCAGTCACATCTTGCTTCCACTGAGGCTAGGTCATGAGTGAGGACTTAAACTTCCCTCTTAACAGAATTCTCATTGCCCTGCCCCTACTTCCTGCCTGGTTGTCCTGTCTATACTTCCTGCCTGGCCAACCAGCGTTTATTTAAACAAGTATAAGAAACAAATCTTTACAGGGTAAAACCATTTTCCCACAGCAAACACCTTCATTTTTAACATGAATTTTAACACAAATTTAACACAGATTTTCAGGATAATAGCAGCAATTAATAATGATAATTTATATTTATTGAACCCTTGTTATATGCAATTATCATTTGTTGTGGTTACTTTATAAGCGTTTTTGCTTCTAATTATAGCAACAACTACAAGCAACAGGTACTATTTATTCTCTCTTCTGTAATGATAAGGTGTGTGTGTGTGTGTGTGTGTGTGTGTGTGTGTGTGTGTGATATTTACCCAACATTTCACTTAGCTTCAAGGTATTAGAGCTGGTATTTGAAGGCAGATAAATACAATGCCAAAGAATATCAGTGCTAGTGGTGACTTGAGTAAGAATTGTCTCTATATCCTCATATATGTGACTGTGTAGACACCAGACAATAGTGCTTTTTGAAAGGATTAGAAGAATTAGGAGGTGTGGCCTTGTTAAAGAAAGTATACCACTTGGGCAAGCTTTAACATTTCAAATTTCCACGCCAGGCCCAGTCTATCTATCCTTCTGTCTCTATCCATGGATCAGGATGTAAAGCTCTCAGCTACCACTTCAACATCATATCTGCTTGTATGTTACCATGCTCCTTGCCATGATTATAATAGACTAACTTTCTGAATGTGTAAGTAACCTTCCCAATTATATGGCTATATAAATTGGTCAAGGTCATATTTCTTATCCTAATAGAGCTATAACTTGAATAAGTAGTCTAGTTCCTTGAAACTATGTTCTTAAGCACTCAACTCAGACAAGAAATTCTATTTTTGCTTTCTTTGTTTTTACATGTCTGCTTTTCATGCATTTGTGTTGTATGAATATACAGACTAATGGAAGTGATGAATCCTATAAAACCAATCAATAAATATGAAGGATTCAGCATTTATACTAGGTAATAGGGAAGCAACCAAAACCAATGAATCCTGTAGATGGTGTGGAAACAGATTCATCTAATGCTGGCACTGTACAGTAGAGCATGGCATCTCTTTCTAAAACAATGACTGCTTACCTGTTGGAGCTCACAAAATATACTAGATGTTATAGTTTTGACTGTGAAAATTCTATAAGAACATTCCAATCCTTACAATTCAAAAAACTTAATTTGATAAGTACAATAGGTATGAGTCAATATTGATAAAAAGTTATTAACAACTTGCTGTATTTATATTCCCTATAGGAACATTTTTATCTTTTCTTAAAAGTATTGGATTTGGGATGGATGATGATAGAGGAGAGGAATTACATAAGAGAGAAAGTAGTGTTTAATACAGAAATGCTGTGGCACACTTGATATGGGATTCCCCTCTGCATGCTGTAAATACCTTTGGTTAATAAAGAAACTGTCTTGTGCCTACACAGGGAATTAAGGTAGGTGGGGAAAACTAAACTAAATGCTGGGAGAAAGAAGGAGGAGTTGAGGAGAAGCCATGGAGCTTCTGCTGGAGACAGATGTGATGGAGGAAGGCCATTGGTTAATTAAATAAAGAAGCTGCTTGCCCTGATAGGTTAGAACGTAGGTGGGAGGAGTGAACGGAGCAGAACGCTGGGAGGAAGAGGAAGTGAGCTCAGAGACTCAACAGCTCTCCTCTCAGGGGCAGATGCCTCAGAGAGACACGATGCTCCACTTTTGCGGGCAGAGGCGAGAGCTCTGCTCTCTGAGGCACACACGATGAAGCTCCGACCCAGGATGGATGTAGGCCAGAATCTCCCTGATAAGCCACCTTGTGGGCTACAGCAGATGATTAGAAATGGGCTAAATTAATATGTGAGAATTAGCCTAGAAGAGGCTAGATAGATGGGCCAAGCAGTGCTTAAAAGAATACAGTGTCCGTGTAATTATTTCGGGTAAAGCTAGCCTTGTGGGCAGTGCGGTGCTGGGGACTCAGCCCCGCCTCGTATTACAACACAGATGTGCGCCGAAACTTTGCTGGTAGGCCATGATTTTGTGGTGATGCACAGATTAATGGAGATGGGTTAAATTAAGATGTAAGAGTTAGCCAATAAGAAGATAGAGCTAATGGGCCAAGCACTGATTTAAATAATATAGTTTCTGTGTGATCATTTTGGGTCTGAGCTTCCAGGCAGTTGGGAAATAAACTGATGGCCTTACTCCAACACAAACTGATAAAACATATGCCCCTCTATATGCATTCAGGTCTATACATGTACACTGAAGGAAATAATGGAACTTCTATTTATTGACAACCTAAGATATGTTAGCCCTTGCTACAATTTAATTTTTCCTTATTTTAAAGAAGCCTGTATCTAAACCATAAAATTATATGTTCTTCCACAAACCACTGCTCTGCACAGTACTTAGCACCACACTGCTGAGCTGTTTAAAGATCTCTAGACAATGTTCAAGTTGTTTGAACACTGGTCACATATTCCTATGACTTTTCAGAAGTCAGTTAAGTTTAGTGATTTTTCACAATATTAATCTGTTAAAAAGAAAAAAAACAAGGGATTGATATAATTGGTTTGAAGAGATCAAATTGTAAAAACAATGAATGACAAGTTGCATATTTTAAATGTTTGCAGAAATGAAACAGTGAATGGATTAAAAAGTTGTAAAAAATATAAGCACAGAAAGAATAATTTGATATG
>NC_022026.1:1940460-1942160 GCF_000317375.1 Microtus ochrogaster | reverse complement strand
ACATTTGAGTCATGATTATTCATGGTTCACATTAATATTGTGCAGCATTTTTTCAAAAGAATAGTCTTAGGCATATTGTGATACTTAACCTCTATGGGTCTATTATGGACATATGGATGGAGAAGTCACTGGGAATCATTTAGTCTCTGCTTCACAGATGCACCTCAACTAATCTATTTCTGTTGTGATAACAGAACTCTCAATGCTTTGTTTTGAAATATGAAATGGATTGAATTTACTAGAAATTATGCATGTGATCATGCAATGATTTTTCATCTCTATTTTCAAAGTCTTTGTTGTTTTTCTTTCATTTTATAGGAGTTATATGAGAAATAGGATGTGAGGAAAAGATTATAGTAAATATTAACTTGGCCTGTTCCATGAATTTTGAAACTAAAATGCATTGACCAAATTTAGCCTGTCTATTTTTTTATTTACGGTCTGTAAGATGAGAATGGTATTTATATTATCAAATGACCAAAAAATGAAAAGAAGAATAATATTTCATGACACAGAAATCACATTGAATTCAAAATTTATTGTCCATAAATAATTTTCTTTGGAGAGAGCTACACACTAATTTATACAATGTTTATCACTTCATTCATGCTATTATTGCATAGCTAAGTAATTGTAACATTGATTGTATGCCTCACACATTCTAATACTTACAACCTGGCCTTTTATAGGAAGAAAGTTTGATGACCCTTGTTCTATTTTCTTCAAAGAGTTTTCATAAGTATTTGCTCTAAGGTCAGAATCTAAGAATTAGTCTTTGACCAAACAAAATAAGGTTTCTGTCAAACTTCATTTGTGCCTGTTATTGCTGAATTAGAGAATAAAACCACATGTATTAAAGAATCTGCATCCTTTCTACCAAACTGAAGTACTGGCTAGTGGACAGTTTTCAATGTTCTTTTAAATTTTTTTCTAATGGTGTCAAAGCCTAGACCATTTTGGATTTGGCTACAAGCAATTTCAGAAACACCACCCCACAACTTCTTTGAGATGAACTCACGATCTTTTGAGTCACTCAAACACTTTGCCTATCTGTTTCCTCCCAGGCTTGAATACACTTATTAAAGAATGTATTCACAGCAAACATGGCTTACTGACAGGCAAAAATAGGTGAACATTTAGGAGGACTAGTATTTGCAGCAGTGTGAAACTATAGAGCAGCCATTCTCAAATGACTTTGCAGGGGAGTCAAATGACCCTTTCACAGGAGTCACATATCAGATATCTACATTATGATCCAAAATAGTAGAAAATTTACAGCTATTAAGTAGCAATAAAAATAATTGTGTGGCTGGGGATCACCACAACACAAGGAGCTGTATTTGAGGGTCATATTATCAGGAGCTTTGAGAACTACTTGTGTAGAAAAAAAAAAATTGTCTCTCTTTAAAGAACATGTATGTCTCAGAAGTTGCTTTCTAGGCAAAATTCCACATAGAGGATTTTTTGTTTCTTTGAATTTGATAGTTAAATTGATTATGTGCTTCTTTGGAAAGGAATTTACTTATAAGCAAAATCAAATTATTTTTTTCAAAAGCAGCATCTGTTGGAATATAGACTATTTCATTTTTACAGTTATTTTATATTGAAAACAAATATTTTTATACAATATACTTTGATAAGTTTGATCAACTCCTTGCAGATCCTCCTACCTCCTCTCTCTCTTTCTCTCTCTCTCTCTC
>NC_022026.1:1938591-1939830 GCF_000317375.1 Microtus ochrogaster | reverse complement strand
AAAAAAAAAAAGTGATGTATATTACTATACCCAATAAAACTCTATTGGAGATAACTATTTTTTTTTCTTTGCAAGATGTCAATTGTAGATAACTTCTTGCTTAGGGATGGGAATACATGACCACTTCCTATTCTCAGTACTGGGATCACATTTGTATATAGTATATTTAAAAGAAATGCTATTTATTGTAATAAAGTTCCAGTGACATAATTATGTTGCAGAGAAATACTTGTTCATATTGGACACCTGGCTAGATTAGTCCCAAAATAACCACACAGAAACCATATTAATTAGAACACTAGCTAATTAGCTTACATTAGCTCTAGCTTCTTATTGGCTAACTTTTATATTTACTTAACCCATTTCTATTAATCTGTATATCACCATGTGGCAGTGGTTTACTGGCAGAGATTCTAACTGGAGTTTGTCTAAGGCAGAGGATCCATGGCTTTTTTCTCACTTTACCCCTTTTCATCCCAGCATTCAGTTCTGTCTTCCCTGCCTATCTAAGTTCTGCCCCGTCAACAGGCCAAAGCAGTTTCTTTATTCATTTACGATAATCACAGAACATAGAGGGAACTCCCAAATCATACTTACTTTATATTCAGCTTTATATCCGGTAGCTAAAGACAAATGAACATATATTAATTTACGGTATTTTGAGCTTTGATTTAGTTGCTTAAAGTAAAAAACTGTAACAATTGACCAAGAATAAAAACAGCAAATATTTCCTTGACTTCAATCATACATTATGTCTTAGTCGCTTATGTCCCTGCTATGGAATATATACATATATATTTGTGTGTGTGTGTTTACATATATATGAAAAGAAGAGTTTAATTTGGCTAGTATTTCAAAGGTATATTCTCTTATAGTGAGAAATGGCTGGACACATTGTGCCAGCAGGCTAGAAACAAGAGCTGCCTAACTAGCTTTCTCCTTTTTGTTCAGTTCAGGAATCTAGCCAAGGGATCTCCTGATTTTAGGATGGGCCTTCCTACCTGAGTTAACCTAATCACAATAATCCCTCACAGGCATGTTCAAAGCTTTTCTCTTAGGTATCCTAGAATATTCTGGATCCTGTCATGTTGATAGTCAATATTAATCATCACACTTTCCTAGTAACATTTCAAGTAAAATGCATAGATTTTTTTTTCAAAAATAGAAGTTTGGAGACTGGATTAATAGTTCAGTATACACCGGGCGGCGGAACGCGGCCGGAGGACGCCTACCACGGCC
>NC_022026.1:1903808-1934491 GCF_000317375.1 Microtus ochrogaster | reverse complement strand
CACACACACACACACACACACACACACACACACACACACACAGGCAAAATACTCATTCACATACAACAAATACTTTTTTTAAAAGAGAAATATAATTAATATTACTAAAATTTAGATTAGGTCAAGATAATATAGACTGGAGAAAAAAATAAGGCATCAAACCCCTAACAGGAGCAATGATGTTTATTACAGCCACAAGGAAGTAAGCTAATGCACATGTATTAACTATATATATCTTAAAACTCGTGGATAAAATTTTCAGTAGGAATTTCAGTGCCACAATAAAGAGTAGTTGTTAAACACAAACATTGGCATGCTGATTTCATATATCATTGTGGTCCTTATGCTTTAAGAAAATTATTTCTGAAAAGTGCAAGATTGGGAAGAAATTCAGAGTTAAGAATTTGAATCCAAATTCCTCATTTGACATTCAAACTCCTCAACTTTCTTTCTGATATCTTGGGAAAGTTACTAAAAATCCTTATTTTTTCATCACCCCCTCTGTGGGATGATGATAATAATGATAAATACCATCTGTTAGAATAATTCTAAAAATTAAATTTGCAAAATATATGATATGGCATTTTCTGTACTGTCAACATTCTACAAATGCTAACAGCTGCTGTCAACCCTTCCTATCCTAGTCTTAGGACAATTCATCATTCACACTAAAATAAATGCCTAAAAACTTTATATCTTATGATTTTGGATGTTTTGTGTATCATCTGTCTTTCCTATGGCAAACCCAGATGTAGATTTGCCTGGAGTTATAAGATGCCTAAAAACACACGTAATAATTCTAAGATATTTGTTGCTTAGATACAATAGTTACTCCATTTATATAATAAATCCAATGTTTATATCCCTTCAAAATTTGATTTTAAAAGCCTAACTCCAAAGGTGGCTGTATTCAGATTTGAGACACAAGGAAATTATCTAGTCCCTAATGGTAGTATCTTCATAAATGGTGTTTGTATTCTTGTCAAATGTCTCATAGATCTCCCCTGTATCTTCTTTCATATAAATAAACAAGTAGATTGCAATCTGGGAACCAAGATACAAATTCTTGCCAAAAGAAAATCTATCAATGCCTTGATATGCTTTTGCAACATTTGTGATCGATCTGAATAGCAGCCAAATGATGTGGGATCCCCTCTCTGTTTGCTGTGAATATTTTTTATGACCATTAGTTAATGAATAAGGCTGTTTCCACCAATGGCTTAGCAGAGTGAAGCCAGGTGATAAATCTGAACAGCGATATAGAAAGAGAGTAGGAAGAGTCAGAGCGATGCCATGTACCTGCTGAAGAAGACAGGCACCAGAACTTTACCTAGTAAGCCATAGCCTCATGCAGATACACAGAATAATAGAAATGGGTTAATTTAAGATATAAGAGCTAGCTAACAAGAAGCCTAAACTATTAGCCAGGCAGTGGTGTAATTAATATAGTTTTGTGCGAATATTTGTATTGGGCAGCTGGGAAATGAGCAAGCAGCCTCTGTTTACAGACAATTGCTACTATAGAGCCTGAAATTGTTTGTAGACTTTCTCCAAAAGGTTACTATCTTTATCAGGTAGAATACTATGCTCAGTGCTGAGGGCATAGCAGGGATCGAAATATACATGGTTTCTACTAGCATGGACTTTATAGTTACACTACTGTTTTACCTTCATATATCCATCCAGGAACACGCATTTAACTCTTAGGTAAGCACCTGGAATGCAAGTGTCCCAGACAGTACAGACAAGATAGACAAGAGTAATCAGATTAGTAATCTGGAATACAAAAATTTATTGCTTATAATGTTTTCTAAATGTTTTCTAAATTGACGATTTTGAAGATCTTGTGACATATTCTCATGGTTACCATGTTACTCTATGGTACATTAATAACAGAATATGATTTGAAGTATTGGCCTTCTAAATTTCAAACTTTAAACATACATGATGATGACTAAAACCCAAATTTAAAATATCACTGCAATCTTACAGTGACATTCCATCAAATCAGTTCCTTCCTGGAATCAATTTAGCTGACATCTGGTAAAGAACTAATTTATGCTCATAGATAAATTGTTGTTCTTTTCAAGTTAGATTAGACTGCCAGGGGATTTTTCTCTAGTCTATTATTAATGAGCCACACTTTAGCTTACATGCTCCTTAAAAGTGAGTAATTACATTATTATAACATGTTTTCCTTTGTCTTGCAACACTTACAGTGAGTGTTTTGACACTTGGAAAGTCATGTTTTCAAGGAATTTTATGAGAGAAAAATATTTTAAAGCTGATATTGTGAGAGAAAAATAATTTATACAATATAAAAGTGATACAAATTCTAATGTAATATAGAAAGCTTGAAATTATATTACAAGTTATACTTTTAACTGGTTTTGAGCACTGTCCCCCAACTAGTCTTTATGTATTTACTTCTTTCTTATGTCCTAATCAATTCTGCATACTGATACTAGACTATTTCTTAAAATATCCCTTCTATTCCACCACTTTTCATGTCAAAACACTTTAGTATATGACTGATGTATAAATGTACTGAAAATAAATTCTTAAATAGCAATTTTAGATTATACATTTTTGCTTCCATTTTCTTTATCTTCTTTCCCCTTCAAAGAACTAGATCAGTCAGTATAGTTTTTATTTCCATTTCCCAAATTAGTGACATAGATGGTTAAGGATTATTAAAAGGCAAGGTATATGCCCAAATACCTAAATAGGAGATGCACCACTTACTTAGTATGGGAATAGAAATGTAGACATTGAAACTTTCTCTGTAGGATGCATTGTGTGGAATAAAAACAACAATTAACAATCATCAATATCTGATTTGGTTCTGTATTATTAGAACTACACGTTGTCTACCCTAGATGTAGGAGCTTTTCTATAGTGCTTTATATATCAAGCCATGTTCACAAATTGGTCTGTTTTTCTCACTAAGTTCAAATAGGTTTTCCAGGTGGCCAATCTGCTATCTACACACATCACTAATTTTACAATACAGTGTAACCAGTCCTGTAAGTGATACAGATAAACAACAGAGCATAAAAGATATTTTATGCTCTCAGAGAATCTCATAGCAAGTGCATGTTCAGATAACAACACAGGGTATAAATTCTAGCCCTGTTTGTTTCAAGACTCAGATTTCTGTCATTCTATATAACTAGTTTAATTTTTCCATTAAATATTTAATTTATGATTTTCCAGTACTCCACAAAGTTCATAAAGCTGTTGCAATTAGTTTTTTTTTCCTTTTCATAACCCGACAGGTGTTCAAATAATTTTAAAAACAGAAATATAATTGTTATGCTTAATATAACCTAGGAGAAAACTTATTTTTGTAGCAGAATTTCAAGTAGTTACTACTATGCTTTAATAAAAGCTGAACTATTATAAATTAGAGAAATCAGAAGAATAATGAGAAAGATGCCACTACTTAGTGACTACATTAATTTGTATAGATAGTCATATATGTACTTTCTATTTCACAATATTTAGATTTGGATTTTTACTGCATTTCAGATTGTGAAAACTAAACAAACTGGAGGCTAGTCATTTTAAGGACATTTTCACAAGCCTTCAAATGTAAGAAATTATGATGGCTGGAAATATGTTTCTCTGGATTAATTGCTTGACCTATATGCATGAAGACCAAATGGGGATTCTTAACCTAAGGAAAGTTGATGATAAATCTCAACATCCATGAGGACCACAGAGTAAAAGAGTCAAGACAAACAGCTAGCTAAATTAGCAACCTAAATACTGAAAGTCTTCAGCAAGAGTCCCTAGATCAAGAAGGAAAAATAGAGACTGATTGAGCAAATCACTTGATATCAACCTGTAACCTGCATGCATACCTATACACTTATATATACACAGAGAGATAAACAACACACTTATATACACAAAGAGACACACAACACACATGTATACACATAGACATACTCCACAAATAACTAAGATATCATCCAAGTCGTTAGTACACGAGAGTTATCTTGTAAACTTTCTTTGATGTCTTATAATATTCTTATCCAAATCGAAATTTCATGTTAATTTGGGGTATATAAGAGTCACAACACCTCTTATAATAGGTCACTTAACAATTCCAAGGCTTATTCACAAAGAGTCTCATCATTGTTATCAAGTTCATAATACACATGCCTCACCCACTACTAACACTCCTTAGGAGTTACCTGTCATCCCATCAACAAGATTTCTCGTCCTAGAAATTTTAAAAGAAAATGTATCCAAAATATTCACTTTCTTGGCTATCTTATTTACTTCTACTTTATTTTGAAATTCGCATCATCTTTAGGTATCCTCCAAGGCAATGAAAAATGTTAAATGGGGTTCATCTTTTCAGTATAGTGATACTATTGCTATTGACATCTCCTAATGTTAAATGGGGTTCATCTTTTCAGTATAGTGATACTATTGCTATTGACATCTCCTAATGTCTTCCTTCACTTCTACCTCTGCTATGGAAGAGTTATTAAAAGGGCTACTCTTTTCAGGTGAGGAAAGAAAACTGGATCTACACCAAAGAGAATAATTTGGAAATTAATAGAAATTTATAATAAATTCACATATACAAATAAAGTCACATATATCAGTAGTGTTTGTGGATAAAAATACGATTAAATTCAATTTCTGTTCTTGGAGGAAAAACTTAAAAATTTACAAATTATGGCTTGATATGTTTGTTTTGAGATCTAAATCTGTTTTTATTGTATGTGTCTGTGGATGCATATGTTTGCGTGCAGATGTATGTAGTGGGGTGCACATGTAAGCACAAATATAATGAGACCAGAGGACAACCTTGGGTATAATTCTTCATCATCACTTTTTTTTTTGTTTTGTTTTTTTGTTTTTCGAGACAGGGTTTCTCTGTGGCTTTGGAGCCTGTCCTGGAACTAGCTCTGTAGACCAGGCTGGTCTCGAACTCACAGAGATCCGCCTGCCTCTGCATCCCGAGTGCTGGGATTAAAGGCGTGCGCCACCACCGCCCGGCTATCACTTTTGTTTTTAAAATGTAGTTTTCACTAGCCTTGAATTTGCTAATTGGACTAGGATGCTGGCTAGTGAATGCTTCTCCATCACCAATACTAGAATTTTAGATGCTTTCTCACAATCACTTTGTTGATGCATGATTAATAAAAACTCAGAGAGATAAATTGGGGTTCAACCTAAAGGTCAGAAAAGCAAAACAGCCAGTCACTGGCTCTTACTTCTTCCTCAGTCTGAAATGGCGATCCTGCCTCCAGAAATCTCAGAATGAGAATTTGCCTGAGAGCTGTCTCCTCCCATTTTATAATCATCTCTAGTTCTGGGATTAAAGGAATGCAACAGTACTGCCTGGTTTCTATGGCAAATTAGTGTGGCTACTGGGAATAAAGGTGCATGTCATTGTTGCCCTGTTTGTAAGGATGGCCTTTGTAGCTGTTTTACTTTCCAAACCCCCAGGCAACCTTTATTTGTTAAAACACAAATGAAATGCCACTACACTTTCTTTACATGAGTTCTGAGTGTAGAACATGAATTCTTTTGCTTTCTTTTATCGTTTAGATTTTATTGGTGTAAGGAAGACAGATTCTGATTTATTGAAGTAAGTATAAAAGTGTCTTTACTTTGCTGCATATAGATGAAATTTTATATCAAAAAGGTCAAACTAACAAATATTCACATTTGCTATGTGCTGGTAAAAGTTGAAGATGTTAGTTATACAAATATGCAATGAATTTAAGGAGTGGAAGTATGTTCATGTAATTTTTATTTGCTGTGGATTTCTTTACATGCACAGTACTACTTGATCTCGAGTGTAAATAGCTGAGTACATTTGTGCATAACTATGAGTAGACTATGGTAAATAAAGATGGAGAGAATATTCAGAGTTGTAAATAAGATTGGAAAACCCAAACACTTAAGGTCTTGGTGTCCCTTAAATGTTACTTGAAAAAGTTTTAACATTAAAAAAAAATCCTTCTAAATTGTTCAACCATCACAGAAGCATCACTGTTGAATAAGTTATCACATGCAATAATCTTTTCAATGAAATCAGGACAACACCAAAAGTGCACAGATTATGACCCTCAGTTTACATTTCATCTAAAGCAACCTTGAAGTTCAAAGCCTGCTTCACCAGCATGTTCATGCAGCCCATGAAAGTACCCATAGTGGTACATTGTGATTAGCACCATACAGCTGACTTTTAAATTGATAGTGATTAATAATCAGGTGATAACACTCAAGCTATCAAATCACATGAAATGACCTAAGAAGCAAGCTAAACAGGTCACCCAGAAATTCATATAAGATTAATGTAGCCCGTTCTTACTTGGGCAAGTTTTAAGCCTAAAGGGTTGAACTCTGCAAGCTTTTTGTACATTTTAGTAAGACAATTCAACAGGGCACCAGAATTTCTCAGTTGGGGATTGAAGACTTCCAAGGTTAAAAACAGCTCTGAAGTCATGAAGCCAACTATAGAATATTTGAAAAGAGAAAGATGAAGGAACAGCAGAAGAGTAACTAAATCCTAGTTTCTGAGAATCCATTGTTACCAAGAGGAAAAGAAGTAGGCCAATTACGGGAAGAATGTTCCTGCTCGCTTGGGTTTTCTCTCCCATTCTTCTACCCCACTCATTCTTGCTCTGCTCCTTGTTGTCAGGTATACCACATTCTATTATCACAGAAAGAACGGAATCTAGAGTATTCACTTTTAAAAGTCAGGATAAGGTTCATGTAACCTTTTTTTTTTTTATTTCATTCAGGCAACGTGGCTGTGAACAGCATTCCAGACAAGGTAGATTGTTAGAAATTGCAGACAAGCTATGGGGATGAACAGCCTAATTATATCATGATGAAAAATTTCAAAAAGATTTTCTTCTTAGCATGAACTAAAGGACAGCATAGCCATTTGGTTTTTCTTTTACTTTCAAATATAGAAACAGTCTAAAAGTTTACAAAAGAGAAAACAAATAACAATAAGGAGGTAGAGATGATAAATAGGGCACAACTATGCCCAACGAAATGGATATCAACACAACCTTTGGATAACAGGAATATTTCAATGAAGCATCAAAAATTGCTACATTTATAATACTTGGCTACTTTAGGCAGGCGTATAAACTTCAATTTCCATTTGTTCATGGACCCATTGGGGAATGACTGGGAAGGTGAGGGAAAGAGATTGAGCGCACACAGAAAGGGTCATCCTATCTACATGACTGTAGAACTCCTCTGACACTATTTGATCAGCATTTACATGAGATACAGTATCTTCACATCCTTTGCCAGTCAAAGAGGCATAGCCACATACCTTTCCCCCAAGTTTCTTTCTCATCAATTTTCCACTCATACTCTTTTCAAATATCTGTTCATTCAGATATTTGATGAATCCATTGGCTGAAGGCCATTAATCAGTAAACAATTATGCATCTGGGCAGCTCTCCTTTGAGCAAAGTTTGCATGCTGTCTGAATTTTTCACCATTGTGAAGATCTTACTTCACCAGTGTATTTCAGGTGTGTCCAAGAAAGAAGGTGCAATGTGGTAGCTGTCCATACCCGAGTGGCACTGGTATAGTGTGCAGAATATCAGAAAATCAGGCACTAACCATTTCTTCCTCTGTGATCTGATCATAGGGCACATACTGTGTGACAATTGGTGAAATGCTTGGGAGAAGAAAGAATTGTAACTGGAATAAAAACCAAAAGCATTTAGGCAATTTCTTTACATAATTTTCTTGGGCCCTCAGGACCTGCTCAGGTCCAATCCAATCTCATTTATACTACTTTGATTTGATAATGCATTGCTGCTGTGACCATCCTACTTTATGACTTGCTATGTTAGATAATACCTAGCTCATGTTGGATAGCTCAGCTCGTGTTATGCTCAGTTTCTACTAAGGCCCAATAGCAGGCCAAAAGCTGCTTCTCAAAATGAGAATATTTGTCTATAGGTGATGGTAGATCCTTGCTTCAAAATCACAAGAGTCTCCCTTGTGGTTCACATAAGGAAGCCTGACAAAGGCTCAAACAACATTTCTATTTGCCAGCAATACCTCAAGAACCATCTGGTCTGCTGCATCATATGGTCCAATTGATAGAGCAGCCTGCACAGCAGTCCTGAAGAGCCTTGTTGCATTCCAGACCCCACTCAAAGTTAGCAGCTTTCTGAGTCACTTGGTACATTGACAGGAGTAACACAGCCAAAACAAGAAATGTGTTGCCTCCAGAATACACTAAGATTTGTACTTCTTTCATGGTGGTGGAGGGGCCCAGGTACAATAACTTATCCTTAACTTTAGAAGGAATGTCTCTTCATGCCTCATACCACTGGATTGCTAGTAATTTCACTGATGTTGAAGGCCCCTGAATTTTGATTTTGATGTGTGTATGTGTTACCAATAAGTCTAAGGTAGTTGATACCTCCTACTCACTTCGTCAAATCAACATAATCTCAAAAATATTGTAGAAATGTGCAGTATTTTGTGAAGATCCCTTCTAACTAATCTATGACAAAGAACTGGAGAGTTAGTATATGCTGGAGGTAAAACTGGAAAGGTATACTACTTGTTTGCAAACTGAAAATAAATTGCTTCTGGTTGTCTTTATGGACAGGAACTGAGAACACGAAATTTTCTAGGTCAATAGCTGCATATCACATACCGCATCTGGCACAGAAGCCGAAATAAGCCACTACATGTTTAAGTTTTCAATAGTCAATTATCATTCTCCACAATCCATTTGTCTTCTTCACAGGCAAGATAGTAGAGTAAAAGGGAGAGGGAACCACCACCCATACATCGTGCAGGTCCTTGATGGTGGCACTAATTTCTGTAAGTTCTTCAAGGATGCAATATTTTTGCTTCACTATTTTCTGTGATAAAGGCAACTTCTATGGCTTCCATTTGGTCTTTCTAGCCATAATAGTTCTCACTTAGCAGGTTCAGGGAATGAAAGTGGGAATTTTGCTGACTTTTAAGTATATCTATCCCAGTTATACATACTGGAACTGGGGAAGTAACCACAACATGAGTTCAGAAATTAACGGGATACACTGAATATGACTTTAGCCAAACTGCCCCTAACCTCCATAAGCCTCTACTTTATCTGGCATGCTACGATGCTGTTTGGAGTCTCCTGGACCTGGTGTCAATTCACAATCAATATCTAATAGACACCAGAAAGTCTGCTTGTTTCCTTTTTCCCAGTTTACAGTTACATAGGTCCCTCTGGGGAAGGCTGGGAGAAAGGCTAACAATAATATTCTTGGGTATTTTAGCAAGGTCTTTCTGCAGGCCAAACTGATTCCCCTTCATTCAAGGGTATTGGGTCTGTAAACTGGTTAAAGTCTAGAAATTAGTTAATGCGACAAGATTTCCTAAGGCTACAATCCAATGTAGCCATTCTTTCATCAGTTTGAGAATCTTCCTGCTTATATAGATCAAACAGAAACATAACAGGATTATTTAATTCAGTGTCGCCACTTGGCCCAGTTAAACTTACCACATTTAATTCATCCAATAGAGCAGCATCAGCTCAAACTCTAAGGTCTGACTGTCTCACCTTTTGTTTGTTATAGGATTAGGGAATGGGATGTCTTCTGGGCTGTGCCATTGTGGAGAAACAGGTTTTACAAATGTACCTACTCTAGCATTGTAATTGTCCTGAACCTTAAAATAACTTCAACAGTAAGCCAAGGGTTATCAAGCACCTCCAGCTCCTTTTCGGTGAACTATCTTATGACAAATGCTCCAGCAAATCAATCAAACTTTGACACATTTTTAAGCTGTGTGAACTTTCATGCAAAACCTAGAAACTTCTTCAGTGGCACCACATTATTAAACTAAGCCTGATCCAATTTTATGTTTTTTCCATTATTATCCCACACCCTTATAATTCATTCTCACATATATTCCCCAGACATCTTCTTAAATAAATTAGCAAACTCATTAAGCTTTTTAATAGTGCAACACATTTTCATGGGCTACATGCTCTACCTCTTCTCTAGAAGTCTATTTAGCTTTAAGTCTTGTTACAGGTCTAGAAGCAAATATTTGTGGGCCCTGAGGAATATCAGTATTGTCTTGCCTGACATCTCCTTCAGAGAAAGTTGCTACAGACTCTAAAAACAAAGACACTGAAGGATTAATTTCCTCATGCAAAGACAGAGAAATCAGTACTGAAGGAGTGAGGTAGGGATTTATCTTCTACTAAGAGTATACTTCCTCGGGTAAGATAAATCCTTCAGAATCTGTGTTCAAAGACTAGTGTATAGTCTTGAGAGGTTAGAATTGACTTCTGTGTATGCAATTGCTTAATTATTCAAACTCTTTCATGGGAATAAGGGAAATACTGTTTGTTCTTGGGCAGATACTTGAATTACAGGATATCGAGAGGGCTGTTGCAACTCTATGCCATCACATTATATCACCCCATTACTGGCAGTTTGGCTGAGGGCAAGGTTTTAGTGTGGGGAAATTTTGGGGCCAAGCTTGTGCAAATCCACAAATGGGATGGATTCCATTTCTCTGGTCTCTTAATGGTTGTCTTCTCACCAAGTTCTCCAATAACGGAGGGACAAATCTAATCTTGAGAAAGTGGGTGGGACTCTATCTATATAAGGGCTGTGAACTGGACCCAGTTGATATATTGAGTGGGAGCAGCATGCTAGTGAAACATATCAAATATTAGGGTGACAGACATTCTGTGCGGTATCACAGTAACACTCATTCTCAGGAAAAATTTTGGTAGAAGATTCATGAAACATATGGAACATAGCACTTCTAATGAAAGAGGTGGAAAGCTTTGCTGAAGGCTGAGTGGAGACAGAGCTCATGAACCTTGGAGCACAGACTATTGACGAGCAGGATAAAAATATAGGGACTTAGTTCAAGAGTTATCAGATGGCTCCAAGTTATCCTAGAAGAGAAAGAGACAAGGACCACCATGGCCAGACACTTGTTCTAAATTCTCGTCTGTCCCATGTTCCTGAAAATCCCTGGAGCATTTGAAAACCTTTTACTCATTTATCACAGCCTTACCTGACAGGAATGGCAAAAGACATAAAACCAGCACAGCTCTTTGACAAAGATCCAGCAAAGCTGAGCCTCATGATGGCCATTGCGTCTCTTTTGTTATTATTATTATTATTATTATTATTTTAAAATGAACTTTTCTCATTTTACATACCAATTCCAGTCCCACTCCCTCCCCTACTCCCAGATCCTCCCACTTTCCCCCCACTCCACCCCCTATCCACTTCTAAAAGAGGGTAAGGCTTCCCATGAGGAATCAATAAAGTCTAACACATCAATTTGCAGCAGAACCAAGTTCCTCCTCCCTATATTTAGACTGAGCAAAGTATGCCTCTGGATAGAATGTGGTCCAAAAATGAGTTAAAGTATTAAGGATAAATCCTGGTTCCACTGCCTGTGGCCCCACAGACTTCCCAAGCCACACAATTGTTGTCCACGTTCACAGGGCCAAGTTTGGTCCTATACAGGGTCCCCCACTGTCAGTATGGAGTCAGAGAGCTCTCACTACTACAGGTCAGTTCTTTCTGTCATATCCCCATCACAGTCTTGACCCCTTTGCTTATATTATTGCTCCTCCTGCTCTTTGACTGGTCTGTGGAAGCTAGGCCCAATGTTTCAATGTGGATCTCTGCATCTGCTTCTGTCAGCTGCTGGATGAAGTTTCTATGATGACAATTTAGGTAGTCATCAATCTGATTACAGGGGAAGGCCAGTTCAGGCACCCTCTCCACAATTACTTAGGGTCTTAGCTAGAGTCATCCTTATGGGTTCCTAGGAATTTTCTTGGGGCCCGGTTTTACACTAGTCCCTTAAGGTCTCCCTCAATCTAGATATCTCTTTCCTTGTTCTCCCTCTGTGTTCTTCCCCATCTCAACTATCCCATTCCCTCATGATCGCCTCCTTCCTCCCCTTCTCCCCTTCCCTTCCCTTTCTCCTCTTCCCCTCCCTTTCAACCCTCCCTTCTCCACTCACCACATTCCCAATTTTCTCAGGAGATCATGTCTGTGTCTATTTCCCTTTCACGTGGGGATCCACATATGTTTCTTAGGGTTCTCCTTGTTACCTAGCCTCTCTGCGGTTATTGACTATAGGCTGTTTATCCTTTGCTTTAAGTATGATATCCACATATGAGTGAGTGCATGCCATGTTTATACTCACTGGGTCTGTGTTATCTCACTCAGCGTGGGTTTTTTTTCTAGTTCCATTCTCTTGCATGCAAATCTCAAGATGTCATTGTTTTTTTGTTTTTTTTTTACTGCTGAGCAGTACTCTATTGCCTTTATTCATTCTTCAGTTGAGAGGCATTTAGGTTGTTTCCAGGTTATGGCTATTATGAATAATGATACTAGGAACACAGTTGAGCAAATGTCCTTGTAGTATGATTGTGCATCCTTTGAGTGTATGAACAAGAGAGATATTACTGGGTCTTGAGGTAGATTGATTCCCTATTTTCTGAGAAACGACCATACTTATTTCCAAAGAGAGTGTACAAGTTTGCACTCCCACCAGCAATGGAGGAGTGTTCCCCTTACTCCACATCCTCTCCAGCATAAGATATATTTGGTGTTTTTGATTTTAGCCATTCCAACTGTTGTAAAATGGTATCTCAAAGTCATTTTGATTTGCATTTCCCTGATGGTGTCTTTTGGCCATTTAAGATTATTCTGTTGAGATCCAAGCCCCATTTTTTAATTGGATTGTTTGGTATTTTAAAGTCTTGTTTTCTGACATATTTATATAATTTGGGATCATTCCTCTGTCCAACATGGAGTTGGCAGAGATCTTTTCACATTCAGTAGGTACCATTTTGTCTAACTGACTGTGAACTTTGCTTTACAGAAGCTTCTCAGTTTCAGGAGGTCCCATTTACTAATTGTTATTCCCAGTGTCTGTGCTGCTGGTGGGATATTTAGGAAGTGATCTCCTGTGCCCATGCTTTGAAAGCTCCCTCCCACTTTCTCTTCTGAAGGTTCATTGTGATCAGATTTATATTGAGGTCTTTAATCCATTTAGACTTCAGTTTTGTGTATGCAGTTAGATATAGATCTATTTGCATTCTTCTACATGCTGACATTCAGTTACGCCAGCACCATTTGTTGAAGATGCTTTCTATTATTTCTATTGTATAATTTTAGCTGTCTTGTCAAAAACCAGATGTTCATAGGTGTGTAGATTAACATCAGGGCCTTCAATCTGATTCCATTGGTTCACTTGTCTGTTTTTGTACCAATATCAAGCTCTTTTCATTACTGTATGTCTATAGTAGAACTTGATGTCAGGAATGGTGATGCCTTCGGAAGTTCCTTTCTTGTACAGGATTGTTTTGGCTATCCTGCATTTTTTTTTTTTGTTTTTCCATATGAAGTTGAGAATTGTTTTTTTTTTAGGTCTGTGAAAAAATTGTGTTTGGATTTTGATGGGGATTGCATTAAATCTGTAGAATACTTTTACTAAGATTTCCATTTGCATTATGTTGATCCTACCTATCCAAGAGCATGGGAGATCTTTTCATTTTCTGAAATATTCAATTTCTTTCTTCAAAGGTTTAAAATTTTTTTCACACAAATCATTCACTTCTTTGGTTAGTGTTACTCCAAAATATGTTACATTATTTGTGGCTATTGTAAAGGGTGATGTTTCTCTGATTTCTTTCTCAGGCCTTTTATCACTTGTATATACAAGGACTACTGATTTTTTTAATTGATCTTGTATCCTGCCACATTATCAGCTTAGGATTTCCATGGTAGAATTTTTGGGGTCATTTATATGTACTATAATATCTTCTGCAAATAGTTAAAGTTTGACTTCTTGCTTCCCAATTTGTATCCACTTGATCTCCTTTTGTTGTCTTATTGCTCTAGCTAGAACTTCTGGTACTATATTGAATAGACATCAAGAGAGTAGACAGCTTTGTCTTGTTTCTTATTTTAGACCAATTGCTTTGGGTTTCTCTCCATTTAATTTAATATTAATTTAATATTAATATTTAATTTAATAGTTTGCCAGCATTTTATTCAGTATTTTTGCATCAATGTTCATGAGGGGGATTGGTCTGTAATTCTCTTTATTAGATGAGTTTTGTGTGGTTTGGGTATCAGGGTAACTGTAAAAAGTGTTTGTTGATGCTCCTTTCTACTTCATGGAACAATTTGAGAAACGCAAGTATTAGCTCTTCTTTGAATTTCTTGTAGAATTCTGTGCTGAAACCATCTGGCATTGGGCTTTTTTGAGGGGGGTTGGGAGACTTTTAATAACTTTTTCTATTTTCTTAGGGGTCATAGGTCTTTTTATAGGTTTCTTTAAGGTTGTACAGTTTTTACCTTGTCCATTGAGCAGTAAATTCATGGCTCAATGATTTTGGAGTATAACAACTGCAAGTGAATACAGTTAAAGATATATTTGAAAGTTCGTATTTCAGTTTAGTTATTTGGTTAGTAAGTTCTAGGGATAATGTTCGTTGGACTTTAAGAAGAAAGTATCTGGGGACAGATTCCGAGTAGTCAGCGTCTGATTAATAGTATGAAAACTTCACGTTCTCATTTAGCTTCTCTAGGATTGCGAATTATAAGCTCACTGTCCTTTAAATATGGCTAGAAACCAAATATGAGTGAGTACATCCTAGAGAAGCTAAATGAGAACGTGAATCCAAAGACAAACATATAGGCATCCCCCTGAATATTAACCTTCATCAGGCGATGAAAGGAGACAGAGACAGAGACCCAAATTGGAGCACCGGACAGAAATCTCAAGGTCCAAATCAGGAGCAGAAGGAGGGGGAGCACGAGCAAGGAACTCAGGACCGTGAGGGGTACACCCACACTCTGAGACAATGGGGATGTTCGTTCGGGAATTCACCAAGGCCAGCTGGCCTGAATCTGAAAAAGCATGGGATAAAACCGGACTTGCTGAACATAGCGGACAATGAGGACTACTGAGAACTCAAGAACAATGGCAATGGGTTTTTGATCCTACTGCACGTGCTGGCTCTGGGGGAGCCTAGGCAGTTTGGATGCTCACCTTACTAGACCTGGATGGAGGTGGGCGGTCCTTGGACTTCCCACAGGTCAGGGAACCCTGATGGCTCTTCAAGCTGATGAGGGAGAGGGACTTGATCGGGGGAGGGGGAGGGAAATGGGAGGCGGTGGCAGGGAGGAGGCTGAAATCCTCAATAAATAAATAAATTAAAAAAATAGTATGAAAACTTTTATATTTTTCCTTGTTCTTTGATCTATACAATTCTTTATGCACCTAGAACAAAATAATTTGAAATATATTTTTAATGATCAAATCTAGCTATTACATTGATATTATATCAAAATATTTTTAATAAGAGAACTTCTATAGCCCCTTTCCTTATAATCTCAATATGCATGATTCCCAAAAATCCAATAAAGGGTTTAGACTATGCACAAATGTAAGATCATGGAACTTTGTATGAATTCTCAAGATTTCTTCCATTTGTTTTAGTCTAAATCACTCTACCTAAAATTATTTTAATTTTAGTTTCAATGTGATGTATACTCTATTTCAGCAACACTTATCACTAACATGTTTTTACATAGAAAGTTATATATGTTTCACATGCTTGACAACTGATTGAGTTTATTTCTTATACAGTCTTTGAGACTATATATACACACATATAGGTATATATGTGCATATATATCTATACATCAATGCATTTGAGTCACATTTTAACCTTGTTTACCCAGAGTTGCTAATTATATAGCTACTTCAGACAATGGAACTTCTGTTGAGAAATAAGGAATTTGCAATTCAACTCAATAAACACTTATTATATACAAGCTATGTCCCAACTTCTTTGCCAAGTATATGCTATATGCTTCCTAATAGAGTCAAGTAAGAAATGGTCTCTCCAATAGTTTTGTATCTGAGTTATTGTTTTTGACCTTCTAAAATCTTCTATTTGACAAACAAATCAAGGATCAGTGTTTCACTGATCACAGTAAAAATTGGCCACTCAATTAGACTGTTCTATTATAGTATAGCTATTAGATAAAAAAACAATCTTTTGAAAGCCTTAGACTAAAAATATGTGGCCAAAACTTCATTTTTTCCATCAAACTTAAATTTAAATCCTATTTATCTGCCACTTACTGCCTGAGTGATTTAAGCATGACTCATCATTGGTTATCTTAAACTTTTTACACTTAAATGAATGATATAGCTATCAAATAAATTGAGTCACAAAAAGCAATCAGGATTGTTTTTTATATAACAGCAAATACCAAATTGATGTTAAGCATCATGTTTTTGTTTAAATAAAATCAAAGTTTCTAGAGATATGTTTGCATTAATGCACAAACTCCACCAGGCACTACACACGATTCACTGCATTTTTCAGTGAATAGTGGCAAAATCTCTCATAGTTTTTCTGCCTCCTTTCTAAAATGTCTCAGAACTGCCAAATATGTGGCAATATCAAAGGCAAAAGAGACAGAAGTGTGGTTGCACTGTCACTCTTAGCATCCTGGGGCTTATTCTTTTAGGAATCTTGACTCACAAAAATAATACATTAGAAATCCCATAAAAATAATTTCTTAACAAGCCAATAGGAAGCAGAGTTGGAGTCAGTTAAGAACAGAAAGAGAGATACTGAGGCTAACCCAGGTAGAAAGCGCACATTTGGGCTTCTCAAAGAATACTCATGCTTAATATTTAGATTTGTTGGTTCTTTGTATATTTTAGACATAAACCCTCCATCAAATGGATAGTTAGTACATAACTTTCCCATTCTTAAAGAAGTTGCTTCACTCAAATGGTTGGTATCCTTTGCTATACAGAAGCCTATTTAGTTTCATGAGGTACGATTTATCAATGGTTGGTTTAATGCCTGCACTACAAAGTTTCTGTACAGAAAGTCATTTCTTATGTCAATAAACTCAAGTGTATACTATATTTTTTCCTCTATCTGATTTAGGGAGTCAAATTTTCTGTTGAGGTCTTTGATACATTTGGTGTTGAGTTTTGTGTAGGGATAAAGGTATAAGTCCAGTTTCATTTTTTATATATAGCCATTCAGTCAGAGCAGCACCATTTGTTGATAATGCTGACTTTTCTCCAATATGATGCACTAACGGATTCTTTGTCAAAAATCAGGTGGAATGTTGGGCAGTTGGCTTGCATGTAGGTCCTCAAGTCTACTTCATTGCTCAATGTTTCTAATTTTAGGTCAGTACTACAGTTTGTAGTATAACTCAATTTAGGGTGATGGTGCCTCTAGTAGTTTCTTATTGCTGTCCACGATTATTTGTTTACCCTGGGTGTTTTGAGTTACCATATGAACAAATTTTTTTTTCAGTTTCTGTGAAGATCTGCATTGCAGATAAGGAGAGGATTGTGTTGAATCTGTCTATTGCTTTTGGTAGGATGGCCATTTTCACAATATTAATCTTAACAGTTCACTAGCATGAGAGGTATTTCCATCTTCTGGTACCTTTTTTCATTTTTTATTAGTGTCTTAGAGTTGTCATTATACCAGTCTTTTATATCATTTATTAGATCTAATTCTAGTATTCTTCTAGACTATTGTAAATGATACTGCTTCAATGACTTCTCAGTATTTTTTCATTTATATATATAGGAAGGCTACTGATTTTTGCATGATAATTATGTATCTTATTACTGTTTAGGATATGTTATCAGCCATAAGAGATTTTTGTGTAGTCTTTAGATTCTTTTAGATACAGAATCATGTCTTCTGAAAATATACCTAATTTGACATATTATTTTCCCCTTTTTACCCCCTTTATATCCTTCATTTTTCTTAAGACTTCTATACCATATTGAACAGGAAAAAGAGAGTGGACATCCTTAATTGTCTCTGATTTTAGAGAAAATTTCTTGAGTTTAGCCAAGTTAGCAAGATGTTGGCTGATGTATATTGTCATTATTATGTTGAGATAACATCCCTAGATTCAATACATCTTTTATGACAAAGGGCTACTGAATTTTGCTAACGGCTTTTTTGCATCCAGTGAGAAAATTGTGTGGTTTCTGTCCTTGAGTCTATCTATGTGGAAGATTATACTAATTGATTTATATATTGAATCATCCCTGGAACTATGAGATGAAACTGAATTGATCAAGATAGATTTTTTATTAAGAATTTTTCATCCATGTTCATCACAGATATTGGCCTATAATTTTCTTTTTTTTGTTGGGTTCTTATCTGGTTTTAGTATCAGGGTAATTCTGGTTTCTTAAAAATAATTTGGAAATGTTCTTTAAAATTCAATCTTATAGAATTATTTGAGGAGTATGGTGTAAGTTCTTCTTTAAAGGTCTGGTAGAATTCTGTTCAGAAACCATTTGACTCTGGCTTATTATTTTTTATTTATTATTTTTATTTATTTATTAAAGATTTCTGTCTCTTCCCCTCCACCGCCTCCCATTTCCCTCCCTTTCCCCCAAGTAAGTCCCCCCCCTCCTCAGCCCGAAAAGCAATCAGGGTTCCCTGTCCTGTGGGAAGTCCAAGGAACCCCCCACCTTCATCCAGGTCTAGCAAGTTGAGCATGCAAATTGCCTAGGCTCCCACTAAGCCAGTGCGTGCAGTAGGATCAGAAACCCATTGCCATTGTTCTTGAGTTATCAGTAGTCCTCACTGTCCGCTATGTTCAGAGAGTCCAGTTTTATCCCAGGCTTTTCCAGTTTGAAAAATTTAAACTACTGCATCTATCTCATTGGATGCTATGGTTCAATTTGAATTATTTATTTTATCTTTACTTAGCTTTAATGGGTCATATATATGTATATATATATATAATAGGCTATATATATACATATATTCTTTCTTTTTGATTTTCCAATTTATTGAATATGACTTTTTAAATTATCTGCTTATAACTCTGAATTTACTCTATGTCTGTTGTAATATCTTGATTTACTTTTTAACTTTATTAATTTGGATCTTCTCTAATTTTGTTTTCATTAATTTGGCTGAAGGTTTGTCAATTTTGTTTAATCATTTCACACATCCCAATTAAAAACTGGCTCATGGAACTAAACAGAGAGTTCCCAAAAGATGAAATACAAATGGCTAAGAAACATTTGAAAAATATTCAACATCCTTAATTATCACGAAAATGCAAATTAAAAGTAATTTGTTTTTTTATCTACAGTCAGAATAGATAAAAAGATTTTTTTTAATGGCAACAGATGCCAGCATGGATATGGGGAAAGAAGAATACTCATTCACTGCTGGTGACTGTGCAAATTAGTCTATCCAGTATAGAAAGCAGTATGGAGTATTCTCAAGAAGATAAAAATGGATCTGTCACATAATGCAGTTATGCCATTATTATGAACATACCCAATGGATTCTGTAAGCTACTGTATCTGCCCATCAATGTGCACTGCTGTTCTATTCATAGTAGCCTGGCAATGAAAATAGTCTAGATATCCATAACGGAGAACAGGATAGGGAAAATGAGGAATATTCACATAATAGAATATTACTCAGCAGTTAAATAAAATGAAATAATGAACATGGTAGGTATATACACTGAAATAATCACTTGAAGTGATATAACCCAGACCAGTAATAACATACATTGCATGTTATCTCTAATGTGTTGATCTAAGTTTTGAATCCTTAGATACATATGCTCCATTTGGAATATTCATACAGGTCTGGAAAAAAAAGCTTAACTGGAGTCATTCTGCAGTCTAGCAAGTAAAAATCTGGATGTCATGAATGGATTACCTCTTTTGGAGTTGTTGGATTGTGAAGTCCTATAGACCACCAAATATTTCAGACTACTTGCAATTCTTTTCATTATATCTCCAAACTTAAGAGTAAGTTTCATACAACATGTAGAAATAAAACTGTCATTCATCTGGAATATTCAATCATATTGGCCAGCTTTCATAATGCTAGAAGGTGCTATGCATGGTATCAAAAAAGAAAAGTAGTTATCAATATTACCTAGCTATGTTATAAGCTACAACCAGACCGGGCAAGTAAGACAGGCCCACTGGTCCAATAGGAGCACAAATATCATGGAAGTAATCAGTTTACATACGAATTGGATTTGAGGTTCATTCAACAAGTTGAAATTCATATCTGGCACCATTGTTGGGGAAAAGAACATGTATCTAGATAGGTGGTCATAGGGTCTAGGGGAGAACTTACTACTATTGCCTCTGCTAACTGGATGTTTAAACAAAATCCTAAGGACTTATGGTTTTACCCATTGAGTGGTGAATCTCTTAAACTCCATCAGAAAAGGTTCTTTTTTTTGTCATAGAACATAACACAGATACTCATAAATGTTTAAGCTGTAGAGAATTGAAGATTGCAGAATATTCAGTTCTAAATGTGATTCTTAAAGCTCAGGGATTATTATGGAAGAGTGGGTAGAAAGACTTTAAGAGACAGAGGGAATAGATGCTTTAAGGAAAATATTTTCTGAACACAGCAGGACAGTTGTTTATGAACTTACAGCACGCACAAGACTACTCATGGTCAATCTAGACATGATGTCAGCACAGGAAGTGGAGTTGGCCACATTGTCCCATCCTTATTGAAGTAACTATTGACATTTGGTAGTTGCTAGGAGAAGGAGAGCCAGTTTTTTTCTTAAGAATGTTACCCTGCGAAGGCTGACCACACTTCAGGCTGACCATAAGCATCTGAGCAGCGCAAATGAGACTTCAGTGTTTAAGAAAAGGAAGACACAAAAATGGGTAAATATGGAAGTGGAAATGGAGCTGGGTCAGGGAGGTGAATATGATCAAAACACATTCTATACAATTCTTTTTCTTTTTGTGTTTATGTGCTTTTTAATTTTATTTTTTATTGAGCTCTACATTTTTTCTGCTCCTCTCCCTGCTTCCTCCCTCCCTTTTAACCCTTTCCCAAGGCTCTCATGCTCCAAATTTACTCAGGAGAGCTTGTCTTTTTCTACTACCCATGTAGATTAGATCTATGTATGTCTCTCTTAGGGTCCTCATTGTTGTGAGATTGTGATTTATAGGCTGGTTTTCCTTGATTTATGTTTAAAAACCACTTATGAGTAAGTAATTTGATAATAGTCTTTCTGGGTCTGGGTTACCTCACTCAAAATGATATTTTCTAGCTCAATCCATTTTCCCGCAAAATTTAATCTGTCGTTTTTTTCTGCTGTGTAGTACTCCATTGTGTAAATGTATCACATTTTCCTTATCCATTCTTTGGTAGAAAGGCATTTAGATTATTTCCAGGTTCTGGCTATGACAAACAATGCTGTTATGAACATAGTTGACCATGGGTCCTTATGGCACAATCGAGCATCCTTTGGATATATACCCAAAAGTGGTATTACTGGGTCTTGAAAAAGGTTGTTTCCTAATTTTCTGAGAAATTGCCATACTGACATCCAAAGGGCTGTACCAGCTTGCATTCCCACCAGCAATTCATGCATGTCCCCTTTACCCTACAACCTCTCCAGCATAAGTTGTCATCAGTGTGTTTGATCTTGGCCATTCTTGCAGGTGTAAGATGGAATTTCAGAGTTGTTTTGATTTGTATTTCTCGGATAACGAAGGATGTTGAATATTTCCTTAAGTGTCTTTCAACTATTTCAGATTCCTCTGTTGAGAATTCATTATTTAGGTCTATACTCCATTTTTATTGGATTATTTGTTCTTTTGACGACCAATTTCTTGAGTTCTTTGTACATTTTGGAGATCAAACCTCTGTCTGTTGTGCGATAGTGCAGATATTTTCACATTCTGTATGCTCTTATTTTGTCTTGTTGATCATGTCCTTTGCTTTACAGAAGCTTTTCAGTTTCAGGAGGTCCCATTTATTAATTGTTTCTCTCAGTTCTGTGCTGATGGGGTAATATTTAGGAAGTGGTCTCCTGTGTGAATGAGTTCAAATGTACTTTCTACTTTCTCTTCTATGAGGTTCAGTGTGGCTGGCTTTATCCATTTGGACTTAAGTTTTGTGTATTGTGATAGATATGGATCTTTAATCCATTTGTACTTGAGTTTTGTGTTTTGTGATAGATACGGATCTATTTTTATTCTTCTACATGTTGATATCCAGTTATGCCATCACCATCACCATTTGTTAAATATGCTTTCTTTTTTCCATTTGATATTTTTTCTTCTTTGTCAAAAATCAGGCGTTCAAAGGTGTGTGGATTAATATCCAGGTCTTCTATTCCATTCCATTGGTCCTCCTGTCTGTTTTTATGCCAATACCAGGCTGTTTTTAGTACTGTAGCTCTGTAGTAGAGTTTGAAGTCGGGGATTGTGATGCCTCCACAAGTTATTTTATTGTACAAGATTGTTTTTACTATCCTGGGTTTTATAATTCTTAAGTAACTAATAAAAATAAGAAATGAAAGACTCACACTAAAGTGTCCTAGTGGCAACTCTATATAGTATTTTGGAATATTACATCATTCCATTGCTTAACAGATTTTTAATAAACTCTCTGCTTCTTTATCTCTTTTATTATTCTGCTAATTGAGATTATAAGTGTGCCCCCAGAGTTGACATGAAAGGGATTATAATTAGACAAGATTAAAAACCAGAACTGTTATACTTGTATAAGTGGACATGTCCATTTACTGTAAATGTGTTTCTGGTGAGATTCCTAAATACTTATAAATTTATAACAAGGAATGGAGGAAGTCCTTAAGTAAATGTTAGTTGTGTTGGGATTCTTCTCTCGCATCTAGAATGGGGCTTCAGCCAAACTCTAGGTGAGAGGTTCTTGTCCCTTCCCAAGCCATCCTTCCATATGTCCCCATGTTTTACTCTATCTTTCAATTCTGCCTCAGACATCTTATTGAAAAACTTATAAAAAGCATCCCCTTCTTTGAAAATTATATCCAGTTTGATAGAAAAGTAGAGTATATATGAATATAACATTTACCAGATGAGGAAGCAGGAAGTGAGTGAGTTAAAGTGACACTGCTACTAAGCTATATAATTATGAGTCAATTTCACCAGTGCTTAACCCTTTGGCTGTATTTGTTTAATCTTTACCTACAAAAATTATAGTTATTTGTATAGAATGAGCTCTAACCCTTCCTTAGCATTCTGCTTACTCCAGGTTATGCCCCATCAAGTTGTTTTCCCGAGCTGTGGCTGTAAAACTTCTATGAAAAGAACAAAGAAGTTTAGAACTTGAGGCAGAGCAACAATCACAGAAGCACTTTAATCAGGAGACACTTGAAAGTTTTATCTTGAAAGACTGAGAAAAAGTGCAGAGTTTTGTGATTGAGGTAAACAGCCCTTGATTTTGTAGGGCTCTAAGGAGCCGTTTGAGTTCATTTCATGGAGGATGACCTAAGAGGTAGCCAGTAAGAGTTTTGACATCCTCTAGAAAAATCAATAATGAATATGACTGAAGTGTCAAGGAAGAAAGAAAAACAGACCCATTCAGGGTAACAAAGAATGTAAAAATCAAACTTAAGAGATTTTCACCCACTGTCAAATAGAAAATTGCTCTTTATATCTTTAGCTGTGATTAGGAAAATGTGGTGCATTTTAAAAATAATAAAAGGGTCAAAACCATAGTCAAATCATAGACTATCTAACTCAAAGGCACATATTTGATCTATGAAGCGAAATAAAGTCTCAATAAGAGAAATGCACAAAGAAGGGTGCATTTGGGATAATTAAATTGTCATGGAATTGAAGCTTAATTTGAGGCATTCTTTAATCAATTCAGCTAGTGAATATATTAAAACCTCTTTCCTAAGAAGGCTGCTGTACAACCTTAACATCTGGCCAAAATCCAAGCCAACAGGATATGTGAGTTTTACATTCAAGCATTTTTGTCATATATATGATAATTTATCATCATTCCTGCTTTGCTAGCTCTCTTTCTAAACCCTCAGTTCTACATAAATATATTTCCTTCAACTCTCTGGCCTATGAATTCACCATGTCTTCTTCTGTAAACTTTATAAATCTTTTTTTCTTTTTTTGCAGTATTTTGACATCTGTGCCTTCCTTTGCCTTCTGCTATCACCTTTTTATTGCCCATCAGATCTAATATACTCTACTACTAATTAGTCTACTCACTGTATAGCAAATGCTCTTTACTGCTAACCCATCTATCCTTGACTCCACCCCCATCTTCTTTCCCACCACATTCATCTTACTGTGTATGCTCGTGATACGGAATTAATTATGGTTATAACTGGATTCCACCTCTCTAATAGTTCTCTTTATGCCTGCAATGTATTTTGCCCTTCTCTAAAACTACATTTGATCTACTTCTGTTCATTCTACAAAGCTAACTTCAAGTGATACTTCCTCAGCAAATCTTACCTTATATTGTTTTGTTAGTTTTCTTTGTTTGCTTTGCTGATGTTTTAGTCTTTTAAAAAATTCTCTTTGCACTTTATATCATCCAATGCTTCTGATCATGTTTAAACATTTTCCTTACAATCATTCATTTGGCTGCTTATGTTTTTCTATTTAAGGAAAGAGAATGCATCTTCCTTTCTCACTATAATCAGGGACTAATGATCAACAAATGAATGAAAGAATAAATAAATTGCCATATATTTTATATGGGATTGTTTTAAGGCATCTATTTTTCTTTAAAATAATATCACTTTAACATTATAATAATTAGACTCTTGAAATTTGACTATTTATAGTGACATATTATGGAAATAACTTCTAGTGGCAGATATACTCTCTAAAATAGCCATTACATTTGTTTCAAATAATAAGCAACATGATTACTAAATCAATGATAGAAATAATCAGAAATATAATGCTGAGTATATGTTTCACATGTAAGAAACTTAGGTAAGAATAAAACATCTTACCCCTCATGGTGATATTTTCTTCCACTTCTACATGTGTCTTTCAAACCAGAGTTGCTATCTAAGAAGTTAAAGTCATGTCTGGTTCTATATGTCATGTAAATCAAATTTAGTACCCATCCAGTGAGTATAAAACAATAAAAATCCGAACCTGCTGTAGCCAAGAGGGAATGTTGAATAGCGTTAAGCAGGAAATGCTATGCCAGCTAAACCTCAGAAATTATTATTTTGATCCAACCTGAAAGCTAATTCCTTACTATGGTAAGTGGAATATAAATCACTGTTCCCATCTTCATAGTGGTCGAAGGGAACTGTCCAAAAAACACAGAATACTGATGAAGTGGACGAAATGAAGGCTAACATGCAAAAATTTCATAAAATTCTTTCTAATGTATTAAGTAAAACACAACAGGCATTTCAGAGCGAATCTATGCTTCTTTAGAAATATAATTGATAAATACTCTAAACTGAAAATTATTTTTGAGCATCTGTTTAATCAGTGACTGTAATAAAGGACTCTACTATAGAATACCCTCAGACAGAGAAGCATAGGGCAAGAATAGCTCAACGCAGTATAACAAAAATTAGAAGAAACTGGACAACTCCAAACTTAAAGAACTGAAGATCATATAAGAACACAGACATGATCTTATTCTCACATGGTTTAAGCCTTAAAAATGTCGTTTGTGGTGAATTTATATATTGATAACTAAGCAGTAGGTCATATTTCAAAATATGTTGTATACACAAAGAGGCATATATACTTAAACATTTCATAAATTGTCATTACATTGTCTCTATTTAGTGATCTGAAGTTAATATTTCTGTTGTCTCAATAAAGATTTTGTTAAATAAACTATGTAGCGTTTATATTGACTTATCTGGGACAGTACAAACTCATTTGATAATATCAAGCAAGAGTCTGGTCCTCAGAGTAACAGACCAACTATAAAATATCCCTCATATTAAAAGATATTAGGAGTTTACATCTGCTACTTCTTTCACAAATATGTCACTGAAATTCAAATTACTGTACATCTAGATATGGACTATGAGGGGGAAACACCCATTCTAAGACATGTTTCTTTTTACTCTTTGGGACAATTCTTTCATAAAGGTTACCAGATGTCTCCAGGACAAAGCCAAAAGGGAGAAGAAAGGATAATTATCTTAAGACTGTAGCTGATTTAAAAAAAGTAGTTTGTCATCTTTGTGACAGTAAATTGGACTTCTCAGAAAAGACATTTGTTTTTAATTCCAAATCATTCAAGTGACTCTAGGCATTTTTACAACATCATAATAATCATCAAATGTAATCATGTTTTATTTTCATACCCTATTAGCACTATCTAAGAGAGAAATAAGATTCATCTCAAGGTGTTATACAATCTGTACACAATTGTAAATTCCTTTCAATATGTTACGACAGATGAGGAACAACACATATTAGCTCGATCCAACCTCATTCTCTGAAAAACTGGTGGTGAAATTAAACATGACAGAGGGAAGGGGGAAAAAAGCCAAAAAGCAGATAATTAACAAGCTGCTTTTAGATTTCTGTGTTTAGAGAAAAATTGAAAGAAATAGAAAGCAGCATTTCTCTCAGATTTTACTAACTGTGAAACTCCATCTTGATGTGAAAGGAGTTAGAAGCAGTGATCCCTTTCATACATTTATTCAATAATTCTCACTATCAATATAACATTGTTTCCTCTCTAGTATATGTATGCATCAAAATATGTAGCAAAATTTTCATTCATGATCATGGTGTTTTAGTTTTCTTCATTTGTACAGAGACAATATGAACTTCAATGGAGGAAAAAATATCAACATGTCTACTATTTTGAAATTTATACATATGTATATTTGAAAATTCTTGATCCCATATATTTATACACATACATATATACATATATGTATACATATGCATTTGAAAATTCTTGATCTCACTCATGTTCCCATAGAAAATTATTTCATCTTCAAAATACTAAATACTTTTATTTTAAACCATGCTTACTTTTCAATAACATTGACATGTTTTCTCAATCTTCTAAAACTCTACATGTGCCAAAAGAATAGTATATCATTTTGCCTGTCATTTTCTGCACTCAAATATTTTTTCTCTTCCTCTTTTAACTGTTATCTACCTTGTTTACCTAGTCAGAATTGACACCTTTAAGACAGCTGTGACTCCTCCTTCTGATTAATCTTGCATACGGTTATACATTGAAACCCACTATGATTAATTTAAGATTTTTTTCTTTCAACTTGATTCCTTTTCCACATCCATTAACAAGCACTATTACAAATAAAGTGCTCACAACATTATCACATTATTGCAGTAGCTTTCTCCATCATTTTATTATTTTATGGTTTGCACAGTTTTTGACAAGCAAGAAAACTGAAGACTAAAGAGAAGAAGAATTCAATGATGGGGGTTGGAGAGATGGCTCCGTTAAAGAGTTTCCATTATTCTGGCAGAAATCTGGAGTTTGGTTTCTAGTATCATGTACCAGCAAGCTCACAAATGCAGAAAGATCTGTTGGTCTCTTTTGGTCTCTGCAGGTGATTGCATTCACATGAACATAGCCACATCAGGATAAACACATAAACATAATTATTAAAAGAATAAAACAATAAATAATAAATAAATGTTCAAAAATCTTCAAAGGTTCAAGCTGATAACAACCAAAATTTAGAAAAGTCAATTTCCTGACTATCTTAGGTACCTTTGTATCATCATGACAAACTGCCTTGACCAAAAACACGAGAGAGTGGTAGAGTTCATGACTGCCATGTTAAGTGTTAGAAACCAGGAGCTTGTACTGCCTGTAGTGACTCAGTGACAGTAGCCACACGACCATCTGCCACCAAATGCAAAACATTTCCAATGTAGCCATGTGTAGCATAGTCTCCCTATATGTATGCACTCTACCCTTTAAAAAGTCCCTATCATCACAGCCCACTCTCTGTCTCTCTGTTTTTCTGTCTTTCTCTGTTTCTCTCTGCTCTGTTTCTGCACTCCCCAAATAATGTCTTGTGTGAGATCTCTGACATAGTCTAATCTTTGCAGCATTCCTTGGCCCTGATCGATCTGATCCACCAAGGTACTTTCACAGACACCCTAAGAGTAAAGAACAAAGGTAGCAGTCAGGTAGCTATAATGCTGGAGCTTACGAGTTAAGACAACAAATATAGGCAGGGGGAAAGGAGAGAGACAGCTAACTCGATGATATGGTCCTTTGAAAGTTCTGTATCCTCCTCTAGTAGCCAACAAGAGGAAGTTGACATCTCCTTATTCCTTCCCAAGTAGTTCTGCCAACTAAGAACCACACATTCATATATGTAAGCCTGTGAAGACCATTCTCATTTAAATCATCAAAATCCAATCCCTGATCTCCTTAGGCTTGTGATCAAATTATAATGCAAAATGCATTTAGTCCTACACCCAAAGTTCTTATAGTCTTTCACAGAATCAACACTGTTTAGAAGTCCAATCCGAGATTCAAGCCTGTGTCTGAAAAAGCATGGGATAAAACCGGACTAGCTGAACATAGCGGACAATGAGGACTACTGAGAACTCAAGAACAATGGCAATGGGTTTTTAATCCTACTGCACGTACTGGCTTTGGGGGAGCCTAGGAAGTTGGGATGCTCACCTTACTAGACCTGTATGGAGGTGGTCCTTGGACTTCCCACAGGACAGGGAACCCTGATTGCTCTTCGGGTTGATGAGGGAGGGGGACTTGATCGGGGGAGGGGGAGGGAAATGGGAGGCGGTGGCGGGGAGGAGGCAGAAATCCTTAAATAAATAAATAAATTTTTTAAAAAGATAATCCTTTAACTGTAACTCCCTGTAAATTAAAAATCAAATTATAAACCACAATATACAATGGCACAGGATATACATTACCATTTCAAAAAGAAAGAATCAGGATATAGTGAGGAAATACTGGACCAAGGAAAGACCAAACCCAGCAGGGAAAACTGCAAATCCTGTAGCTTCATGTTTATATCAAAATACTTAGATTTATCTCTATCACTCTTTATACAGCTCTCCCAGGCAGATATTCCCATGGTTTTGGCATCTTCAACACCTTAGGGTCTGCAATGCAACCCAGGCTTCCCCTTGAGCTTCATGCAATGGCCTCTCTGGGTCTTCATGTTGCCCCATTCTTTGAGAAAATATCACAATGACTATCCTGCTGTTCACTGCCCTAAGAAGCTTCCCTTAATTGTAGAGGAAGATTTCACAACCCCTTTACTCCTGCATCCTTCATGACACTCAAGCCAGAATTATCATGTAGCTGATGGTGCCAAATTCTGATGCCTGCATACGATGAAATCTGGACCCCTCCTTGAATTACATTTGCATAAGCTTTGATTGGTTGATGCTTTCTTTCCTTTCATAAGTTTTCCTTTAATTCTTGGACATATTTTTTTCTTATTCCATTTCTCCTTATCTCTCCCAGCACAATCCGAAGTTCTAAAACAAAAATTCCTGATGCTCCTTTTCTGTGCATTTTGTATCTGTGTTTGTCCTACTTGTATTTTTGCTTATAGGTATACATAGGAGTCATCACATGTAACCACACAACAGTCAACAGTTATATTGTCCTGAAATCCACTCTGCTATCAAAATTAGTCTAGATCTCTTCAGTTTAATCTGAAGCAGATTCTTAAAACAAGTGCAAAACTTCAGCCACATTTTTTTGTCAAAATAACACAATAAATCTTTGAGGACAATGTTCTGAATCTAAGTAGTTTGTTATAGAATATCATTTTAAAGTGTGTTTGAGCCTAGCAACAGGTGCTATCAGAGGTTCTGATCTTGCCTAGCCAATGAAGGACCACCATGTGATGTCATAGACTGGAATGCCTGGGTGATGGGACAGTATATAAGTCCCCCTTCCCCCCCATTGTTAAGTAAAAGAGTCTGCCCTATCTTTTTAACCGGACTCCTGGCATCTGTGTTGGTTGATGTTGTGTCTTCTGAACCCGCCTCCACGAGGAAGACATTAGGCCCCAGCTACATCTGGCACACAGAACAGGGTCTTCTAGCATAGGATTTGAGCTTGGCTGGTCAGTCCTTTTTTTCATTGTGGTTGTAAATTTTTGGAGGGTTGCCTGGAACAGGTTCTAGTCATCTCTCTCTTCTCACTCGTAGTTCTAGACAGCACCCCCAATACAGTGTAGTATGGGTGAGAAGGCCCCGCAGTCTCTTCAGCAGGTAAACATTGGGATCTCCAGTCTTTCCTTCTTTTGTGCTGTCTGTCATGCTTGTTTGCCCATGCAGTTAGGAAGGCACATTGTTTTCTGTTTTGGTTCAACAGGTATCTCCATATAAAGGGTTTAAGCTCTGGAAGCAGAACCAAGGCTGAGTCCCTGAATGCCATTCCTCATCCGGAGACACCATGTGGGTATAGAAGTTCCCCACAAATCACTAGACATAAAGGTCTGATATGATTTCCCACCCCTGTTGACTATTGTCTCCCTCTATAAAATTGTACAAACTGGATAACATCTTCTTCACCTCTACCCCTTCCATGTCTGATTGCTCTATGTCCAATGTAGGGGAGACAGACAGTTCAGGCTATGGAGACTTATCTGTGCAGCCACAGATAAGACTGCAAGTGATGTTTCCCAATCAGCTCCATTCCCACTGTGGGAGGCAGTGCAGTGCCTGTTGTTCTTTTTTAAAAATGCTCCAAGATCCCCGCAGCAGTAGGCAGCAGAAATGCTGTAGATCCCAAATGGTGGCAGCGGGCCATGTGGTGGCATGCAGCGGGTCCTGGGAGCAGCCAGTCCCAGGCAGAAATGGCTGCCAGTCCCAGA
>NC_022026.1:1894931-1897643 GCF_000317375.1 Microtus ochrogaster | reverse complement strand
CTAGACTTCCCCCATTAATGTCCCAGTATGTATATTCATATGAAGTATGAGAAAACTTTAAGTCAGGTATATGCAAACCTAGTATGCTAGAAGTGACCTCTCTTAATGTATTTGAAAGTAGGGAAAAGTAAAGTGCATTGTTACCAAGAACATATGCTAACATTTTAAGGCCTTTCCCACTCTTTGCGTGAACATTCCAAGGATCTTAATTTAAGTTAAACACACATGCTCACACACACACACACACACACACACACACACACACACACACACACACACCTTTTCATCATCTAAACTAGTTTAAATACTAAAACTTGACAATGCTCAGGAGCAAACTTACCACTCAGTATTGGCATGCTAATGTCCTTTACCCGTAAGTGATGATTATGACTAATTTTACTTCATGGATTTGCAGGTAGAAATAACAAAACCAAATTTAAGCAATACCTGTCTATAAATCCAGTCACACAGAAAGAACTAGAAGGAAAACTTCAACCCAAGGAAGTTAGCTGTACCCATGAAAATAAAATAAACAAACTCACACCAGCAACCCCCCAAAAGGGAAACACACAAACAACAACAAAAACAAAAATAACAGGAATTAACAATCTCTGGTCATTAATATCTCTTAATATCAATGGACATAATTCACTTATAAAAAGACACAGGGTAACAGAATGGGTCTGAAAACAGGATCCATCCTTATGCTGCATTCAAGAAACACACATCAAGCTCAAAGACAAACATTACCTTGGAGAAAAGGGTTGGAAAAAGAGTTTCCAATCAAATGGATATAAGAATCAACTGGCTATAGCTATCACAAAATCTAGCAAAATAGACGTCAAAGTAAAATTAATCAAAAGATTTAGAGAAGAACATTACATATTCACCACAGGAAAAATCCATGAAGATGAAGTCTCAATTCTGAACACCTATGACCTAAATACAAGGACACTAATATTTGTAAAAACAACATTACTAAAGCTTACATCTCACATCAAACCCCACACACCAATGGGGAACACTTCAACACCCCACTCGCACCAATGGAGAAGTCAGCCAAATGGAAAATTAACAGAGATGTTATCACTCAAATAAACTTAACAGATATCTATAGAACATTTCACCCAAACTCAAAAGAATATACCTTCTTCTCAGCACCTCATGTAACTTTCTCTAAAACTGACCACATACTCAGTAACAAAGCAAACCTCAACAGATAAAAAAAAAAAAACATAAGAATGACCCCCCTGTATTGAATCACCATGGCTAAAAGTAAGAATTCAACAACAACACTAATTGCAGAAAGCCAACAAACTCATAGAAATTGAACAATGTTAAATGAATCATTACTGGGTCAAGGAAGAAATAAAGAAGAAAGTAAAAAACTTCATAGAATTCAATGAAAATGAAAGCACCCAAACTCATGGGAAGCCATGAAAGCAGTGCTAAGAGGTGAAAAAAGTTTATAGCACTAAATGCCTACATAAAGAACATGGTGAAATCTCACACTAGCAAGTTAACAGCACACCTTAAATCTCTAGAACAAAAAGAGGCATACTCACCCAGGAGGAGTAGATGTCAGGAAATAATCAAATTGATGGCTGAAATCAATAAAATAGAAGCAAAGGGAACAATACAAAGAATCAATAAAACAAAGAATTTGGCCTTCAAAAAAAAAATTCAACCAAATGGACAAATCCTTATCCAAACTAACCAAAAGGCAGAGAAAACATACAGATTAGTAAGATCAGAAATGAAGAGGAAGATATAACAACAGAAAATGAGTAAACCCAGAAAATCATTGGGTTGTACCTTGAAACCTTACTCCACAAAATTGGAAAATGTTGAAGAAATGGACAATTTTCTGAATAGGTATCATATACCAAAATTAAATGAAGATCAGATAAACATTTAAATAGACCTGGTTTCAGTGGAGAATTTTACCAGAATTTCAAAGAATATCTAATACCAATTCTTCTTACATTGTTCCACACAATAGAAACAGAAGGAACACTGGTAAACTTTTTATGAGGTTACTTTTATGTTGATATTCAAACCACACAGAGGTGCAACTAAGAAAGAGAATTACAGAACAATCTCCTTCATGCATATTGATCCAAAAACACCCAATAAAATACTGGCAAACCAAATACAAGAAAATATATTAAAAAAATCACCCACCATGATCAAGTAGACGTCATTGTAAAGATGGATGGATGTTTCAGCATACGAAAATTAATACAATCCACCATATGAATAAACTGAAAAAAAACCACATGATAATCTCATCAGATGATGAAAAAGCATTTGACAAAATCCAACACCCTTTTATGATAAAGGTCTTGGAGAGATCAGGTATAGAAAGAACGTATGTAAACATAATGAAGGAAATATACAGCAAGCCAACAGCCAACATCAGATTAAATAGAGAGGAACTCAAAAGTGATTCCACTAATATCAGGAAAAAGACAATGCTATCTGCTCTTTCTATAAATATTCAATATTACAGTAGAAGTTCTTGCTCGAGAAATGAGGCAACAAATAGGAATCAAGGGGATACAAATTGGAAAGGAAGAATTCAAACTTTCACAATTTGCAGGTGATATGATAGTATACTTAGGTGACCCCTGAAACTCTACGGGAGAATTCCTATAGGTGATAAACACCTTCAGTAATGTGGCATGATACAAGGTTAACTAAAAAAAAAAA
>NC_022026.1:1891168-1894831 GCF_000317375.1 Microtus ochrogaster | reverse complement strand
AAAACCATAACAGTGCCCACCTGCCAAACCTCCCATCTCAGTCTTCCTGGTCAACCTGGGACAAAGTGCCTTTAACCAGCCCTGGAATCCTGAATTCTTATCTGCATGGCTGAACTCTCCTTTAAAGCTATGCTGCAGTGGCTGCCTTTCGTTGCTGGAAATTGGCTTACAAGGAACAAGTAGAAGCTCAAGCACAATTGAACCTCTTAATTAATGTTCCAGTGACCCTTCTGCTCACTATACCAAGTAACTTTGTCTATCCCATCCATCAGGCACAGATTGACCATCCAGCCTACTACTAACAGGCTTCTAACCTTGCCTTCAAATCTCTTAACCCATGCACCCCACGGGATCCTTCAGCTTACTTCTTCAATCTTATTCAACAGCTAGGGGAACTTTTTACTGATTTTCTTGCATGTGTCAACAAGGCAGTAGAGCAGAGAGCAGACCTGGGCCCCATTAGGGAAATGTTAATCAACTAATTAGTTTGGAAAGGGCTTAATGCCCCTACCCTCAATGCAGTGGCTGTGGTCTGCAATGAGGACATTCACAAGTAGGTAATGGCCACAAGAAATCTTGACCCCAGTAATGGTCCCATTGCTGCCCTCACTGCTTACCTGGTTGCCCTTCTTGTGGACAGGCAGAATGTTGACAATACACCCAAGGGACCCCAGGTAGACAGATATTGCTGAGGATGTGACAAACCAGGTCATCTGTGGCGTGACTGCCTCCATGCAAAACCTAGAACCTGATGCCCCACATGCAATAAGGAATTTCACTGGGCAAAGGATTGCAGATCACAGCCTACCAAAGCAGTTACCCATTTAAACTCCAGGTGGGGAGCACCTCAGCCCCACCAGTAAGAGGATATTCTGGTAATCCAAAAATCTATTGGACACTGCCCATTTTTCCATGCTCACCAATACTCATTGTCTACCTTGATGGACAAATTGTCAGAAGCTTGGTGGATAGGGGTTGTAGCCATCACCATACTAACAGAAATGGAAGTGCTTCACTTGCCCCATTGATATATTAGGCCCTCCCATGAGTGGAGTAGAACATTTACCACCTGTCCAGTTCATTGAAAAGACCTTGATGGCTGGTACAATAGAAACCTCTGGGTCAGAGACATCTTAAAGGATGTTGGTGCTGTCTTCACTACTAATGATGTGAGTTACAATAGCAGGACATAATCAAACATTTTCTTATTGGATTTAAGGTCTGTTTTAGAAGCTTAAATTCATACCTAGCACTGTTACTGGGGGTCAAGAACCGATGACTATAGAGGTCATAGCCCCCAGGGAAAATCTATTCTTGTCACCTCTATTAAATGCATGTAGTATTAAAGCAACTTTAAATGACTTAATTGTTTTACTCACAGTTTAGTGCATCTCTTAAACCTCATCAGAGAAGCTTCTTTCTTTAGCACATGGTGATTAACACAGAAACCTAGAGTTCAACAAAGTGCAGAGGATGAAAGATTGAAGAATACTCAGCCACATATGGAGCATCTATATCATACTTCCTCCTTCTAAGGCTCAGAGATTATAACAGGAGAGGGGCATAAAGATCATAAGAGACAGAGATGGTAGTTGTCTGTGGTGATGCCACCTTAAAAAAAAGTTACCCCAAATAAAGGCCATTCTCTTTATATATTGAACAACACAGCAAAAATAGTAAAAAAAAAAAATGATGATGACCTTTTGTCTCTTTTACAGGAGTCTCATAAGGAAGAAAAATCCTTTGCTGCCTTTACTGACTCAGAATAGCATACAAAGCCACAATCAGATATTATCTCTTTATACTCACATGTTGTTTCCAACAGATTTGGGGGAGAGAAGCATTGCTCTGAATGCCTCCTCTCTTCCAGAGTGCAGTCGTTAGAATGTGGTCACTACATCTCACAGACACAAACATTTTTATGAGTTATGAAGCAAAAAATAGGGAAAATAGTATAATTAAGATTTTGCACCTAACTGAGTTTGTAGGATTTAATTGCATTGGAAGTTGAAAGTATAGCAAAATTGATTTCAATTTTTGTTTTTGGAAGTCAGTTAATTTTGAAGACGTTGAGCATAGAGTATGTAAGTAGAATTATTACATTCTTATAAATTATCTCCAAGGGCCTTATTAACTGCAAAAGGGCAAAAGTTGTATTTATAAAGATAAGCTTTAAATAGCATTTCTCAGAAAATCCATTTCTATGGCTGTCTACAAGAAAACAATGTTTTCCAAAGACAACAGGTTCAATTCCAATAGGAACTTACAGAACATGTAAAGTCACATTAAAGACTCACATCCCACAAGCAAGATATAATGCCAGCCTAGTGGGGAGAGGTGGACAAGAAGTTCCACACCTTGCTAAAGAGATATTGGCAATTGATAGGTTTTAGAAGAGGAAGAGTCTGTTTTTGCAATGGTGTGTCCCTGGTAAGTCAACCACGCTCCATTGAAAATCTATACCTACAAGAATGGGCAACACAAATTGGACTTCATAGAACACTTTAAAAGAACAAAACAAGTTAGGCAGATCTGGAAAGGGGTTGGATCTGAATGGAGCTGGAGGATACATGAATATGTTCTAATACGCTGCATGAACTTTTTTTAAAAACTAAACATTTGGACACTTGGAGGAAGAGATGAGTGTCTGAGATATCAGCTGGACAGCCCAGCTCTCTTGGTCCTAGCCCTTGTGAGCACATCCTGTGCCCTACCCCCACCTAACACACCCTAGGATCAAGCAGCAGCATCCTTTCTGCCCATCCACCATCTCCTACCATGCCAGTCACCTCTGGAGCTACAGGCCCCACCTGCAAAATCTGGAAAAAGAAATCGGTAGATGGCAGTGTAAGAAAATAATTCAACAACATAAAAAACAATATGGTAGCACTAGAAGCTAGTGGTTGTACAACAGCAAGACCTGAACATCACAACACAGATAAAGAAGAAAAAAAATGACCTTAGAAATTACTTTAAAGATGACAGAGGCCCTTCAAGAGGAAATGAAAAATTCCCTTAAAAAATGTAGGAAAAGAAAAACAGAAAGTTGGAAGAAATTAATAAATCCCTAAAAGAAAGACAGAAAACCAAAAAAAAAAAAATTAAACAAGTGGAGGAAACAATTCAAGACATGAAAATTGAAATAGAGTCAATAAAAAAAAACCCACAAACTGAGGGAATTCTAGAAATGGAAAGTCTGGGTAAACAAACAAGAATTACATACGCAAGCATAACCAACAGAATACAAGAGATGGAAGAGAATCTCAGTAGTTGAAGATATGATAGAGGAAATAGGTCAAAGAAAATGTTAAACCCAATGAATTTTTAACACAAAACATTCAGGAAATCTGGGACACGAAAAAACAAACAAACAAAAAAGAGCAAAACTAAAAGTAATCAGGATAGAAGAAGGAGAAGAAGTCCAGCTCAAAGGCACAGAAAATATATTAAATAAAATCACAGAAGAAAATTTCCCCAACTCTAGAAAAGGATATGCCTATGAAAGTACAAGAAACTTACAGAACCAGAATTTCCTGAGAAACCGAAACACTGCTTTCCAAAGTGGTTGCACAAGTTTGCATTCCCACCAGCAATGGATGAGGGAACCCTTTCCTCCACAACCTCTCCAGCAGAGGCTATCATTGGTATTTTTGATTTTAGCCA
>NC_022026.1:1883753-1885242 GCF_000317375.1 Microtus ochrogaster | reverse complement strand
ATCTGACAAAAGGCTGATCCCCAAATATGTAAAGAATTCAAGAAAATAGACATCAAAATGCAAAAATTGGATACAGAGCTAAACAGAGAATTCTCAACAGAAGAATCTCGATGACTGAAATAATATCATTATTTATTTATTTAAAAGAAAACAAACTAGCTTTTTAAATTTACAAACAAATCACAGTTCCCACTCCTTCCCCTACTCCCATTCCCTCCTCCTGCCCCCCCCCCCAAACCACATCCACTCCTCAGAGAGGGTAAGGCACATTGCTTTGGGGAAGGCCCAAGGTCACCCTTACTATATCTAGGCTGAGTAAGGTATTCACACAAAGAGAATAGGTTCCAAAAAATCCAGTACAAAGGTAGGGTAAATCCTGGTGACACTGCCAATGATCCATAGTCTGCCCCAGCCATACAACTGTTTACCACATTGAGAAGGACTAGTTTGGACCTGTGTTATTTCCTTCCCTATCTGGCTGGAGTTGGTGAGCTCCCATTAGCTCAGGTAAACTGTTTCAGTGGGTATCCTCACCATGGTCTTGACCACTTTGCTTATACTCTCACCCCCCCCTCCAAACACACACACTCTTTATCTGGACTTTGGGAGCTCAGTCCAGTGCTCTGATGAAAATTTCTTGCCTTTATGTCCATCAGTTGCTGGATGAAAGTTCTAAGATGAAATTTAAGATATTCACTGAGATAATATCTTACACCTGTTAGAATGGCTAAAATCAAAAAACACCAATGATAGTTTATGCTGGAGAGGATGTGGTGTAAAGGGGAACACTCCACCATTGCTGGTAAGAGTGCAAACTTGCCACAGTCACTTTGGAAATCAATATAGCAATTTCTCAGAATATTAGGAAACAAGCTACCTCAAGACCCAACAATACCACACCTAGGCAAATGCCCAAAGGATGCATAATCATTCCACAAAGACATTTGCTTAACTATGTTCATAGAAGCATTATTTGTAATAGCTAGAACCTCGACACAACCTAGATGCCCCTCAACCGATAAATGGATAAAGAAAATGTGGTACATTTTCACAATGTAGTATTATACAGCAGTAAAATACAACGATCTCATCAAATTTTCAGGCAAATGGAAGGAACTAGAAAAAAACATCCTGAGTGAGTTATCTCAGACCCAGAAATGCAAACACAGCATGTACTCACTCATAAGTGAATATTAGGTTTAAAGCAAAGAATAACCAGGCTGCAATCTACAACCCCAGAGAAGCTAGTTAAAAAGAGGACACTAAGAAGGACTCACATGGAAGGCCCCATTAAGGGGAAATAGTTAAGAGCTCCTGGGTAAACTGGGAATGGGAATAGAAGATAAGGGATGGGGGATAGGAACATGAGGTCTCCAGATAGGAGAGATGGGGGAGGGATAAAGGAGGGCAGCAAGGAAAGAGATATCTTGATATGGGGAGCCATTGTGGGGTTAGTGAAAAACCAGGTACTAGGGAAATTCCCAGGAAT
>NC_022026.1:1852668-1878378 GCF_000317375.1 Microtus ochrogaster | reverse complement strand
TGAAGTCAGGGATGGTAATGCCTCCAGAAGTTCCTTTATTATATAAGAATGTTTTGGCTATCATGGGTTTTTTTGTTTTTCCATATAAAGCTGATTATTGTCCTCTCAAGATCTGTGAAGAATTTTGATGCATCCTATTCTTAATCTACTCTCTCCTCCTCTTTTCTGTGTCCCAGCCCTCGATATAGGCAAAAGCCCCTGCTAAACAAGAGACCATGCCTGCCACCAAAAGTCTCAGCCCCCAACTTGGGTGGAGACCCCTTACTCAACCACCCACACAGGCCAGAAAATCAGAGAAGAAACAGAAACCAAGGGAAAAAAAACACCCATCCAATTAAGAAAAACCCAGAAATTGTCACCTAGATATATAAAAACCCAAAATCCAGAGGCCTAGACTCAAGCACGAAAACACAATCAACAACAGCCAAGGAAATATGTCACCACCAGAGGCCAGCTATCCTACTGAATATTTCACTAAGGCCAAAGGACAACAAAAAGACCGTTAAACCAACTTTTGAGTTAATCTTGCAGACCACCATTTTTTTGGAGTTTCTTGGTGGGATTTCTGGTCTCCCTTATGTATAATATTATATCATTTGCAAATAAAATAAAAATGAAAAAAGTGGGGAAAAATACATCATATGATTGAAGGCAAATGTTCTTTGTTTTATCAAACAATATTGGCAAGACATTCAGAGTTATTTTCTGTCACGGAAATAAGCAATACTGGAGAATATTGTTCCCATAATTAATATTTGCTGTGGGCAATTTCTTTTCTCCTAGATTATGAATATACTTTATTACATACCATCTTCTACTGTGATTCGGGTCTGATCTTTTGTCTTACTTTTTGCTATTTCTTTTGTGATGACTGTAAAAATTTGTAATGTAATTAAGATTCATAACAAATATCCATCCCCAAATAATACAATTATTTGATGACAATAAATATATATTTAGTTTTTACTAAGCTAAGTTTTAGGGAATTTAATTTTAAATTCACAAAGAAAATGCTTCATGGATTATGACTGTAGATGATTTAGGACAGAAATGAAGACAAGGCATAGATTTATTTCTCACTTTACCTCAGCTCTTCTTTTGCAATTCTAGTGCTCAAATCAGCCTGGGACCGAGTGACACCAAGGGACAGGAGGATTGGGCCAAGTCCTCCTATACTAGCCTTATTCTACAGCCCTCCAGTGCTCCAAAGAGTGGGTTTTAAAGGAAAGGGAAATAGAATTTCAGCAGAGTTCATTACCCTGAAGTCTAAAATATAAATCAGCTATAAAAGGGCTTAGATAAATTCATGAATGAAAGGTCCATAGAGGGAAAAGGGAAACCAATGAGGAAAGATTACAATTTTAGACTTAAATTGGGAAGGGATTCTCAAGAGTGCATCTGCTCTGGCTGCTTACCTTCAGGTAGTTAAAAATAAACCTCTGCTTTCTGATGAGGCAAATGAAACTCAGAGTCACTTGCCCAAAGTCCATATCCAATGAAAATGCAAGAGACACAGAAATAACTACTCAAACTTCACAAGGAAATAGATATTCCATGCACTGACAGATCCCTTTCTCAGCCGTATCCTGATGCTGGGCCAATTTCACTAATTATTTCATTCTCGGAGATGTGAATTTTATGTTGAACCCTTTTGAGGAATGTTCTCTATATTAATAGACCATGGAAGGCAAAAATAACTAAAGAGATAGCTTCACAATTATCTCATTTTAACTAATTCTATTTAATCTATGATCTAAATTTTATTTCTCCTGCAAGATACCATTCTACTCAAAAATAGTAAGAGGTTTGTGTAATGAAAAGATCTTCATTTTTTTTTACTTCAATACTTCTACATTCTAAGATCTAAATTCATTGTGGACAACAAACTCGAGTTTATGTGATGACCCTTTCAAATTGAATTTGTAAGAAGAAAAGTCCCTTAAACATTGAGCATTATTTTATGTACATTCAATATGAATTGCTTTGAATGTGCATTAGCATTCAAAATGGAACAGCTTTCAAAGGTAATGTAAAATTATCAAGTGGCATGGAGTTTGAGGATAATCATTCCAATTTAATGTAGGATGTCATTCAGCAGGAAGATCTTTCAGCTGGCTTCACTGAAATTATATAGGGGTTATCATAATATCTCATTCCCCACATGCAAACATATTTAGTAAAGTATTAAGTAAATAAAGTAACCATGGAATATTATTAGTAAGACAATAACACCAAACTCTAAAGTAATTGCCCATATCTCCACTTATGAGAAGATACAAAACTATGTGTATAAAGAGATGATCCTTAAAATATTATGATGAAAAATTGAACACTGTTCCCTGTATTTTTGCAAACTCATCTATATGCTTTTAGTATTGTATAAATGTTTCCCACTGCTAAGTTACCTGTTGTGTAGTGTTGAGTCACTACTGAGGCATTATTTTTTCAACCACCTTTTTTATAAAGTTGGAATTTATTTTTACCCTCTCATTCATAAACATTATTTTGTACCTCTTCTCCCGGAAATACTCTCCAAGGAGACTACAAAGACATTTCATGCTGTATCTTGGTTACCAGTGTTTAATGTTGAGTCTTCATTATATTTGTCCGTTTCTTAACTGCATTATATGATGTTCCATATCATAACCCCAAAGTATGTCCTGGGAAAAGATCATTCATTCCTATAAAGACCTCAGGATGTCATACATTCATTATAAAGTGAGTATTGAAGTTGTGCATGGGTAGTATATTTTTTCTTTCATACAACAATAAATTTTCTATATTATAGGTAGCAGCAAAACTATGTATTTCAGCTATTATTTTGCATAATCTAATTTAACAAAACCTAACAGCATGAAATATGTAGATGAATTCTGTGAATAAGGACCTCACTTAATAATCAACTGGTATTGAAAGAATTCCTTTCTTGGGCAAACTTAAACAGCATCTACCTTCTTCATAAAGTCCCATTGACAAACCAAATTATGATTTCAACACAGTTCACTCTGAGGAACCAATGAATTTATTGTGCTCATTTGCAGGGCATATGTGAAGGGTTATCATCAGGAACAAGGGTAGTACCAAAGAAGTTACACTAGAATGTCTTTACCCAGTGTGATTGAAGAGTTCCCCACATTTGCATAGACATATCACTGCTGTGGGAGCACATTCTGTTCCTTCAGCCAATAGCCTTTAAGATACCAGCCCTCTTGAGCATGGCCTCTGACAGTTTAAAGAGCTGCAGGAACAGTATGCCCGCTCTCTTGCTTCTAGCTCCTGTTCAGCTATTAGACTCTGTTCCTGTTTGAGCTCAGAGGACTATTGTTTAAGACAGTGATCTGGAAATTTTCCCCTTAAATAATCATTTTATTATCCTAACTCTACAGTTAATCTTATTGAAATATATATCATCTAACACCTCTATAGACCCCAAAGTAATGGGCGATTAGGGCAGAACCTTATAAAAAATGGCTTTGAGGATGGGTTTGACTCTCAGGAGTGCATCCAATGACCTTCCATAACTCTTGATCTATGAGGTAATGTCAAGGCTCAACAGGTACTGATCATGGTGGTCTCTTCCTAAACAGGCACAGCTGATCTATCCAAGACAGTAGCTGTTTTGCTTATAGGATAGTTACTTACATTGTCTTGGATATTCCTTCTTTGATGTGGTCACATAGGTCACTCAGTAGTCTATAGGTAGAGGATAAGTTGGTGAGATGGAACCAGTAGACATCATTCACATATCTTGCATTATTTTAACTGGGACTGAATACCAGAGTATGTAACATGAACAGCATATAGCAGTATGGTCTTGAGGTAGTGTAACTTTATGCATGGTGAGCCAAGATGAGGTTGCATTTCTCATTAACATTTAGATTCAAGGGGCTAAAAAAAGAGCTCAGTCAGTAAAGTACTTATTGTGCAAGCCTGAGAATCTGAGTTTGAGATCCAGGATTTTCACACACTTGTAATCCCAGTCCTAAAGAGGTAGGGAAAAGAGAAATCCTGGAGCTTGTTAGCAAGCCAGCCTGGCTGAATTGCTGATGCTTGGACAATGAGAGACACTCTCAAAAAACATGTGTACAGTACCTCACAAAGGACATCTGAGATTTACCTTTACCCTACCTACTTACCCCCGCCACACACAGTACTTACATGTACAAATATCCACAAAAGCACATACACTTACATTTATAAACATACACCCACACATATACCACACACAGCCTCAAAAGTCAGATAAAACCACTTCTAGCAAGTGCTATTGATTAACACTGTCAGCCCATTATATTCATGGTGGAGTGACATAGACCTCATACCTGCTCATAAGAGGAACGCACAAAAAATGGTTTAAAAAATATGAAGTCATTTTTTTCAAAAACATGCTATTATTCCCCATAACACTCTATTTAAATGAAGCTACTTTAGAAATAACCATTTATTGTATGGCATGTGTATTATGCTTTGTGTCAGAAATTCAGGTAAGTTACTCTGAATCATTTTCCTCCTCCCCCTGGCATCAAGTGGAGTTATTCAGTGATGCTAAGGTAGTCCACATTATAAACTTGAAAGCATCTAAGACAGTTTTTTTTGTTAAAAACTATTGTTTTTTTAGTTTTTGGAGAAAATTAGTCAGGCAGCCCGAGAACGGATGGCACAAGTTGTGAAAGTCCAGATGGTTCAGCGAGTTTTTTCCAACGCTCTGTGCATGAACCTTCAGCATTTTGTGCAGATTGATTTCCCTGTTCCTACAAAGTATCTGCATCATAACTTTATACATGTTGGCCCCGTTTGTGCTGAATTCAATTTAAACAAGATACTAGAGCACAGCGCACAAGCATTAAACGTACATGGTTCCTATATACTCAAGGTCTGTGTATTAAACTAACACTGACATTTTGGAAAAAAATCTCTAAGTGAAGGTGAAACATCTGTGATGAAGAAACGTGGGATCTGTGATAACTTTGTTATCATGTAAAACAAGTGATTTGTGACATCTTCAAATGTTGTTATTCTAATAAATGGAGCAAACATGAAAACAGCTATAGTGCATTATGTTGGAAAAAAAACAACATTTTTCATTCTCTACATGTTCAGTTGCTCCCAGCACTGTACACAAGCTGTATGCAACTGTACCATTAGGGTTAATGCAGAGAGGAAGGATATTGACATCCTAATCATAGCCAAGTAAAGATAAAAGCTCATAGACTAAGTTTCTTGGGTAAGGGTCTGTGTAATATGAAAGTCTAGGAAATAAGTAACAAGCTATCTTCCTCTCGATATTCAAGAGGAGAATGTAGAGCACAACTATTAAAAGGAGAATGGGAAAATAGTAGCCAGGTACTTTCTCTACTAAAGTCTGATTTTACTATCTTTTTTCTGGGCTTCTCTCTTTGAGCTTTTGATTCTATCTGAACCATTCTTCCTTTCATACAAAAATCAGTCTATAAACTGGGAATATGTCTCAGTGCCCATAAACACTTGCCATGAATACATGAGAACATGAGTTTGTCTCTCCAGAACTATGTAAACTAGGTGAGGTAGCATGCATCTGTGTTCTTGGTGCTTATAAGGCAAGATGTAAGGAACTGACAATTCCCAAAAATTAGCCTGGTGTACCTAGTGGAAAAGAACAAAGAGACTGTTTCAACCAAATTAGAAATTAAGGACATACCCTTGAGGTTGTTTTCTGATCTCCATGTGTGTGGCATGTGCCCTCACTCAGACACATAAACATACACATAAACACACAGTTAACAATTCCAGTTGAGCAGTTTTTTTCAACATGTTTTGTTACCACAGAAACTTGGTATCCATGCAACTCTTTCATTTTGACATATAAATGATTCTATAGATACGTATATATACATTTATGCATATATGTACATATGTGGGGTACAATGAAATAATTAAATTAATGAATGTAATGTAATTAGTATGTTCAATATAACAAAAACATTTGATTCCTTAATTATTAATTTTCCCCAATACCGAGAACCTTTGAACTCTCCTCTTCCTTAATTTTGAATTTTTTTTCCTTTTTTGATACAAAGTAATTGTTTTGCAATGTTAATAAACTTCTAATATAGCTGTTATCTTTTCTGTTGTACAAAAGTCACATACACAAATAGCTTCAAGATAAACCTCTATGTAAGTTGAACTATATGTGAAGCTGGATGCACGGGAGGCCTTTTTCTGAAAAGCTCTAGGAAGCATCATCTGGTTAAAGTGTTAATAGGAGGTTGCATTTCCACACATTTGGATGTTGTTTTATTGCACCCACACCATATCTCTTGAATTTACTCCTTGTCTTGAAAGCATCTCTCACTAGAAGAATCTTCACACACTGACTTGGAAATAAACATATTTTTTTTCTTTAGGTCTACTAAGTTTTAGTACTTTTATATTTCCTCTGGATTTTTCTTAAGAATTGAATAGTTCTTTGTTCAACTCATGGAACTGCATGACATGCAGCTACAAAAGCCAACTGAAACCTTCACAATTCTTCTTAGAATTTTTTTGTAGTTTGATCCATCAGTATATATCTCCAAGGTGATTTTAGGAAACTCTCTGCCCCTTCATCTAAAATTTTTCCTTCCTCTAGTTTGCAATAATACTTTTCTTTAAGAACTCACAACTTCCCTGACACACAGTAGAAGATCCCATGAGAGCCACAAGGATTTTCTAGCTTCTGTCTAAGGCCTAGCTTCAAATTCACGCAAGATGTTTTTGTTTGCATGACAGTGCACCACGATTAATTAGTAAAATTCCCTCTGGTTACTAATTCTACACAACAAACTATATAAATTAAGTTATTTTTTAAAATAACCATTTTGATGTATTTCACGTATCCTCTATATTGGAAATTCAGAAAATTTTAAATAATTTTGGCATCAACTGGAGTTATACAGTGATAGTTACCTAGATAACATGATGAGCTTGAAAGATCTTAGACAGCTTCACTAATGCATTTTTGTTTTTGGTTAGTATTGCTGGAAAGTCTAGGTTCGTGTATTATCTTCAGCTAGTTTAACAGTTGCCGAACTTCCTAAAAAGCAGATGTCTTCCTCCAGTATATTCCAAAAGAAACAGATGTGAGGTTTCAAGACAAGGTACAGTGAGACTCATCTATAATTATAGTACTTGGGACACTAAAGATGAAGATTCACAAGTTCTAGGACCACCTCATCCACAAAAAATATCACAAAAATATAATAATTCTACCTAAGTGATCAAACAGCACACCATTTACCACTTGCTGTTTCTCAAAGCAGTCACATGTTGACTTAGTTATTATGTGAATAGATGCCTTCTTTCAATTTGAAGAATGGTGAAAACTCTGTGGCTAAATCTCAGAATGATCCATGGATTATAATCCATTTCAGCTTTAACAACAAAATAGTATATTTTTCATTGGACTCCAGACTATGAGAACAAGTGGGTCTCTGGTTCTTGTGCCTGCCACTGGGATTCTTTCCTCTTATTGGGCTATCATGTTCAACTTTGATATGATAGTTTTTGCTTCACCTTAGTATATTTCATTTTATCAATTTTGGTTGTATATCACTTAGAAGCCTATTCTGAGATACAGAAAGGGAGTAAATCTGATGGGAGGGGACATGGGAGGAACTTGAAGGAGTAGAAAACAGGAAAAACTATAATCAGTATATATTGTATAGGAAAAGAATATATTTTCAATAAAACGGAAAAAAGAAAAAATAATTGCAATAATAATAGCCTACACTGAAAATCTCTCATGTTCCAGATACTAGTCTATATATTTTTTTCTTTTCTCTTTTTTTTAAAGACATGTTTTTCTATGTAGCCCCGGCTGTCCTAGAACTCACTTTGTAAATAAGGCTGTCCGTGAAATCATGGAGATCCTCCTGTTTCTGCCTCCCATGTGCTGACTTACAGACATGCAGCACGACTGCCTGGCTAGGCCGTGTATTTTATATTCCATGCCTGGTTTAATCTACGTGAAAACTTTATAATGTAGAAATGATAGCCATCTTCACTGTAGAGGAGGAAAATCCAGGACAAATAAGTTGACTACTGTCTGAGATTCCACTACTTACCAGTACCAATAAACAGGCAGGCTTAGACAGATCAAGCTACACAGCCAATACTTTCCTTCATATAATTTTACACCAGAAGAGATAATTTATTTATGATGTTCTTATGAATTAAATTAAAATATAAATTTATCAGGGGATATGATTTAATAATATTTTCTTATAACCAAAGCAATTTTCTTTCATTGTAACAAGAAAGTGAAGACAAGGAGAAAAATAAATCAACCCATAAGAAATATAAGTAATAGAAGAAATGATTATTTTGCATGCTCCACGATAACAGGGCAAGAAAGGAATATAGAGATGTTTATATTATCAGTATTTTTGTTTCTTATGCTTTCAAAAAGAAAAATATTAATAAATAATAATTAATTTTAGTAATTATAAATAATTAATTTCTGATGTCCTTATGATGATAAATGATAAAATTCTTAGCTTCTTAATACATTGGATAAAAATAAACTATCTAATAGAGAAAGTGTCACTTTAAATGGTTTATCATATATCTAGCCAACAAAATTCATTTAATTGAATTATTTCCACATATAAATGATTATTTTACTAAAAGAAATTCATCAAAGAAGAATATGGACAAAGAATCTGTGCATTTCAAAATTTTCATACAGACTTAAGTACTGTATAACATTAACTCTTTGTTTTTCTCTCTTTCTGTGTGAGAGAAAGAAAGAGAAAAAGAGAGTGGGATATATATAGAGAGAAAGGGGGGCATGAAATGAAGAGAGAGCTTGCTTAAAGTTTACTGTTTTATCTTTTGAAGGACTCAAAATACTCATATGTGATGTTGTTTCAAGTTAGCTACCTGCAATGCTGGCCTCTGACTCTCATGAAGTTTCCCCATGGGAGATGGTGCAAGCACAGCAGAAAAGAAACCTTAATAAAATAAAACCCCAAAGCTATAGAGCTATGGGTCCAGATATACCAGCTTGTCCTAAAATAATTGGCTCATTAACTAGCCAACTTGGTTTAGTCCTGATATCAAAGACAAATAGGAGAATAGGCTTGGGCTTGCATACTCTCCTGACATACCAATTATTCTCTGGATGCAATGCAATGAGTACAGCATACTTTGATATTATGAAAACTTGAACTGGGCTTTTGGCCTGAAGCTATGATCTAGGCACACACAGACAGTGGGAAAGAGATACGATATGATCAAGAGAAGTGGCTATGTGTGGAGAGCATGGAAAAGGGAGAACAGCAAGAGCTTATTAAACACAGGACAATGGTTTGTCTCCTCTCTTTATATCTGTGTAATTTTGGAGTTCATTTGAGTGGGTTTTGAAAGGCAAGGTCATTGGTGATAGAAACTGGCACAAATTCTATGCGTAGGAAGATGGCTGCCATGAAGGAACTCAGCTCTGTCACTAGGCAACATCTACAAACCCATCTCCTACGGTTCCTTGCCCCATTACTTGGTCTCCAAAGTATGACCTGGGAAAAAGGTCAGCTGGGTAATTGCCCTGCTTTACACTTATAAGACATGCTTAAATGTAAATGAAATGAATTGGTTAAATATGAATTATTCTTACTCCAACCAAGGAAGAAACAAGGAAACCTAAAGCTTCACCTCTCCGTGTTTGAAGATGTATCTAGTGTCACAGAACCAGTAACTGTGGCAGGCCAGTCGGGAAAGGGCAAGAGGGCTTTAAGCTGTACTTCCCGTCCTGCTTTCACCACACTATGCAGACACTGCAACCAAACTTATGCTTAGAGTCAAGGGAACTTTCAAGTGACCATTCAGAAAACAGAAAATTGATTTCTTGTGTTCTGTTTTAGAGACTTTTTCTCTTATCACTAATATTTTGACATGCAAATTTGACCTGAAAATTTCAAGTCAAATTTTCTCTCTTTAGCATTCCCTTGAACATGCAAGAAATTTCAGTCAACTTTAATTACAGTCATGCCATTTCTATTTTGCATGTTAATTTATACATTTTAGTTGAATTTCAATTAATATAAATGGTAAAACATAAATTTGGAATCAGGTAAAACCGAGTAGAGATTCTAGTTAAATGCGATATGATTTTTCAATTATAAACAATGCTGTAGATATTTCTTAGAACTGCATGAATTGAAATAGAAATATATACAATGAATTATGAGAGAAAACATAGATAAGACAATAGTATGAACAGTACGTAACAGTGAGTGTTATGTATTTATAAAGAAAATGTCCTTAAGAATAGATATCAAATTTTATAATTGAATGAGCAACCAATTAGGTTGAGGTCTGAAGAATAACCTAATTACCTTAGAAGTGAGTACCATCACTTCAAAATATTAGGATTAATATTCTCATCTCATAGATCTTAATATTCAGGGTGGAAATTTCAGGACAATGATTTCTGACAGTAACTCTTTGAGTGGAAGACATATAGTAGTAGGATATTTTTATTTTTGCATGCTTAATTTATATATTTGGGGGATAGGACAGCCTTGATTTTACTTGTCTATTCTGGATTAATTCTAAAATTATTAAAAATTACCAGTTCCATTTTATTATAGAAATCTGTCTTATTCTATTTTTTTGTACATCACAGATTTCCCTATGTATCCCAAGAGATACTCGAATCTCTCAGCAGAACAGTGACATTTCCAGTAGGCATTTTGCTCCTGGTTTTATAAGCAGTCCCCAAGGCAGATTGTTTGTCTCACTCGAAACTACAGCCAAAGCTGACTTCTACATTAATACAGAGAATAATGGAGTTTTCCATGGCCTGTCTCTCTGCCTATGTTTTTCCCAATCTCTCTCTAACTCGATCTGTCTCTTTTAGTTTAACTCTGGTGGTTTTTCTCTTTTTTTCTTTTTCTTCTTTTCATCGGTCTGTGACTCTGCAGTGGTGCTTAACCCCGCCCCCCATTGTTTCGGTTCTTTTCCCAAAGCTCATTGCCTTGCACTGTGTCCCAAAGGATCTAAGGGTATTTTTAGGAGTCAAGTCACTGAAAAATTGAACTCCGATACTATAAAGGGACTGACTGATTTCATTCTTTCACCTTACTGTTCACAGTGCCATCAGTTTCTTTTCTCTGGAGCCCTGTTTGCATACCGTTGGAAAGCCTGGATAGTATATTGCTAACACGTGTCTTTAGCTATTTCACAACTGAAGCCCCCGCCATTCTTATACAAACTGTAAGTTCAGCTTAGATTCAGCATGTGACAGTTCAATATCAACAACTCTTTATATCATCAAAATGGATATTCACAGATGTGACATCATCAACATAAATAGACACTATCCTCCATCCAGATAAAAGGTCTTAGCCTCTACAAAGGTCAGAAAAGTCCATCTCTAAAGGCAGAAACATTACAGTGCCCTTTAAAGAACTCCTCTGAACAAATGTCCCACATCTGTTTGTTTTACAAAGAAAGAATGCTTGCAGAAACAACCTTCTAGAATGATAAGAGCATTAGTCTTAGGTTTGAAACAATGTCATAAAAAGAATGAAATTCCATATAAAAAGCAACCAAAAAACTACACCCTTTAAAAGTTTCTTTTTAAGAAAACTGTGTTTACACAAAAGAAATGATTTTTAATGATGATAATGAAGGCAAATAGATCACTTGAAAAGTTAAAATTGTTAACAATAGTAACCACCACCCACCAACATAACATCTGTCTACCCAGATTTATGTACGAAAAAAGGGTAAGAATGTGTATGGTGTTATATATTCAAAGAAGTGTAACACAATATGATTTCTTGCTATTCAAATTTAAATCTACATATACCTAAGTGCCTATTTTGTGCCAGACTATGTGTTAGACTTTTTTCAACTGCCATCTCACTCATCATAGTTGCTCCAAGGCACAGCTAAAGTAACAATTTCTTTTGGAGATAAAGACACTTAGGCTCAGAGAAGTTAAGCAGTTTGCTCAGCATCACACATCTAATAAAAAAAGATAACCAAACATATGGTTTTGAAGACAAAAACAACAGTTGTATCTCTGTTACAAATAGGTAGAAAGAAAACTGTGGATGGGAAAAAAAATGTGTGCCAATTCCTTCCTTCCTCCTGCTTCTATTCCTTCCAGAAATCACAATTCAATTGCCAATCTCCTAATTCCTTTCTCTTTCTAGCATCCTTGGTCTTCTTATATTTACTCTTTAATGCAGAGTACCTCACCCAGCTCCAATCATCTCCTAGTATCCATGTGCCTTTGAGATTACATTCCACAGAGACTTTGGGAAGACTGCGTAGCAAACAACATGTCCTATTCTCAATTCTATTCTAGTCACTAGGAACCCAATGAGCCTAAATGGAATTAATTTTTTTCAGTGAAATAAACCTCATTTTCAGAGGCATGCTTATTCTGTTTCAGCTAAGGTTATATTTCCATTAACCTTGACTCCTACCAAAAAAAAGATAGATAAAAATAATTTCCTACTCCTGCAGCAAGTCAAAATGTATATCCTTTAATAAGCAGCCAATATTAACTTATAACTATCCTGACAAGTCATCTTCACCCCTTCAGGATCCAACATTTCTTTGGCCTTTACTATGCTTAATTTTAGAGCTGGCCTCAAGTTGTTTTATTTCAAGATGTTACCTAGATTGTCCACTGGCCCTTAACTGAAGATAAAGATCCTATACAATGAAACTATTACTGAACTTGATACCTAGACTAGGACTCATTTGGCTTCTAACAAACCAAGGGCTCTTCTGTGATTCAATTTGGTCATATGATAAAGAACTTGATGGTAAACTTGATGTTTACCCTTACCTTCCCAATTTTTTTTCAATTTGTGAAAAAAAAATAACTTTTATAACAACTATGTCATACTTTCCCTTTAGGGCCATCAGCCAAAGGATGACTCTAGATTGACAGCAAGGGAACCTGAATAGGCTCAAACTAGATCCTCTGAATATGGATGACAATTGTGTGTCAGGGATAGTATGTGAGGCCACTGACAGTAGGACCAGGATTTATCACTAGTGCTTGAATTGGATTTTTGGAGCCCATTCTCTTGAGAGGGATACCTTGCTCAGCCTAAATATAGGGGGAGAGCCTTGGTCCTGCCTAAAAGAGATGGGCCAAACTTTGTTGACTACCCATGGGAAGCCTTTTCCTCTCTGAGGAGTGGTTGGGAGATAGGGTAGGTAGAAAATGGAAGGAGCAGGAGGCAAGGAAAAAGAAACTAGGATTGGTATCTAAAATGAGAAAAGATTGTTTTAAAAATTAAATAAATAACTAAAAAATATAGTTTTGTATAGTTTTGATAAAATATACATTATATGATGTGGGATTCTCCTCTGTTTGCTGTGAATGTCATTGCTTAATAAAGGACTGTTTTGGACCTATAGCAGGGCAGAACTTAGCTAGGCAGGGAAAACTAAACTGAATACTGGGAGAAAGGAAGCAGAGTTAGAGAGAAGCCATGTAGGCCCCACCTAAGACAGATGCTGGAACATTACCTCATAAACCACAGCCTTATGGTGATATATAGATTAATGAAGATGGGTTAAATTAATATGTAAGAGTTAGCAAATAAGAAGGTAAAATGAATGGGCCAAGCAGTGATTTAAATAATATAGTTTCTGTGTGGTTATTTCAGGGCTAAGTAGCTGGGAACTAACAAGAAGCCTCCCTACAACAAACTAGCACCAATGTGACCAAGTAAAATCCACTTACAACCTGAGAGAGTTGGGGAAAGAATTCTAGTCAAACAAGAAATAAAAATAAAAAAATACAGAGTTAAGTGCAGCTCAATACTGTGGCTCCATTGAGAGAGGTTTTCCTGATTCAACAGTAGAAAAAAAGGCATGCTGGCTTTCTGGGCTATGCTGCCACCATGACCTCAGGCTCTTTCAGGAGACCTAGCATTTAATTGTTTTTTTGTGAGCAAAGTGCTACAACTTGTTTAATGGCAACATAGACCTTCTGTGTGCCTGAAAATGGGGCAATGTGCATGGCTCTCAGAAGCAGCAAATATGTCTCTACCATGTTGGACTAGGCTGAGCAAGCAGGCAGAGCTGTATTTGACTTACAATGCTGCAACTTAGGTTTTTGAGAAGCATTTTAAGAAGTGCTCCTGAACAGTAAAGAATTACAGATATACAATAGGAGAGATTCAGACATAGAAGATGTTTAAGTTGGACACAGTATTGAATAAACGTACATAGGCTTGGGAGAGATAAGAAAATGAATATAGAGAGTTATAAAAAGAAGCAAATGGCCAGATGTATGGAGATGGAGACAGAGACCCACATTGGAGAACTGGACTGAGCTTCCAAGGTCCAAATGAGGAGCAGAAGGAGGGAGAACATGAGCAAGGAAGTCAGGACCGCGAGGGGTGCACCCACCCACTGTGACAGTGGGGCTGATCTATTGGGAGCTCACCAAGGCCAGCTGGACAATGACTGAATAAGCATGGGATAAAACCAGACTCTCTGAACATGGCGGATAATGAAGGCTGATGAGAAGCCAAGGACAATGGCACTAGGTTTCGATCCTACTGCATGAACTTGCTTTGTGGGAGCCTAGCCTGTTTGGATGCTCACCTTCCTGGACCTGGATGGAGGGGGGAGGACCTTGGACTTCCCACAGGGCAGGGAATCTGGACTGCTCTTCATTCTCGAGAGGGAGGGGAAATGGAGTGGGGGGAGGGGGAGAGGAGCGGGGGGAGGGGGAGAGGAGTGGGGGGAGGGCAGAGGAGTGGAAGGAGAAGGAAGGAAATGGGAGGCGGGGAGGAGGCAGAAATTTTTTTAACCAAAAAAAATCAATAAAAAATAAAGAAGCAAATGGTTTTAAAAAACGTAAAGTCTTTAAAGAAAAAAAAGACAGGCAGTCATAGATTAAGGGAGTAAAGATAATAAAACAAATATTAAAAAGTAATAGAATAAAAAATAATGTCGCATAAAGATGGAGAATATACCAAGAGACTGAATTATGTATATTATTGTGTTTTCTTTTAATTTTTTCACTGTGAATGAGCTAAGTACAGAGGCATTTCATTGTATGGGCTGCTAAGCTAAACCAACATATTATATTTTAAAGGTTTCTTGACTTCAGAATTTAAGTCTAAGAATATGTTGCTTTGAAAAAGAGATTCTGCTTTTGGTTTCCACAGAATGTAAGAACCTGTGGATTCTTTCCAGACTAATGTGGTTTGATGGACCAAGTGCCCCTAAAAGTTGACCTTGAACATTCCTCAAAAAATTACTTTGTCCAATAAACAGCAGGCAATTTGGAGAGAACTGTACCCATATTCCCAAATATTGTTTATAAATATTTATTTATATTTAAAGGGGGATATGCTATAGAGATGGATACTTTGCATTGGTATGGATCTTGCTCTATTGACAGTTCATTTAAAATGCAACGTATAATTAAGAAATATAGATTAATAAGTAATCATCTATAATAACCAAGCTTGTAGTCATGTTATTTAGATTTTCTAGAGTACAGAGCTTTATTTAAGATGGATAGGTATTCTTCAAACCTTTTAAAAACCACATAATACAGCATTTAAAATGTTTAAGAGTTTAGGACTTTTTCTGAGAGTTAGACACATATGCTCCTGGCAGCTCCAATCTACTTAAAGAGAAAGTTGGTCCTTGAAGAGGCTTCTTATGGTGCTTGTGAGCCATTTGGTCAAGAAATTGCTCTAATCTAGACTGATTGATGAACTGGACATGAAAAAACCCATAGAGAAATGACTGGTAAACTTCCAATAGGTGAGATGATCCTTAGGTGATTCATGAAAAAGTCTGCCAGACATTCTGCATAACACAGACGAAAGTGACTGACAAACTGCCAATAAAGGTGGAACTGTCTTTGAAATTTTCTGTGTCATGCAAAAGTCTGCTGGATACTAAGAGCCTATAGGCTGAGGGTGGATGCCTAACAGTACAGAAGAATGTTAGGTGACTGTACAAGCAGTGAGATGTCTCTGTCAGTTCTAGAGTTTTGGAAGATGCTTACAATAAACTTACTGTTAACTTAGGTAATATTATATCCTTCTGGACTCTCTGATAGAGTTGAAGAGTTGATAGTTATAATTTTCCTTAGTTAACTATAATTCTTGCTTGATACCTATTTTGTTGTATGTAATTTTTCTATGTCAAAGTTAAAACCTCCCTTTTTATTTAAACAGAAACGGGGAGTTTGTGTGGGATTCTCCTCAGTATGCTGTAAAAACATTTGGTTAATAAAGGACTGCTTTGGACCTATAGCAGGACAGAACTTAACTAGGTAGGGAAAACTGAGCTTAATGCTGGGAGATAAGAGGCAGAATCATAGAGAAGCCACCGGAACATTACCTGGTAAGCTATAGCCACATGTCAATACACAGATTAATGGAGATGGGTTCAATTAATATGTTCAATTAAAAAGAAGCTAGAGCTAATGGACAAAGGAGTAATTTAAGTAATCTAGTTTCTATGTGGTTATTTTGGGGCTGAGCAGCTGGGAACCAATAAGTAGGCTCCTGCACCAATTACACATGAAACTTTAGACTCACAAAAGTATGATACAGTACTTTCTTTAATTTTTCCAATTACAAATGGACTGAATACTGTAACTCAATCTTGCTTGACAACTGTTTTTTTACATGTAATTTTAGTATGCCAACATGGAAATCTTTCTTTTTATTAGACAGAAAGGGGGAAATGCTGTGGCATGATCTTTCGGTATGTTGTGAATATCTGTTGTTCTCCTTGGTTGATAAATAATGCTGCTTTGATGTATGGCATGTCAGGATAGAGCCAGGTGGAAAAACAAAGGAAAAATACCTGAGAAGAAGGGCTGAGTCTGGGAGATGCCAGCCAGTTGCTAAAGAAGAAGGGCATGTAAAAAATGAGGGGAAAAGCTACGAACTTTGTGACAAATCATAGATAAAACATATGGATTAATTTAAATGTAAAAGCTATCTAATAATAATCCTCAGCAGGTGAAGTGTTATTCAAATAAAATAAACTGTGTGGTATAGCACATGGTACTCGATACTATGTAGAAAGAAATTTGGTAGTAGGAGGCAAAGATAGAGATTTTGGAGAGAGTATAGTTTTATATACATGTCCAGTAAAGATCTCACTGAATAAGTGAAGTTTAATCAAAGACCTAAAAGAAGTGACTCATCTGAGTTTTCATGCAGTAAAAGCAGCAACAGTAAGCCTTAGTTAGTATTCCAAATGTATTTTAGATATAGCAAGAATATTAATATAAGTGGGAGATGCCAATTAAGAAATATGAAAGAAAGGGAATATCAGAGGCTTGATGAAGGCCTGACCATGAACATCCATAGAAGTCATGTCACTAATTTTGTGTTTACTCTGAAATAAAATTCACTGGATTATGTTCATTGAAAAGTTGTGATCTAGCATAAATCTATGTAGTGACCTCACTAGATATATTAAGAACATTCCAGGTAGGAGTACAGTTGAAAATAATAGAAAGTTTAAGACTATTATAGTAATGATGAAATGATACAATAATCATTTGGATAAATGTAGAAGATGTGGAGTTAATGAAAATGAGTGAAATTCTAGATAAATTTAAAAAGATCTGACATCATGCACAAAACTCAAATCAAAAAAATCCATAAACTAAAACATAAGAACTGATATCCTAAAACTGCTAAAGAAAAGAAAGTATAATTTAATTTATAGGCAAATGAAATTCTGTAACTCAGGGAATAAGACCAAAAATTGACAAATAATAGCTAATAAAGCTCAAAGAACCTGTAAAGAAAAGAAAATAGTCAATTGAGTGATAAAGAAACACACAAAGTGAGACAATCTTTGGAAGGTATACATTGGACAGAATATTTGTGTCAAAATAAACAAAGAATTCAAAATAAAAACAAAATCAAAAACAGAGCATCAAGAAAAGACACAACCCAATTAAAAATGGAGTTTGTAATTGAATAGAAAATCCTCAAAAGAAATAAAAATAATTAATAAGAGAAATGCAGGTTAAAAACCACATTAAAGTTCTGTCTCATTCTAGCCAGAATGGCTATCATCAGGAATTCAAAGACAACAAATTCTAGAGTGTATGTATGCTAAGGAGAACCCTTATTTCCTGTCGGGGAGAGGATAAACTAGTGAAACCACTCAGAAAATAAGTCTAGAATTTTTTTTTAAAAACTAGAAATGTACCGACCATATGAAAAATTATGCCACTCTTAGGTATATTCCCAAATAATTATAGAGATACTTGAACATTCAAATTCTTTGCTGCTCTATTCATAGTACTTAAGAGACGAAGGACCAATGGAATCTAATAGAAGACCCAGATATTAATCCACACACCTTCAAACACCTGATTTTTGACAAAGAAGCAAAAAATATCAAATGGAAAAACAAAAGCATATTTAACAAATGGAGCTGGCATAACTGGATATCAACATGTAGAAGAATGAAAATAGACCCATCATATCTATCACCATGTACAAAGCTCAAGTCCAAATGGAGCAAAGACTTCAACATCTTAAAGCCAGCCACACTGAACCTTATAGAAGAGAAAGTGGGAAGTACACTTGAATGCATTGACACAGGAAACCACTTCCTAAGTATAACCCCTGCAGAACAGACACTGAGAGAAACAATTAATAAATGGGACCTCCTGAAACTAAAAAGCTTCTGTAAAGCAACGGACATGGTCAAAAAGACAAAATGACAGCCTACAGAATAGGCAAGGATCTTCACTAACCTCACATCAGACAGAGAGGTTTGATCTTCAAAATATACAAAGAACTCAAGAAATTGGTCATCAAAAGAATAAATAATCCAATAAAAAATGGAGTACAGACCTAAACAGAGAACTTTCCATGGAGGAATCTAAAATGGCTGAAAGACACTTAAGGAAATATTTAACATCTTTAGTAATCAGAGAAATGCACATCAAAACAACTCTGAGATTCCATCTTATACCTGTAAGAATGGCCAAGATCAAAAACACTGATGATATCTTATGCTGGAGAGGTTGTGGGAAAAAGGGAATACTTCTGAATTGGTGGTGGGAATACAAGCTGGTACAACCCCTTTGGGTGTCAGTGTGGCAATTTCTCAGATCATTAGGAAACAACCTTTTTCAAGACCCAATAATACCACTTTGGGGTATATATTCAAAGGATGCTCAGTTGTGCCACAAGGACATTTGGTCTTTCAGTTCCATCAAGATGTTTAGAATGCAAGATGGAGACAAAACAGCAGCCTAAGAATGGGAAAAGATCTTTACCAATCCCACATCAGACAGAGGACTGATCTCCAAAATATACAAAGAACTCAAGAAATTGTTATCAAAGGAAAAAAATAATCCAATAAAATATTTCAGAATAAATAAAAGTATATATATATGCATATATAATAGATAAATAAAATAAGAAAAAAGGGCTAGGACAATGTTTCTCAACCTGTGATTGTGACCCCTTTGGGGTTGAATGACCCTTTCATTAAGAACATCAAAAACTACTAATATTTACATTATGATTCATAACAGTAGTAAAGTTGCAGTTATGAAGTAACAACAAAAATAGTTTTCTGGTTGGGAAGTCACCACAACATGAACACTATTTTAGAGGGTCACAGCATTAGGAAGGTTGAGAACCACTGGGCTGAGAGTTGCCTCAGACAGTAAAAATGCTTGCCATGCAATCTTGTTGATCTAATGTCTATCCCTGGAATAAAGCAGAAGGCAAGAATCAATCTCTTGAAGTTTTCCTCTGGTCTTCATATACAGTCCATGTGCACCCATACCTTCACACACAGAGAATAATTTAATAATAATAATAATTAAGAAAGAAAAATAAACATTTTCAAATAGAGCTATGGAATATTCTAATGAACTGAAGTAGAAGTTGGAAATCTCATACCCACTATCGAATCTTAAAAATCAATCAAGAGAGTGACATGCTAGAATATATAGTTATAACCATACAATATTAGAATAAAAATGATAGCTAACACATGGTTCTTGCTATCTAATAATAACTACTTCTATATTATAAAACTTATTTAGTCCTCTTTATAGAGAAAGAAATTAAACACAAAAATATAGTAATCTCCTTAAGGTTCACAAAGTTAGGGTGTAGAGTTGAGATTTAAATCCACATAGTTTGGTTGCAGAAATATGTGCTATGTTGTTTGTTCAAAGTTCACCATTAATACAGCTATATGTAAAGAAAGAAATCCTCCATAGCCCATCATTTTATAAAAGTATTTTCAATTGGGAGTTCAACTTTGCTTTGCCCTCTTAGTAATGTATTTTTCAAGGTACAAGATGAAGTGTTATCAATACAACCAGCCAGGGCAAGCCTAATGGCTTGTTGAATAAATAATGTCCTTCGGAAGCATCAGAATTGGTCCAGTGTGTATTTAAAGAAAGCAATGAAATGTAACTAACCATTATGGAAGAAACATTACTATTTCATTTAACAGTTTTCCTTCACATCCTATAGGAAATCAGTGAAGAGTTTTCAATTTTCAACCCTCAGAAGCATTGGAAGAGCAGATGAAAGCTACTGTGTCCATCCTACAACTAGAAAGCTGCATATTCTAGAGTTAACTGGTTAGTATACAAATTAAGAAACACACACATATACATATTTCTTATATATACATATATTTTTAACATATTGTTCAAACAAGTTATAAATGTATGTCAGAGGAATTAAATACACAAGAACGGAATAATAGTGAGAATGTGATTAGGCATCCTATGTGATATTCCTCCTGGGAAGTTAATGTGAGTCAACTCTGATCAAGGGATAGAAAAGACAACTAATGTAGCCTGATCTGCTCTAGTATATGTATGGTAATTTAGAGAAAACTAGAGATGATTCACTTCTCTGGTCAGAATTCAGTTAGCATATTGTTTTAACTTAGAGAGAACATTCTAAGAGGCTGCATACCAGCTGGGAAAAAGTTCAAGAGAGAGGAAAATGCTCAATGAGATCTCACACGGCAATCGTTTAAGTACTTGGCTACCAATTATCCAGTACTAACATTCTACATATATTAACTTGCTAAATCATCTTAACAAGAACAAGAGTATTCTTTGACTCTCAGAGATGATCATGACATTTTCAAGTTCATATACACACTAGAAGTGGACCTAATATTTAAACACATGTCTGAATAATTCCACTATACCACATTTGACTTCAATGAGAAAAAAGATTATTTATCTATGTGCCCTTATGTTGAATCCCTACTATAGTGCAATCAAGAATCATTGCCACTATCTTTATTTCATAGGTAGTAAAACAGTAGATCAGAGTGGTTTGGAGCTTAACAAAAAGCACATAGATTGCAAGTGGCATTTGTCAAGTATTAAGTATATTAGAAATGTTTATTCTACAGTATCTTTTAATGTTGGAATTTTTGAGAAAAAAGTATTAGATATTGACATCTTCCAACTTAAAAATCGTAGTATCAATACATTATCTTTTAAATATGACTCATTTTCATGACTATACAATATTTTGTACCTACGGAATGCTTAGAAGTATATAATAAACTGAATCTGTAGGAATACAAGACAAATAAGGTACTAGACAACATGCATTATTATTCTACCTTTTCTCACTTTACACTCTGCTATTCTGTATTTTTCTCATTACTTAAAATTCAAATCACTTCAAATATTGCTTTTCTTTACCGCAGGTCTTCAGTGACAGTTTTATTTTTTTCCATTCACCTCTTCTCCATAAACATCAACACACACACACACACACACACACACACACACACACACACACGACTTCTGAACTTTCTTTATTCTTATATTTTATTATGTTGCTGTTATTAATAATCAGTTGTTTCTTCCTATTCACTCAGTTTTTCACAGAAAAAAATTAATCAGTGCTCATTTCATAGAAGGAATGAAGTAATAGAGATTTATTGATGGTCATAAATGATAAAGAAATGTTATTCTTAGAGCTATTACAAATTTACTTTTATCTTTTTTGGCTGACCTTCCCCACTTTTTATATAGGCAACTGCTTTTGATGAATTGTTGTGGAAAATTTTAGTAACTCTCAGAGCATAGTTTGAAATGTATTAAGGTAGGTAAATCTTTCATCTCATGCAGATATCAGATGTTTATATCCCAGAAGTTAGCCATCCATATTTAAATAATATATACACAGTGTAACTATATTTACTTGCTCTTATAACAGTTTATTCTACCCAAGATCTTGTTTAGGTAGACATGTTGCTGAGATTTTATTGCATGTATCATCCCAGTCATGACTAGAAGACGCTAGCTGGCATTAGATGTCTTTCTCCTCCCTTTTCCAAGATTTTCCTTGAGCCTTAGGGTTCACAGATGTCTCCCTTGGGGTTGGGCACCTTTCAGTCACCGAGTCTCTGCCTTTTTGCCAGTTACATATCTCTGTAGTAGTTCCTATCTGCCACAAAAAGAAGCTTCTATGGATTTTCAATTCTAGTCTAGATAAAAACTGGATGAGAGTTTACATGCACTTATTTAAGAATATTACCTGATTTAAAAGTGACTTTGCTTATTAAGTCCAGCTACATCTTCAATTTTGGAAATGGTAAATTGCATTCAGGTATGTTGCAGTGCTAAAATTCTAAACAACCAGTATTTATTTGATTTTAAATTTCAATTTTAGTGACATCTTATATCAATATTAAGCCATCAGGTGGCTACTGAGTCAGGAAGTACAACTGAGAAAATCATTCACGCAAATGCCCTCTGCCTACTTTCCTTAGGAGACAAGCATCAGGCTCATACTGTAAGTCTTCATAGGTCTTATGTTTGTCCTCCCCCCAAAACATTTAAAGAATTTGGAGGATGTAAGGGATTATATAAAGTCAAGATCCAAATTCATTATTGAGTCAAGTACTAAAGCCCGTATCAGAGGCAACTTGATTGTGAGCTACTAACCTCTTAGGAAGACATACTTCTTTGCACATCCGATCACTCATCATCCTAATCCCCTTTCCAAAGTCATTTCCTTCTTAATTAAATTAATCACAAATGCATCATATCTGACTAGGAGCTACCCATTTAGGCAGTGAAAAAAAAAAAAACAACCTGTCGTTGGTGAGGGAAAGGAGACAGCAAGTACTTTAATGACTTTCTTAAAAAGGAAACTTTGTTTGAGAAGTAATTGTGTGTGTTTTTTTCCTTCCCAGCTATTACTTTTCTGCTTTTAAATCTTAATGTCTCATCTGGATGAACACCTTATCACAAGCCAACAGGGGAAGGCGGTGTTTGTATTTGTATTTGCATTTATATGGCGTTTTCATACAGTGTATCTCACACTGCTGACAGAGCAATGAATCACAGGCCTGGAGCACCCTCTCTACATGCATCATGGGAGCAGCCATCTTCCACATGCTCTACAGCAACAAACTAATTAATCTTTCTAAATTTTAATTCATAAGAATGATGCTGTGACCAGGGAAGCGTGAGAATAGTGTGTATGTCTGGCTGGAGGTTTTTCACAAATTGCAGGAAGTCAGAAATAGTAGGAGAGTATCACACAAGTAACTATGCAACCCCGCCCCCCAACTGTCACTTATCACCACAGCTACTGGTGGAATCCTAGAATGAATGAGCCATTGCAGCTTTTATAAGCTTATAATAGAAAAGAGGCAAGCACACGGATTTCACCCAGAGTTATTACAGAATCACCTCCCAGAACTGAGTTTGTGCTTAGCATATCCTTTTTCTCTTTAAAAGTAGTTTTCATTCATTACATATTATTGCTTTTTTCTAAAAATCATCTTAGGCTCTATATCATTAACAAGTAATGAAAACTATTGAGAATTTAGTTCTGTGGAAAGCTGGGTCCATTTCAATACTTTAGGTCAACATGAAATACAAATTGCCCACAAATAAAACTGACTATAAGATCAACGTCCTTTACATCACAAGGCACCATTCTTTCCCAAACAATCCCAAGTGTTCCATAATGGATTGGTACTAATCTATATGGTCTGGGTAAACTTTACTCAATTTCACATTGTTGCTATGAAACTGAGAAATGAAACATGTATACATTTCAAAGTGTACAAGACAATGTTTTGATATATGTTTTGATGCAGCATTTACTATAGTCATATATAAGCCTAAGTGTTCAACAACCTCCCAGACACACTCTGGGGGATCATAGGGGAAGTGGCTTGGGGATTCTTTTGAATTGCCAACAAGATTCGACTTTGCAGTAATTAAGGAACTACTGATCACGATCTTTATGGCAGGTCCCATAGGTTTTCACTTCCCTAGAAAGGGCATAATGTTGCAGTGTTTAGTGAAATGAATAATGAGTTGCACATGGTCTAAACTTCAAGGCCACACTAACCCCTTTCCCACCCCTTCTTTCACCATTGCCTTGTTCAGATAACCTGTCTACATTCTCTGTTAAGGATGCGGGATTAAAATAAGGTCCTGATATGCATCCTTCAGTGTAGGCTATGAACCAGCGCTGGGTGGGTACATTTTTAAACTCTCAGGCACAGTGCAGAGATTATAAAATGATCTCTGGAGCTTGTGGATGTCATTTAAATTAGAGTTCATGATAGGAAAACAAATGGTTGGGTGAGATAATAGGGGCCTGTGTAATATTCTGAATTCCTCAGTCTTTACTTTTAGCCAATTAAAATTAATTCCTTCAGCCTCACAGCCTGGAAATCCCAGGATCCAAGACATGTCAAGTTGTGGTTCAATTTTGAGACAGAGGCAATTCCTCAAGAAACCCCAGCCTGACACAATCAAATAAGCCTTGTCAAAGTCCACCTAATCAAAAGCCCCACACTTAATCACATCAGCTTCTTTAGCTCAAACTAGACAGGGTCCCATCAGGGGCTGGGAGCTCTCCATCAATGCTGCCTGTTATTCAAATGATCTAAGCTGCAGCAGTTCAGGACTGCATCCAGGGTATGGAAAATCAGCTGCAGCTAATTAAAAGTAGTGTGCAGTCTCACATGAGAGTTCCAGCCTCTTCTCCCAGCCAGGTACAGAATGTAATGCGTCTCCAATCATTGCACTGCACCAGGGACCTGGACTAGAGGATTAATGAGAATGAGAAATCTGGAAAGCCAACGAGTAAATGCAAAAGTAAAGTGTGTGGCACAGGGAAAAGTAAGAGTGAGTAAGAGAACTTAACGTAACACCCTCTACATCCACACACTAGCGTGGAAATTGGCAGTCTGTGTTTCAATAGTATCTGTGTTATTTCGGTTCCAGTACCTGCCACTCTCTAGAACATTAGACTTAGTGAGCTAAGACCTATATCTGCACAACACTGCTGCACAGGGCCTCATTAGCACTCCAGCAGAAACTGAGAACTTAAGAGCATTTTCCTTTAGCTGTTTTTGATTTTCTTTGAACAATTTCATGATATATTGTATTTTGCATTTTGATTACTGTCATTCCACTTTCTATTATTTATCTCCAACCCTATTACCTATCACAAACACTCATGTGCGTGTGCACACACACACATGTACACATACACACACATACACATGACTCTTTTTTTTTAAATTTATGTATTTATTAAGGATTTCTGCCTCCTCCCCGCCACCGGCTCCCCCTCCCCCAATCAAGTCCCCCTCCCTGATCAGCTCGAAGAGCGATCAGGGAATTGTGGGAAGCCCAAGGACTGCCCACCTCCATCCAGGTCTAGTAAGGTGAGC
>NC_022026.1:1845543-1851600 GCF_000317375.1 Microtus ochrogaster | reverse complement strand
TCTTTGGTGCTCAACATTCTCTCGGGAATAGAGCGGTGTTGCCAGGAGCAATTGTGTCTCACTACCACAAAACTCTGAGTTAGATTAAAGGCCATTTTCTATAGCTCTTTGAAGAAGTTGAAGATTATCTATCTATACTGAGTATAACCTCTACATATCTAAGGACATTGAGCTTATAATTCACATTCCTAGAGAAGCTAAATAAGAAGGTGAATCCAAAGACAAACATATAGGCACACGCCACTTTCTCACATTCATGTCTTTGTCTTGTGAACTATTAAGATTAACAATGGCCGTGCCCATAGCAACTCTTATGAATGAAAATATTTAATTGGGGCTGGTTTACAGTTTCAGACATTTAGGTCATTATCATCATGATGTGAAGCGTTGTGGGAATGCAGGCAGACATGTACTGGAGAAGGAGCTGAGAGTTCTACATCTTGATCCACAGACAGCAAAGGAGACTGTGTCCCACACTGTCAAAGCTTGAGCATATAAGACCTCAAAATCTGATGCCACAGTAACACACTTCCTCCAATAAGGTCATACCAACCTCAGCAAGGCCACACTTCCTAACAGCGTCACTCCCTACATGCCAAGCATTCAAATATGTGGTATCTTCAGCAATAAGGATTTATGATCTGACTCTGGAGGACAGCCAAGAGGAATGATAACAGCCTGCATTGTTTTGGTAGCCTCTGAGGTTTCCACAATTAACAACACATAAATATTTCTCCTGTAGTTGACACTAAAATTTTAGCTTAATAACCTTGGATTACCAGGTTCAGCATTATTTATTCCTTCAAGTTACATAACCCTTCTCATATTTTTAGGTGGCTTGAAAGTAGCAGTCATAACCCTCCCTATTCATCTCCTCTACCTCTGTACACACATCTCTACTCAGTCTACTGCTTCAAGTATTCATACTCATTTTTCATATCTATTATTATCTGAAAAGCCATCCTTTGAGGCATCTTCCAAACAATGACCATTTTCCTAGGTTCTTGTCTTCTCTGGTCACTCCAAGTTCAACACATAAATCTAAACATTCAAAGCTAGAACTGACATATGAAGAGAACACACAGTATTTTATTTCTAATTATGGATTGCATCACACAGCGTAATTTTTCAAGTCTATCCACTTACTTACAAATTTCATTTTTCATACAGATGAGTAAAATTACATTCTGTACATGTAACACAATTTCATTATTCATTCTTTAATGAATATATGGGCTGATTCCATTGGCAAGTTTTTTGTTACAAAAGCAGAAATGGACATGGTTGGGCAAGTGTCTTTGAATAAGATATAGAGTCCTTTAGGTATATGCCCTGAGTGGCATAACTGGCTAAACATGGAAGTTCTAGTTCAGATTTTTAGAAAAACTTGCAGAGTGATTTCCATAGTGGTTGTGACAGATTACAAAGCAGACCAAATAAGATTATATTTTTGACATCAGTTGGGCCAAGAAGAGTTATATGAGGTGTGGTATGCAGGGGATTCTGGAACTGAACAAATATTGATATACTTAATCCACCATAATATACTAAAAAGGTTTATAACAGTTCCCTTATGCCCGAAATTTGTGGGTTTTGTGTGTGTGTGTGTGTGTGTGTGTGTGTGTGTGTGTGTGTGTGTGTGTGTTATGGGTATCATAGAATGTAAAGTGTGTAAACTGTTTATAACTTCATCAAAAGACAAAGATGAATATAAATGCATTGATAATAACAGAAATGAGAGAAAGAGACAGGGAGAAATACTCCCAGTGTAGCATAATACTTGCTATAGAATTCTTTAAACAAGTGACAAATATTCTTCACTTATCAAATAACAAACCCCAGGCAAAATATAATGGTAAGGGGATCCTCATTATAGCATGGGTGGCTTAGTCAAATCCATTTACTGAGACCATCATACCAAATTTATTGTCAGCCAAGAGTGGATAAACAATATCATCTTTTTGTAAGATTTAGAAGGCTATATCAGAAGATATAATATATAATTTTGTTATTTCCCCTTTGTCTTTTTATCTTTGTCTCCCCTTAAAATACCACATGATTGAACAGAGAAAAGGTTTTATTTTGTTCATTGCTATACCTATTTCCAAAAGTAAAATGTGACAGAGTGAACTATTCAGTATATTGAATATGTGATAAATCCATTTGTTAGCATTCTTCTTTTCATATAAAGCTGATCTCCATGAGAGCATGTTTGTAAATGAAAAATATTTTAAATATCTTTTAACATTTCAGAATCTCCCACAGTGCATCTTTTACTCCCATTATTTCATTCAGCAAATGTATATTGAGTGCTTGCAATGTTCTAGGTAATATGTTAGACAGGAAATATCAGTGCTGAAGATGTAAGAAATTGTATCTGCATGTAACTTAAGATGGACTAGGAAGTCAACAATTTAAAAGAAAAACTTCTTATAGATAATGACAGTTAATTCAGAGACATTCTTATCTGTTCAAAGAACTTAGAAGAAGCAATTGTTTAATGCTCAGCCCTCAGTGGAACTATATTACCTGCTTCCCAACATCCTCAAGTCTGGATACTCCAACGTTTCATTTTGGATAGATGAAGTGCCTATGGGGCCCATCTCTTCCTTTCTTAGAGGCTTATAACTATTTATGATTGTTGGAGCAGTGTGTCATTTTATTTGATGGTGTATCCATTCAAGGTTAAAGAGTTTCAGAGGGAAAAGAAGGAGTTTAACGAAGGGTATTGGGAGTGCATATAATCACAAAACATTGTACATATACATGCAAATGTCCAAAAATAAAGAAAAATATAGAAAAGCAAATTCTTCTGATCAGTATAAATGTCATATGTTTTCTTGAAGTAAAGTAAAATAACCACAAATAATGATGCTTGCCTTTGACCTTTGTGTCTGAGATCACTATTTCTACATCAATCAGTGGGCTGAAAGCACTGTGGGAATAAGAACAGCTTCGAGGAATTACTGCAAAACTTCTCTGAACACACATAAACTCTCATTACATCTTAACCTATCACACTGAAAATTTCCCCTATTGCACTATTTACTGGTTTCTCCAGCATCATAAGAACTGGAAGTCAAACTCTTCCTTAACCACCTCTAGTCTAGGAGACTGGAGCTGGTTAAAGAAGGAGTTTGTTGGAAATTTCAGTGAGTTATTTTTTTTAATTTTTTTATTGATTAAGGATTTCTGCCTCCTCCCCGCCACCGCCTCCCATTTCCCTCCCCCTCCCCCGATCAAGTCCCTCTACCTCATCAGCTCGAAGAACAATCAGGGTTCACTGACCTGTCAGAAGTCCAAGGACCGCCCACCTCCATCCAGGTCTAGTAAGGTGAGCATCCGAACTGCCTAGACTCCCCCAAAGACAGTACGTGCAGTAGGATCAGAAACCCATTGCCATTGTTCTTGAGTTCTCAGTAGTCCTCATTGTCCGCTATGTTCAGCAAGTCCGGTTTTATCCCATGCTTTTTCAGACCCAGGCCAGCTGGCCTTGGTGAGTTCCCGATAGAACATCCCCATTGTCTCAGTGTGTGGGTGCACCCCTCGCGGTCCTGAGTTCCTTGCTCGTGCTCTCTCTCCGTCTTCTCCTGATTTGGACCTTGAGATTTCTGTCCGGTGCTCCAATGTGGGTCTCTGTCTCAGGAACCGAAACTGAAGAACTCAATGTAGTGTTTTCTTGCTGCAACTATATCTACATATACTCAAATTTACAACTGTCTTCTATATGTGATAGATAATATGAAGTATCTGTCTTCTGAATTGGGCTTATTTTCCTTAACATAATGACTTCCAGTTCCATTAATTTTCTTTTGTCTGACACTCTGACTTTGTATCTCTCTTCGTCCTCTCGCTCTTTTAAGTTTACTAGTTTAAGTGAACTAGATAATCCAGGATAATCATTGTGTATCAGAGTCCTTAAAGTAATCATATATGGAAAATACAGTTTGCAAGATGTCTTAGACATCTTGTAGAAAGAATAACAAGATACCACAAACTTGAAAGTTTATAAGTTTGTTTCTCAATGTTCTGAAAAGTTCAATAGCAATGTGTCAACATGCCTAGTATATGGTAAGAACTTGTTTAATCATAGATAGGGCCTTTTTCTGGGTTTTCACATGATAAAAAAAGCAAATGAAGCCAGTTATTTTGGGTCTTTTCTTGATTACTTTACTTGTCTGCTGTACTAACAAAGCACCACGACAAGGCACCTTATAAAAGAGTTTTTTTGGGATCTAGGTCCCAGAGCATTAATGTCCATGATCATCATGATGGGAAACATGACAGCTGGCAGGAAGGCATGGTGCCAAATGAATAGCTGAGTGCTTAGATCTGATCTACAAGCACAAGGCAGAGAAAGAGATAGTTGATAATGGTGTGGATTTTTGCTACCTCAGAGCCCACCCTCAATGATGTACCTCTTCCAACAAGACCAGACCTCCTAATCCTTCCAAAAGAGTTTCCCAAACTTGGGACCAAGCACTTGAACATATGAGCATATGGGGCCATTTTCATTCAAAACCATCATAAGCCTCTATAACAAGGATACTTCCAATACTTTTATTTAGTAATTACTTTTCCCTTAGTGTAATAATATTCCTAAGGCAAATTATACCATAATTTATTTTGGCTTACTTTTCCAGAGGTACAAGAGTTCATGAAGTAATCATGATGGCAAAAGCAAGAAAAAAGGTGTTCACATCTTGAATCACAAGCATGAATGAGAGATAACAACCAATGGTATTGGTCTCCAAACTCTCAAAGTCTATTCTCAGTAACATACTTCCTCTAGTAATTCCACACCACATAAGTATCCACAAACAGTGCCATCAACTGGAGATCATGTGTTCAAATATATTAGCCTATGGCACACATTATCATTCAAGCCACCACAGGTATTAATACCTTTTTTGATGGTTCTGAACTAAATTACTCCCTCAGAGTACTACTTCTTATAGCTATTACTTTAGTGTATTGAACTTTAACATATAAATCTGAAGGGTGTAAAAAAGGTAAGGTTATATGGTTATGGGATCCACAGATGAGGATGTAATATGTGGTCATAATTTAACCTAAGACGGAACCCAGTACCCATTTGCTATGTAGCTGTTTCCTACAACTTTCTTTTCTCTTGACATTTTTCATTTGGTTTTTGAATATAAAAAAAAAGAGTACACATTTACTTAAATCACTCTCCTTAGTGATATGGGATTCCCCTTTATATGCTGTAAATATGCTTTACTACCAATGGTTAATAAGGAAGCTGCTTTGGGCCTATGACAACATAGAATAGGGCAAGGCAGGAATTCCAAGTAGAGATAGAGGAGAAAAAAGGTGGAGTCAGGGAGATGCCATGTAGCCACTGAAAGAGAAAGACACACATGAAAGCCTGCTGGAAACTTGCATGTAGGCCATGACCTCATGGTGATGTACAGATTAATAGAAATGAGTTAATTTAAGATATGAGCTAGGTAGAAATATGCATAAGATAACAGACCAAGCGGTGTTTTAATTATTACAGTTTCTGTGTAATTATTTCAGGTCTGGGGGGCCAGGACATAAATAATCAGCCTATGCCTACAAAATAACATGCCAACATGGGGCAACAATATCCACAAAAGAAAAAAAAAGAGAAACTTTAAAAAGAAATTATAGACACAAAAGAACATAATTAAACATGACTTCTTGGTGGCTATATTTTTTTTCAGATTTGCTCTGTTTGCTAGAAGCAAGCAAAGGCACAATTCATTTAAGAGAAGTCTTCCTGACTCAGCAGTAGCAGCAAAAACTGCATGGCTCCTTTTAAAAGGCTTCCTGGTTTGTGCTAGTTGCACAAATAATTCTGGATCTTTCAGGACACTGATAATTTGAATGGGGTTTGTAAGCAGAGTGATACAACTTGCTTAATGGCAACATAGACCTACTGTGTGCCTGGAAATGGACCTGTGAGCATGGCATGTATGGCTGGCACCAAATGGACCTCTGCCATGTTGGAATGGGCAGAGCCAAAAGGCAAAGCAGCCTTATTCCTAGCCACACCACTTAGCGTTTTTTTTT
>NC_022026.1:1827296-1844744 GCF_000317375.1 Microtus ochrogaster | reverse complement strand
GGCAATTTTGTCTACTTCCCATAGCCAAGAGGATAACTATATGTTTTTCCTTGGGTTCACCTTCCTATTTAGCTTTTTTAGGTTCACCAATTGTAGACTCCGTGACCCTTATTTATAGCTAGAAACTAATTATGAGTGAGTACATCTCCTGTTCATCTTTTTGGGTCTGGCTTACCTCACTCAGTATAGTGTTTTCTATTTCCATCCATTTGCATTCAAAATTCGAGAAGTCATTGTTTTTTACCGCAGCGTAGTACTCTAATGTGTAAGAAAGTGTGGAATATATACCACTTAGCCTTTTAAGAGACTCTCTTGGATAGAAAAGGATTACAGATACACAATAGGACAGATTCAGACACAAAGGACCCCTAAACAAGAGACAGTGTATTCAAAACATGTACTTAGGCTTGGGAGAGATAGAAAAAGAATATAGACAGTCATAGATTAAAGGAGTAAAGAAAAATAGCCATGTAAAGATGGAAAATACACAGTCCAGATTATATATATATTATTGTGATTTCATAGAACTTTTTGACTATGAACGAGCTAAGTACAGAGCTAAGTACATTGTATACACTGCTAAAATAAACCAACATATATATTTTAAAGATTTATTGACTTCAAAATTTGACTCTAAGGATATGTTGCTTTGGAAAAGAGGTTTTGCTTTTGTTTCCACAGAAGATAAGAACCTGTCAATTACTTTCAGGCTAATATGGCTTGACCAAATAAGATATCCTGAAGTGATAGCCTAGGTGGTTCAACAACTACAACAGCTTCATGACTGAAGGCCGAGATGAAATAACTACACAGGATATCCCTTAAAAGACCCCATTAACAGTGACCCAATCAACAGGAAGTAGTCTAGAATACAGCACCCAAATTTTCTAAATGATTGTTTACAAATGTTTGTTTACAGTTAAAGGGGGATATGCTATAGAGATGAATACTTTGCATTGGTAGGGATCTTGGTCTATTGATACAGTAAAGTCAATTATGTTATATGTATATTTCTGTTTTTGATTAAGGTACTGTGTTTGTGCAGCTCATTTAAAATATAATGTACAATTAATAAATACAGGTTAATAGATAGTCATCTCTAATAACCAAGCTTGTAATCATGCTACTTAGGTTTTCTAGATGTGTAGAGATATATTTCAGATGAATAGCTATTCAAACCTTTCAAAGAATAACAGAATATGGCACTTAAAATGTTTGAAAACTTATGACTTTTCATGACAATAAGACACATCTTCTCCTGGCAGCACTAATCTTCTTCAAGAGGATAATGGTCATCAAAGAGGCTCCTCATGGAGATGGTTAGCCATTTGGACAAGAAGTTGCTCTTGCCTAGACTGCTGGATATTATGCTGTATAAAATGGAGATGCACACCTGCAGAAAAATGACTGCTAAAGTTGGCTAAAGAAGGTGACACAGTCCTTCAGGGTTCCTGCTTCATGAAAGAGTCTGCCAGACATTCTGCAGAACACATTAGAAAACATCTGATGGACTTGCTACTACAAGGCATAAGAGATCTTCAAATTTTCTGCTTCATGGAAAAATATTTTAGAAACTATGTGCTTGTAGGCTGAAGATGGATGCCGTAACATTACAGAAGAAATTTGGTGAATGTCCAAGCAGCAAGATGTCTCTGTCAATTCTAGAGTTTTGGAAGTTTCTTACAATACACTTCTTGTTCACCTAGGTAATATTATATCTTCTGGAGTCTTTGATAGAGTTGAAGAATATATAGTTATAATTATAGTTTTCCTTTATTATAATAAAAGATAAAGTAGATATAAATAAATATTGCAATTGTAATTTTTGTTTGATACCTGTTTTGTTCTTTGTAATCTTGCTATGTTAAAGTTAAAACTTTCCTTCTTTTTTAGACAGAAAGGAAAAGGTGACCTTGGATTCCCCTCTGCATGTTGTAAATATGTTTTGTTACCATTGGTTAATAAAGAAGCTGCTTTGGGCCTATGACAGCACAGAATAAGAAAAGGCAGGAATTCCAAGCAGAGATAGAGAAAAGAGGATGGAGTTAGAAAGATGTCATGTAGCCACTGAAGGAGAAATACACCAAGAAGATCTTGATAGATCCTTGTCGGTAGGCCACAATCTTATGATGATGCACAGGTTAATAGAGACAGGTTAATTTAAGACATAATAGCTAGCTAGAAATATGCATAAGCTAGTAGACAAAACAGTGTTTTAATTAATACAGTTTCTATATAATTATTTCAGGTCTGAGAGGCCAGGAAACAAACAAGCAGTCTCTGCCTACACCTTGGGTCTCTCTAGTCATTAAGTCCTATACCTCATATACGTAAAACTGCCAGACATCTTGAAAGAGGAAGCGATATATGCTTCCTCTATTCCTCTTACACTTCTTTCTTTACAGCCTCATCTACTTTCTGTCATTTTTCCTCAGTCTTTAATTCTGCCTTTGCCTTCTTTCAATGTGAGCTGAACTTCATCTTTAATCTCAAGTTTTCTAGTCTTCTCTTTATATACTAATTCTTATGCAGGCATCAATGGATGTTAAGAGTTTCCCTTGATATATTCAACTATCAAGTAGTTATTGAATACCTATTCTGCATCTCTTGCTTTTGTAGATATTTGAGGGAGATGGATCATCAGCTTGCTTGAGTCTGATGCATTAGAGATGCATGCAATTCTCTACACCCTCACTATCACCATCATTACTTAAATAGATAAAAGAACTTTATTTCTAGTTTTCCCAGCCTCTTTGTTTGTCCATCGAAATTCCTGTAATACTCGGCACTAAAAGTGACTTTTCCAAAGTGAATTAATCATGTGATTATTCTTTATGAAAATCCTTTGTGTCTTGTATTATCTTCCAGATAATGATCATGTCCCTTGGTGTGACAAGAAAATCCCATAATATTCTGTACACCCTATTTTTCTTTTCAGCTCTTTTATTCTCTACACTTACTCATTTAGTCCATGTTCCAGCTACACCAAGCAAATTTCTATCCTGTAAAGTTCATTCTCTTGCTTATACCAGAAATATCTGTCTTCTTCCATCTCTATTTTTACATGTGTTTCTTTCCCATGCATGTATTCACACACACACACACACACACACACACACACACACACACACACAATTCACTATTCAAGCTTTAGGGCATTTCCTGGAAGAGGCTTTGCTTAGAAAAGCCATCTGAATATTCAGGTCTTTCTATAAATTTCCTGTCCCATTTGTTTTTCCCATTAACAGAAATAGTAACTTTATATGGAAGCATTTCCAACTTTGTTTAGTTTTCTCTCTACCTTCATATCTGCAACACTTCTTGAAATGTGAATGTATATTTTAGTCATTGTCATATGCACAAAAGTTAGTACTATGCCTTTCATTATAGGACAGATGCTTAGGAAATATTTGGTGAAAACAATGAGTAGATGAATGAATTAAATTATGACATAGAACAAATTAGTATAAAGTAATACAATGCTAGCATAAAAATTAGCATAAAACAATACAATATTTCTAATCAGTCCATCTCTGTTTTCCTCCCAGTAACAATATAGAAGAATATATCATTCCCAACAAAGTTTGAAATGGCTAATCTTATATCTTCATTCAACAAGTTTTTATGATCATTGAGTTTTGTGACGTAATTCATCATGTGAAAATGGGACGGGAGTTAATTTTGATCTCAATTTCAATTGCATAGGGTAGAAAACTGCCAAATTGTCTGGGGTTATTGACACCATCATGGCAACTTCCTTACAGAAGGACAACAGAATAAACAGAGCTCCACTGGAATTAGGTTTAAGCCACAATAATATTGCATGAAGGAATAGATAAAGAGGCACTAGTGTCAAATATTGTGACCTGAGAAAGGGTAGAATCTAGAAAAGACTGGACTTGCAGTTTCCAAGAAGTCTTTGAAAAAATTCAATTCTTGGGATAAGTCTGGGACATATAAGAATATTATATGATATTCTTCCAAGTGAATGAGTTTGGGAGTAGAACCATGTATGGTTTTGGCTTTGATTCTTAAGACCAAGATTTTTTTTTTTATTGAGAAAAAAAAATTTCCGCCTCCTCCCAGCCTCCCACTCCTCCCACCCTCCCCCCACTCCTCTCCCCCTCCCTCTCGAGTCTGAAGAGCAGTCAGGGTTCCCTGCCCTGTGCAAAGTCCAAAGTCCTCCCCGCTCCATCCTGGTCTAGGAAGGTGAACATCCAAACTGGCTAGGCCCCCACAAAGCCAGAACAAGAAGTAGGATCAAAACCCAGTGCCATTGTCCTTGGCTTCTCAGCAACCCTCATTGTCCACCATATTCAGAGAGTCCGGGTTTATCCCCTGCTTTTTCAGTCACAATCCAGCTGGCCTTGGTGAGCTCCCAATAGATCAGCCCCACTGTCTCCGTGGGTGGGTGCACCCCTCTTGGTCCCGACTTCCTTGCTCATCCTCTCCCTCCTTCTGTTCCTCATTGGTACTTTGGGAGCTCACTCCAGTGTTCCAGTGTGGGTCTCTGTCTTTATCTCCATCCATCGCCAGATGAAGGTTCTTTATTTGTGGCTAGAAACCAATTATGAGTGAGTACATCCCATGTTCATCTTTTTGGGTCTGGGTTACCTCACTCAGGATAGTATTTTCTATTTCCATCCATTTGCATGCAAAATCTGGACCCAGCTATACCACTCTTGGGAATATACCCAAGAGATGCCCGATCATATGACAAGGGCATTTGTTCAACTATGTTCATAGCAGTATTATTTGTAATAGCCAGAACCTGGAAACAACCTAGATGTCCTTCAATGGAATAATGGATGAAGAAAGTGTGGAATATATACACATAGATTACTACGCTGCGGTAAAAAACAATGACTTCTCAAATTTTGCATGCAAATGGATGGAAATAGAAAAAGACCAAGATTTTTAAGATGATACATCTTCCAAGTAAACTAAAGAGTATAAAGAAAATGAATGAATAAAAATATTCCTTGGAGCTGGGTGGTGATGGCATAGGTCTTTAATCCCAGCACTTGGGAGGCAGAGGCAGACATATCTCTATAAGTTCGAGGCCAGCCTGGTCTACAAGAGCTAATTCCAGGTCAGGCTCTAAAACTACAGCAAAACCCTGTCTCAAAAGACCAAAAAATATTCCTTGGACGATTCTAATAATATCATTTGAAGATATATGTGAACAAAGAATATCTATAGTTTGATTTAACCCTCATAATTAATAAATCCTTCCACACTGTAGAGATTAAATAGTAATTGGAATCCAGCTTTATTAAATAGTAGAAATTCTGCTCATTGGTAATGAAAATAATCATAAGTCATTGGAAGAAGATGAGATATCTGACCTTTTAATTAAAGATCACCAGTCACTAGCAAAAGTGTACTGAAAAATCATAAAGGCTACATGACCTTTAAATATCTTCACTAAGAATTTAAAAGGGTGTGCATGTGTGTCTGTGTATGTGTTTGTGAGAGAGAAAGAGATGGAGAGGAAAGCCCACTCCAAGAGTACTGAAAAGATGTCTGATCCCAAGTAATATAAGCACATGAGCATAATTCTCGTTGATGTTAAGATATGGAAGGAATTTGGACATGTAGTTTCAATAGCTTCAGCAAAATTTTTATGCATTAAGTTGGGTTATTTTTATTGTAAATTTCAACACTTATGATCCTTTTTATAACCTTATAAAACTAGTTTTTCAAGGTAAAATATTCATCCAATATTCCACTGTTTTTAGCTTCTGTTTGTTTTTTAAATCAGTATGAAGAGCAAGTGATAACCTTATTTACTAGTCATATAGGAGCAAGGAAAAGAAAAGTAAATTAAACAAGCCTATACAGAAATGGGTGATGGACAACAGATACACTAAACCTTATCAAAAGCTCATAGCTTGGGAAATCATAGGCTACTGTAGTGTGAATACTATTAGATGCTGATATGTCTAATTCAGTGGTTCTCAACCTATAGGTCATGACCCCTTTGGCAAACCTTTGTCTCCAATAATATTTACATTACGCTTCATAACAGTAGCAAAATTACAGCTATGAAATAATAACAAAAATAATTTTGTGGTTTTGGGGTTACTTGATATAAGTAACTGTTTTAAAGGATTGAAGCATTGCATTTGGAAGTTTGAGAACCTCTGTGCTAAATGGGCATAACAAAGTCCATACAAAGTGCCTACAAAGTTGCATTCAAATAATTATGTTATCCCTATAGTTTTTTGCTGCTGTCACCTTTGGTCAAAGAAGCCGTGGAACTCTTTTTTTTTAATTATCTTATTTTAACCTTTGATTTTTCTTAAACACTATTTCATTTTTTGTAAGATCTATATTGAAATAAACTCATCTATTAGACAACTTACCATTTTAAGCATGCGAATTCGCTAAGGAAGTGGCTTGGATGTAGAGCACTGGACTCGAACATGAGCGTCCCTGGGCTTGATCAGCAGCATGTATAAGTAAGAGATGAAGGAGAAAGGGGAGTAAGAAAGGAAAGAGAGTCGTTCAGTATATTTTAGAACATTATATTCACCACAGTTATAAGGATATTTACACCTTCATCCACCCCAAAGCCCTTTTCTCATACACTTTGGCAGTTGTCAGTCTATTTCCTCTCTGCCCCTACACTCTAAATACACTCTAAAAATTCTTTTCCCTTTCTTTTCATACCACATTTTACTAGAAATTGAATACAGAGCCTCATGCATATAGCCATGGTGCTCTTAAAGGCATAGCACCTGTGATTATTTCCACAGAACTTCCACGAGACTGAGCCTATCAACATCCTATCATAGAGAAGGAAAAGATTTCTAAAGCCCCCACCATTGCCTAAGGACCTAGATGCAGAAAATGGCAAGAAGAAAGATTCTCCTCAATGATGTAGGTACAGGTAAGTTGTTCAAGCTGCTGTAAATAATTTCTTACCCACATTCTTTTAAGAATCCTAATGGAATTCACAGGATCTTGTACACATTCAATGGAGGCAAGAAAGTAAATGGGGGTGCAGTTGTAAATAGGAATACGATCAAGGGAATTGGAGTGAAATGATACATGGCAACGGAAGTGAATATTATCAAAATAAATTATATATGTATAAAACATCATAATTAAAGCCACTATTATGAATAATAATAGGTAATAAGAAAATTTAAAAAATAGAATGTTCAGGAAGCATAAAGTAGTATGCCATAGATCCTAAGGTAGAGATCATAGGCAATCTCATGGAGTCTGGAAGACAGGAATAAAATTAAACAGTGGAACATCTAGACCTGCTTTTAATTTCTCAGGAAAGAAAATCCATGTAAGTTAGGATATCCATACTATGGAATTTCAATATATCATATATAGTGTCATCCTAAAAACTGCTTTTCTACTGAAAGATACTTTGTAGACCAGTTCATATTATATCCTGGACTTGTTTTGGGACAAGAACTGGACATTGCATACAAAGAGCACATTATAACATTTCGAAATAAATATCAAGAATAAGCTTAGTAATGGAAGGTCATAATCAAGCTCCTCAAAAGTGACCTTATCCTACTATCTGAAGTCATGCTCATTTAAAACAGAAGCATGCATCTCACCCCATAATACAGCATAATATAATGTCAGTTTCAAAGCTTATGAAAAGTACACATTTCAAGACGCTATTTCAATATTCTACAGTGGAAACTATCTCTATCACATAAAATGAATACTTTTTTTCAATGTTGACTAGAAAAGTGGCACCTGCTTCATTTGATGGCATGGTACTTACTTATCTAACGCCTTTCTCAAAGAGACCAGAGGTGTGATTCAGGTATCATTTAATTAATCCTTAAAATAACTCTGTCTGAAGGAAAAGACGGAGCCGCAGCGTCTAACATTAAAGGCAAAAGTCTTTGTAATGCTATTTAAATTCAACACAATAATCCAATTACTGTATTCAGACATGTTTTAAAAAAATCTGTTTTCTGTCATGGTCAAGGGATGGGGTTAATCTAAGATCCTACCTGATAATTACTATGCTGAAAGAGAGAATTTTCAAAGAACAATAAGAAAAACATATTTTCCATACTGAAACAAAAGTGACTAGAATTTCAATTCATCAGTCATTTTTTTTTACTCTTTCTTGGTGAGAATTTTACAGACTATGTTGTGATATTATTCACCTCCCTCCTAAACTTTTACAATGTCTACCCCCTTCCCTACTCAACTGTGGATCACATTGTTGTTTTACACCCATCAAGTCTAATTTGTGATGTTTTGATATTGTTGGGTACATGGCTGTCCTTGGGAAGCATGGTCAACCTACTGTGTTCTACACATTAAGATCGACTTTATTCCCAATAGCTCTAAATTGCCAATAACTCCTCAGGTTCAAGTAGAACTTCCTGCCCACTTCCTCTCTCCAGGTATGGTTTTTGTCTTACTTGAGCCTATGCAGGTCTTGTGTATACTGTCACAATCATTATGAGCTGATGTGTGCAAATGGCCTGCTATGTATGTAAAATACTGTTTTCTTAGTCATCCACCACTCTTGACTCTTATAATATTTTCTACTTTCTTTTCCACAATGACCCATAATTCTTTGGAGGAGGGTGAATGATATATATGTCCCATTTGGGGCTGATCATTCTGCAGTCTCTTGTTATGTATATTAGCCAGTTGTAGGTCTCTGTGTTAATAATCATATGCTGTAAACAGAAGTTTCTCTGATGGTGGTTGAGATATGCATCTGTCTCTGGGTATAACAAGAAGTCCTTGGGAGTCGATGATTCAGAAATACTTCATGAAAAAGCAATGCCGCAGATCTCATTTTATCAACTTCACTACTCATTGTATAATGACAGTGGAGAGGGGACAGTCTTGGAAACTTACTGATAGTAGGAGGCCATATATACCAGCCTTTACTCATATAATAATATACGGGTACTGAAAATATTGTATGTGTATTTTAACTTACTTTGTTAGAGGCTTTATTCTTTGAGATTTTGCTTGAGACTAGATAGTAAACAGCAATTTAGATATCTCTAGAGGTTAAAGAATAAAAAGCTAAAAAGAAAAATGTGTGCCTTGCAAGCAGCGTTCCCAGTAATTTGTTTAAGTTGGGAGCAGACAGTCATGCTAAATCAGCAACAAACTATGAAGAGTGAGCAAACATAGAGAGAGATCACTGTTGTAATCCAATAAAACTTTCAACAAAGTTGTCATCCAGTGCACATTAACTAGCCTACATAGTTATCACCATAGTAAATGCAAACTACAATATTTTTAAGTATATACTTGCTGCATTCACAGTGTTAAATATCATGTTAAGTATTATTAACACAAAGATAAATTTAACACTACCATCACTAGGAGCATGAAATCTGTTGGGAAAAGTCAAATTGAGCAAATGATTTCAAGGAACATTGGTGAAAATATGCGTAACACTTGAGCCGTAATCCATTCTAATGGCAGTTAATTGTTCTATCAAAGCTCATACATAACCTTGTTCTTCCTTTTCTCTTCTTTTCTCTTTTCTTTTCTTTTCTCATGGTGAAATGTGGGAGAAGATTAAAATATTTTTGTGAAAGAACTGGAATTATAAGACAGCCTACTTTGTTTTTGGTTTTTTGAGGCAGGTTTTCTCTGTAGTTACGGAGCCTGTTCTGGAATTAGCTCTTGTAGACCAGGTTGGCTCAAAGTCACAGAGATCCACCTGCCTCTTCCTCCCACATGCTGGGATTAAAGACACGGGCCACCGCCACCCAGCTATAACCCCGTTCTTAATGAAGATATTGGAGTGTGCATGGCAAAGTATACATGCAGTCAATACAAATAGGTTACATAAGCAAATACGTAGTAATAGCAAAACATTGTGGAGTATGGACAAGGTGAAATGCAAGCAACTCACCAATCTTGCAGTGTGAAGAATGAAGTAGAGATAAGGCTAGAAATGAAGGAAGAGTCAGATCAAGAAAGAACTTAAAAACAGATAGTGAGTGCAATATCTTCACAGCCTTCTCTTAGTAATTGAGTTCTTTAGCACCACTGTGGACATTTTATATTGACTCCACTTACTAATAATGTTCAATACATTACCTACCAACCTTTTGCGTACCACATCTTATCCAATAACATATAAAATTAACCCTCAACAAACTGCAGTGTCCTGCCTTCTTCTAGAATCAAATGCTCCTGTGCTTCACTCAATAATAACAGCTGAATCTTCTATTTTACTCTTATACTCAACTTAGACTTGAAGGGACCCAGTCAAATAATTAAGATACACAGTTTCTCCAAGTGCTAGATACACTGAATAACAGCTTTTGAAATTGCCTTGTTGCCTTGGAATTTGTGAATGGGTATGGTTACAATTTCTTGAAAGCATGTTTGTCAACATGCAAGAATCCAGGAAGAGAACAATGGAAGACAATGTCAGTGATATCCAAGTACAGATGAAATGACAGTAATAGGATGATAATGGTCCTCAGTGAATTCATAGATAAAATACTGTTAGAACATTGACAGATACTACATTTTTTTAAATCCTATGAAGTGGTTGTGTGGTTTGAATCTGAAATTAACTCTTAGTACCCAGTTAAAGGTATGGTTTAGAGGGGGTTATGACCCAGTAGGGGGAAAGACATGGCTGGTAGAAATGAGTCAATGTGTGCAGATCTTTGAGGATTATACCCTAGCCCCAATTCTCTCTTCAATTTTCTGCTTGCCCACCACAGTGTAACCAGACACAAGCTCTCATTACCCTGTATTGGGTCACGGACATTATTCTGCTTTTCCCAGAAAGATGGGCTGTACCCTCCAAACTGTGACTCAAATAAATCTTCTTCTATAAAAAGAAAGTTAGAGAACCTACTGCAGTTTATTGTTGTCTCCATTTTGGACAAAAAAGAAAACTAATATCCTGGGAGATTATATTAATTATAATTATAATTAAGGTTGCATAGTATGTAGTAACATTAACACATACACTTGCCAAAATGGCACAATTAGTGACTTGAAGGAGAGAGGAAACTAAGAAACCAATTCATTCTTTGGCCTGTGCCATACAAATTAGGAGCAAACTTCAAATGGGTAATTAACAACTTCAGGTACAAATGACAAGTCCTCAAAGCCCTCAGAAGGTCATTCTATTCCCACTTTATGGCACTTTAAGAAATAACAATATGCTTCAAAGTTCTGCTAAGAATCGACATTCATGGTATTCAGAAAGAGATCAACAAAGATATGGACAGTTTCTCTTCAAAGGAACTACGAAACTTTACAGAAACTTTGTGAGTTAATGCTTCATTATCTGTAAAGTTAACATAATGACATTTTGTAAGTTCGTCCTGAAGTATATATTAGAACATGCAGGAAAAACACATTCAATCAGTTGTCTTCTCATCAACGTCCTTAAGTCCCTTGCTCTTCTATGTTTCCAACACCAAACTTCTACCAAACGCCAGTATGGACTTGTTTAGTAATATGCCCATTTACTTATTTTTGGATGTATAATAAGATAAATAAACATTACCATGAAAAATATGTGACTACCAAGACAGGTTCTTCTGCTCAGGATGTGGAGCCAAAAGGCATGATTTGAAGGCTTGGTTACCATGATGATGTTATTGGGAGACGACCAAAAATTTTAGTAGTAGGTAATGATGGAAGGCCACTGAATACATATCCCTGGAGATTTTTCTGTTTTCTCTTTTATTCCTAGATGGTAAAGTGGAAGGATTTTCTGTGCTACACATTTCTGCTCTGATGTGTTTCTTCATCTGAGGCCCAAAGCAGTGGCACAGTATCATGGAATGGACTCAGCAAAATCATGTATGTGAAAAAGTTTCTTGTTTATTAGCTAGTTGCCTTAGATAGTCTGTTATTGTGGGAGAAAGCTCACTAGTGCATTTTTTGTTGGTTTCTTAGGGTGTCTTTATTTCCAGACTGGACCAGACCTTCAGAGCTAGTTATTTAATGCTTTTATTTTTCACTGTTCTAGCACACTTGAGGATATTTTCAAAGTAAATATGCCAAAGAAATTTCACTTTTCTCAAAGCCCCCAAGCTTTAAATTTAGCAAATAACTTCTTCTGCCCAAGAGGGGAAAAAACAGGCAGTTTAAATAAACTCTTTAAACTGTGAGTTATATAACTTCAAAAGCTGTAAGTATTGTGTTTACCTTGACTCCTTTTATTCTTGATCCTTTTTTGCAGAGGAAGAAGTGTCCTCCTCTACTAACACTGATGTCTGAATCAACTCTGTCCCTCTCAATCCTTATTGTATTCTTTGTCAGGTAGGCCCTTCTTCCTTACACACTTTCAGTATTTTTTCTTTATTTAGTCCTTCTCCTTGGCCTGAAAACTCATTTGAAGACTTCTTTGAAGCTTCCCTAGATTCAGCAAAGAATCTAGGAAAAGGAAACAATCCAAAGATATTAAGAATGTGGCATTCCTTTAACAAAGACCTTTCCACGAACAAAGCTTAACCCATCATTTTTCTGTAGTAATTCCATTTCTTTATGCCCAATTACAATTCATGACTCAAGTTGTTGTAATCTTGTTTCTGGCTTCACCTAGACACAGATATTGCTCTAAATAAATAACCAGTGTATGACTTCTTTATTAACACTTCCATTGCCATATTCAGGCAGGATTATTTTCCGCTTTAGACTTTTGACAGCACTTGGTTTGGTCGTAATGTAGAGTCTTCTAGATTGGCTTCTGTGATATTCATTTATTCATTGATTAATTTCATTAATTTAACAAGCATTCCTTCAGTATTACTATTATTAAATAATGAATATTAGCAAAGCTCCTGGTCTCAAGGAACATGTGGACACACCAAGTCTCTTTAATTACTTTACTTGATATTGCTTGTTTATGATTTTTTTTCAAGACAGGATCTCTATGTGTAGCCCTGGATGTCCTTGAACTATCTTGTAGACCAGGCTAGCTTCAAACTCAAAGATCCACCTGCGTCTGCTGGAATTAAAAGTGTGAGCCACCAAGACTTGCTTCGATAATGCTTTTTATCTTTGTTTTCTTCTCCTGTTTCCTGGATATACAAATTACACAAGAAAGTACACTCAGTTATTTCTCTTCCAGCAAACTCTTCCTCCTAGCAATACCACAAATTATAACTTAACTTTTTCTGTGTCCCTTTCTTCTTTAGAACCATACTATATGTATCTCTAGCTGTATCTAGGGTATTCCCTCTGAATGTTCAAGAAACAAATATACCAGGTTGCAAGCTGGTCCCATTACTAATCTGCTCTAAGTAAAACTTTCTGTGATTCCAGCTTTGATTTATGAGTTACCATTCTCTCAAATGATCAGATCTAACATCATGATATCATGTATAAGATTCTATATCCTTTATCTATCATCTCTAATGAGTTGATTAAAATTTTGTAAATATTCTTTTCCCACCATTATTTTTCTGTCACACCCTTCCATTTTCTCTGACACATATTAACAAAATACACTAACATTGAAATGTTCTACCATTTCCCTAGCTTTGATCTGATTTTGTTAGTTGATCAATCAGGCATTCTCAAATTAAGCCTCAAAAACTATTGGTTAATTCCTCTTCTTTTACAGTTACATTTTAAACAGTCCTTTCTGAAAAAGCCAGATGATGGGAAGGATAGCAATGAAAGGCTTCTTATGGGCATGTTTGTCTACCTAGGTCCAGTAGAAGACTGAGTTCTTAAACATGCAGTCATACATGGGAGGGGTGCACTAGGCTCCACTTCCCTCAGGAGGACTAATGACAGTTGAGGGTTTTGCAAGGGGAGGAAGTAATTGTCCTCAGCACTGTAGCTACTGCTGAGCTAGTTATGATTCAGGGAACAGCTTCACACATAAGTCCATGTTAGTGACCCTAATCAAACCCAGTATGACACAAAGCAGAACTAAAAACATAACAAAAGGCATTAAAATGCGATGTGATGGAGATTTGGTGGGAGAAGAGGGGGTTGGTGGGGATGTAAAGAGGATATCAATGGTAGATAGATTACAATGACCAGAATGCATTATCTTCATTCATGAAATAATCAAAGAATAATTTTATTTTAAAAACATCTGTTAGTATGATATTATATAGCATGTTTTTAACTTACTATGAATTCTAGTCATATGAAGAACTCAATGATCTTGAAATTTTCTGTTAGTGTACATTTTCTTAGCCCTTCTCCAACTACTGTATGATTTTGATAGTAAGCTTTCAATTATGCAACTCAAGAATAACCCATTTCTAAGCATTGGTTCAAAAACAGATACTTTGTAGATATTTCCATTATATTTTATGTGGATTTTATTTATAGAATACTCATAGTCTTGTTCCTTAGTCATCCCAGAACTTGTTTTCCATCTCTCCTGTTTAAATAATTTGTTTCCGATGGTTGTGACTATGACCAATTTAGTTTTTCTGTCTGCTCCATCTAGCCCAGTTGGTGCCTTTCCTGCAGTAGGTGCTCAATAGTCATTAATTTGATTAAAACTGAACATAAAGTAACACCTGGATGGCAGAACAACCACCATTTTAGGAATGTACTGATTCCAAAGCAATCAAAATAGTTCCTGGTTCATTAAGGCAGGCAGGAAGAAGGCAGCAGGATTTCAAGAACTTGAAAGAGAGAGGTACTTCAAGGGCCAAAAGAACAGGAAGAGAATGAAGCCTCCAAGAAAAACTCAACTAACTCCAGTTTTGGCACCCTCCCCTTCACCTTCTCTGTCTTCACCTCAACAGAGAAAATAGTAAGAATCATCCAAACTTTGCTTACCATCCAAAATGGGCAAACCTGTGATTATTTTAGGTTAGTGATTTAGGCCTAACTTGAACCCCCTTCTTCATTTTCTTAAAATCATAATTATCCTGCTTACCACCAAGGTGCATTGTTTAAATATTGTGATCATTATAGAATATCTGCAGTTCCTTTGAATCATTATCCATACTTCTGTCCATATATGCACGTAATATTTTGGAATATAGCTTATGTGTTCTGTGAAAATCAAACTTACATAAATTGAATCATACTTCAATTCTGACAGATAGGGATATAACACCCTCTGTGTCATTTTTAAAAACTACTATAGACTAGGATTTAGAGACATTGTAGCCAGATGCAATTCGAAGATGCATATCCTTTCAAAATTAAATTTATTTTTACTTATATGCATACATAAACATAACAATTCTAAAGATTCATGGGCTTCCACCTTATAAGATACTTAACAGGTTACCTTGGCAGGTCCCCTGCAGGTAGGGAATCGTGGCAGAAAACAAAATATGCCATGTGGATGGAGTTTGGGTGTGATGTTTTATTAAAAGGGAGTGTAAAGAGGAGGAAGAAAGGGAAAGGAGAGAGAGAGAGAGAGAGAGAGAGAGAGAGAGAGAGAGAGAGAGAGAGAGAGAGAATGATAAAGGCTGTGACCTGCTTGCCTAGGTGGATAGAGACTGGGAGTGGGTGGGGCTTCTCTAAAAGGGTCAGAGTACCATTTGCTATGCAGGCCGGCACACTGTGTCAGAGTGTGCCTAAATACTAACACATTTGATATTTTGATATCAGCTGATAATGTTTAATTAAATAAATCTACATCCCAATTTTTATTTCTCAATGATATAAACTTTCTAAATTCTTTCTTTAGCTATATGAATATATGATAAAATTAGGATAATTAGTTCATGCAGCACCTCAATTATTTATCATTTGTTAAAAAAGTTTATGTATTTTATTTTAGCATTTTAAAATGTGCAGCACATTGTTAATTTTTCCACCTTACTATGCACACCAGAGTTTCTTTCTGCCATCTAACTGTAACTCAGTACCTGTTAATCAAGTATTCCCTACCCCTTTCTCCCCAGTAACCACTGTTCTGTTTCTTTATTTCTACAAGATCATCCTTTTCAGATTCTACATATGAGTGACATCTTGAAGTAATCCTTCCTATGCCTGGCTTATATCACTCAACAAAATGTTCTGCATTTCCATACCTATTGCCACCGAACATTTTAACGTCGCTGTCTACAATTCATAAGAAAGTAGTCATTAGTTTAACGTTAAATGAATCCCCAATCTACAGTAAAATAATCAAGAGATACTTTAATTTAGGAAGAGAAACAAGATAAGACTAAAATTTTCTAAGGAACTGCATTCATTCCAGTTTCTGCCTCCTTCCTCCTGGAAACAGCTTTATATTATTTCTACCTCAATGTGTACACTTAGAAAAATAGTTTCTATCTTTGCAGAACATATACAAAACACACAAGACTGCTTCAAGTAACTGTCTCATGGCTCTAGTGCTTTGAGGTGGGCCTTCTTGCTGACTCTGATTTCTGGCTGCTACGTGGCTGGGTATCATTTCACAATTCATTTTCTCCTGTTCTTCTAACTCCTGATAATCTCCCAATACCTAACTTTCTGAGACCATGGTCATGCACTTTATTTACTTCTTTGATGGTTTAGTTAACTTGGCTCTGGCATCCAAGAAGACTTTCTTTCTCAGGACTTACTCAACTGTTCATTTCCTAACTCTGGCTTCTTCACCCTATTCTGACCTGCAGTCTTCCGTGAACTTCCATGTCTGCCAGACCCACAGATCCATAAGCACAGAACCTGAGTCCTGTATTGATTCACCCAATCTACTTCTATGCTACTTGTTTCAGATTTTCAACTTCAACTGTTTTCCCCACTAGGTTTCAATTAGTCCAGTCTATAAGAAATGCAAGCAGTTAACCTGGTGAAAGTAACACCTGAGGTCTTAAATATCCATAAATATTCTCTCAGCTCCTTTTTTTTTTCAGTGGAGTTCTGTTTCATCTAGAACTCTCCACAGTCTTAGCCCTTTTAAAAGCAGAACTTGAAAGCAAGAATCTTGTTTCTGAAAATGGACTCATAAGGCACCTTGGAGTTCAAAAACCCCTTTCTTCTATTTTGCTTAATACTTTAAGCCTAGATCTAATAGTCAATTTTATATATCTTTGAAGAATTTTATGATGTTAGATCAATGTATAAAAGAATCTCAGGAACTAACTGGGGACACAGCCTTGGGCTCCTGGGAGCCACTCTAGGTTCAAGTCTCTTGCCAGCCCTAAGGTGGCTCCCTTAACTAACAATTGTGCTTCCGTGCTCCCCTATCCAACCTTCTTTATCCCAATCATCCTTTTCCCCTAAGTTCCCCCCATCCTCCCCTTCTCACTTTTCTCTCCCCTTCTCCCCTAACCCCCATCCCACCCCACCCACAAGATCCCAATTTTCTCCCCGGCAATTTTGTCTACTTCCCATAGCCAAGAGGATAACTATATGTTTTTCCTTGGGTTCAGCTTCTTTTTATTTATTTATTTATTTTTTATTGAGAAAAAAAAATTCCGCCTCCTCCCAGCCTCCCGCCCTCCCCCCACACCACCCCCTTCCCTCTCGAGTCTGAAGAGCAGTCAGGGTTCCCTGCCCTGTGGAAAGTCCAAAGTCCTCCCC
>NC_022026.1:1809334-1825367 GCF_000317375.1 Microtus ochrogaster | reverse complement strand
ACCCACTGAGACAGTGGGGCTGATCTATTGGGAGCTCACCAAGGCCAGCTGGACTGTGACTGAAAAAGCATGGGATAAAACCGGAATCTCTGAACATGGCGAACAATGAGGGCTGGTGAGAAGCCAAGGACAATGGCATGGGGTTTTGATCCTACTACATGTTCTGGCTTTGTGGGAGCCTAGCCACTTTGGATGTTCACCTTCCTAGATATGGACGGAGGGGGGAGGACCTTGGACTTTCCACAGGGCAGACAACCCTGACTGCTCTTTGGACTGGAGAGGGAGGGGAAGAGGAGTGGGGGAGGGGGAGAAGGGTGGGAAGAGGGGGAGGGAAATGGGAGGCTGGGAGGAGGCAGAAACTTTTTTTTCCTTTTTTCAATTAAAAAAAAAAGAATCTCAGAATTTTTTGGAGACATCTGGGCAACAATCCTGCAACATCCTTTAAATAAGTTAATTCTATAATTCTATAAATATAAATAGCCTAACTTCTATGACCATGTAGGAGCACTTTGCAAACAAGCCAAGATTTACTCGTTACAAGTTCTGTCTGAAGATGCCACCAAGGTCTCTTAGAAGTTAAGAAGATCAGGCTGTGGATATAGTGGGTAGGGCCTTAGTCCTGCCTCAAAGCAATGTGCTAGACTTTGTTGACTCCCCATGGGAAACCGTACCCTCTCTGAGGAGTGGATGGGGGGGTAAGGTGGAGGGAACTGGAGGAGAGGAGATCGTGGGAACTGTAAAACAAAGGAAAAGATAGTTTTTTTTAAAACAATCAACAAATTTAAACAAAAGAAAAGAAAGAAGATAAGGCTGGAAAGGTGTCTGAGTTAGTAAAGGCTTTGCCTAGAATTCAGAGTCTCAGATTTGATCCTCAGCACCATTTCAAACATCTAAAACGGTGGAGTACCCCTATAGTCCCATCACTAGGGAGGTGGAGACAAGAGGATAAGGCATTCAGAGTTATCACCAGTTACATGGTGGCTTCAACAATAGACCAGGCTGCATGAGTGCCTGGGAGTAGGGGATGGGATCAAGCAGGTATCTAAGTATTTTATTGACAAACATATCCTCATGACAATTTTAAGGTTAAGTGAGTTGGGTAACCTTATAAGTTTTAGTAGTGAAAGAATCACAAACCACAGAATGTTAGATAAGCATATGCAATGGAGGTAATATAAAGCTGGATCATGAACACAACACACTGGCCCCAAGGAAAATTAAAGTGGCCTCTACACCAATGGGAACTAAGAACCATTGACACCACTTTGGAATTTACCTACAAACCTAAGACAGAGAGTTTGGGAACCAGAATTTTCTCTTTAGTAAAGAAAGTAATCCCCTGTGGAGAGCATACAACTTTCATGAGGAATCCTAGATGATTTAAACCCAAGAATCTAGTACAGACACAAAAGGAATGTTAGAATTCCCTTCAAAAATATAAGAAACACATATATAATCATGGTGTAGCAAAGGGCTAATGAAAGAAAGCAAGTAAACTAGAGGACACGTTAGTTCCTAATTTAGACGCAGGCTTTCTGATGATCATCATTTTCAGCTGACTGACAGTGTACCTGCTCATGCAAGAGAACTTGAGTTTTGCTCTAGTGTTGATGTGCCCATCCAAGGAAACTCATGCTGAAACAATTTCTATTGTGGTAATATTAAGAGATGGGCCTTTTAGGAATTAAGTTAGGGAAGAAAGATCATAAAATTTATGAAACAAGTGAGAGAAATCAAGTAGAGCTATTTTCCCTTTTTCCTCTTTTCAGAAAAAAACATAACATATCCCCTGAAAGCCAATTGCCTTCTTGGGCACACAGAGCAGGTTATTAACTCTGAATCTTAGGACACTTTGATCTTATACTCCCCACCTTACAGAACTGTGAGAAATGAATTCCCATTGTCAATAATCCAATCAGCTTACAGTATCGTGGTGTAACAGACCAAAACAGATTAAGGCAAGATCACTTCCTTTCCTGAGTGCCTTCTACAACACATTAGAACATATGTCAAGTCTTCCAGGCTCTGAAAAGCACAAAGCAGTAGCCATTTTGTTGGTAAGGTTAAAAATAACGCAAAATTTGGAAAATGACTGTAATCAACAAGTTTTTTGTCCTTTAGCAAGTTTGGATCCCGAAATAATGACAAGGGAAGCTGGGAAAAGGAGGCTACAATGGGGAAGCAATAATGATTGCTATTCCCAAGTCTCTCTTGCCAGACTTTATCCACCTAACACAAAAGTCAAAGAATGCATTTTCACACACTTTCCCACATTTGCTTCCCCTCCCAGTCTCCCGTAGGCTCTTCAGTCTCAAACTGGAGATAATCTTCAGATCAATGAGGGCTGATGTCAAACTCTTACTAAGCCATGTTTTCCCAGCTGGGGGTAAATTCCACTTGCCTGGATGTAAAACTTCCTAATTAGAAATGTCAAGTCTCTTTTTAAATAGCAAGGAAGCAACTAGGAGAGGGAATATGAGGCGATACAAAATTGAATTAACTCTTCCTGCACTCTGAATTTCAAGGCTTGGGGAAGTGAAAGCTGCAGGGTTAAATTCCAGGTTAAATTTGAGGTGTGAAACTGCAGTAGGACCATGAAGAATGTTAGTGAGGGAGGAGATAGTAAAAAAAAAAATCAATCCTTTCTCCCAGATTATGACTTCCCAGTGCTTAATGGGCTTATCAGAAACCTCTAGATGTATTATTTTTTCTATGTTTTGGCTGGGAAGACTCATCAAAGAGAAAAAAAAAACCCTGAGAGTCAAAATGAACTTTCATTATCAGCCATTAACACTTTGATGCAAATGTGTTTATCATATTAGCCAAGGGAAGTGTGGAGAGGAAGAATGAAAAGTGCTAAAATATCACCTCATCCCTTGGGTGGTAGAAAGAGTGAAGAGCACACAGAGCAACACAAGTGTGTCCTATAGCCCCTGAAGAGCCACATCCAAAATGGGCTGGGTGCCTGAAACTAGCAGCTTGATTCTGAGCTTTTATAAGTCTCTGGAGAGCTGAGAAAGAACTGGGCTGTTTCACAAATTGCAAAGGTGGGTAATGGAGAACTTCTTTCTTCCCCAAGTCTCTCACCTCCCTGAGTGATTTTGAGCCAATGTCAGAGTGGGATTTTCTTATAGGATCAATTACCAAACTGGCTTTTACCATTTAAATTACTTGCTCATGGGGGTATTAGAAATAATAGGTCAGGCTGTAGCTGATGACTTGTTCTCCCTCCACCAAAAAAAGCTAGTTTATTTTAAACATTATGATCTTTTCCCAAAAATAAAGGAAAGGTTGCCAGGTGGCATATTCAGGTTCTAATTGGGAACCGGATAACATTTATCATAATTAGCTCTGTCCTCAGAGGCAGTCTCAAGCAGGTTTTCTGTCAAAATTCTGGCTGAGGCAAACAAGCCAGGTAGAATACGAGGCCACCATCAATTGTGAAACTTCATCTTCTGCCAGGTCCACTTAAAAATATGGGAACCCACAAAATCAGCCCTGTATGACAGGAATCTCATGTACTGTTGCTGTTATTTAATGGTACATCTTAGCCAGCTCCTTCAAGTCATAAGTATTAGACTTGTTGAAGAAGAGGTTATTCTGTCAAGAAAAAAGTATCTGTTCGCCTTTTCCCTTTAGTGTGACTATCACAACACTGTCTTTGAATATGGCTTCTTCCGCTGAAGAGTGCTCAAGAGAATGAGACACTGAGGTGACTTTGGTAGCATAGTCCATGTGGTTCTTCTCAAGTAGGTGACAAATGGATTTTTCTGGATCTGTATCCACATTTGTATCCTTTTAATAAAAGGCAGGAACTAAGTGACAATTATACTGTAACCTAAATGTGGGATTTAACTGTTTTCTGTTGTATTATTTCATCAGAGTTTACACAATTCTATTGTCTCTGAGTTAAGAGATACTACAATTATTACTCCCAGGCATATGATATCAGGACGGGCTTCATGAACATTAGAAAATATGTCTACATATGCTACCATGGGCAAGTAGGTCACTTCACTGTCAAACACTAAGAAACACAACGAAATTCTATAGGTAGATTGTATGCTACTATCCATTTGATTTTAAGACCTAAGAACACTATTGCATGAACACGTGAAACAGGAATCAAGTACTTCATCCCAAGAACTGGAGTTATTTTATATATAGACTAAAGATAATAAATTATGTGGTATTTGATGTTATGTAGCAATCAGCAAACACTCACTGGAGAATTGTTTTTCCTGTATTCTTTACAAATGCACAGAAAAGTCAGGGACAAAAAAAAAAAATTCAGAGAGCCAGTGGGTCACGGAGGCCAGGAACTGAAGTGTGATTAAAGTGTGATTAATCTATGCTTCAGGAGCCCACAGAGCTGGACTCTGGATTTTAGCAACCACACTGATTGCTAAGAATAAAATTCATGTCTGCCAGAGGAATTTAGTCCCACTCATAGAAGCTGCAGACAATATCTGGAGAAAAATTATGAAGCAAGGCTGTCATCTACAACAGCTACCTTATCCCAGATTCCCAAAGATAGATTCTTTCCAACTTCATGTTCTTCATGCACTTTCTCTCCCCACCCCTTTGTCTCTTTCTCTCTGTTTTATCATTTTATTTAGTAGTTATCTTGTAAAATAATATGATTTTATTTATTTTAGGCTTATTTTTAAACTATATTTCTAGTTTCTATTTTTATGTTTGAGATTATATCTCTTCACTCTTCCCTTTCCTCCCCCCAAACCCTCCCATGTACCACCCACTTGCTCTCTTAAAATTCATGAACTCTTTTCAAAATTGTTGTGATATATTCCTAAATATATAAATACAAATTATACATTTCATTTAATGTTACTTGTATGCATATGTTTTCTGGGCTGATCTTTTGTTATTGGATAACTAGTTGCTATATTTTTCTCTGGGGAAGACTATTTCTTCTATTTTCAGCATTTTAGCTGCTTGTAGTTCTTTGTCTAGGGTTGAAGTCTCCTGAACTTTCCCTCTTCTAGTTTGGCATGTCATTGTTGTCTTTGGTCAGATCCTCTTTAGGCAACCATTTTGGTGAAACTTTATGGGTTCAGCATCTCTGACATCTCCAGGAGACACAATCTCACAGCAAACTTCCTGTTTCTCTAGTTCTTACAATCATTGTGCTCCCTCTTCTGCTATGATCCCTGAGCCTTAAGTGCAGGTGCTGTACTGTAGATGTATAAGTTGGAGCATTTTGATCAGTTATGATTGTGTTTTGTTTCTGTTGTTGTTATTGTTTATAATGGTCTCCATCTGTTGTAAAGGGAAATCTCTTTGATGTGGGGATAAGAACTATAAGTATTTGTGGACATAAAGATAAATATTTAGTAGGTAGTTAGAGATTATGCTTGTTTAGTAAAGCAATCAGTACAGGTTTTCCTCTAAGATCCATGCCTTCACTGGTTCCAAATGTTTGGCTAGGTTTCTAATATGAGGCATGAATTCCCACTTGTTTAGAAGGCCTTAAGTCCAATTACAGAGCTATTGGTCATCACCAAAATAAAGGCACCACTGTTGTTTCCTTAGGTTTATTATGCCCTATGGGCCATTGTTGTGACTCTTACATTTTTTATGCCTCATTTCCCAATATTGCATGAGCCTTGATGGGAATGTGATAAAGAAGCCCTATTTAGGACTGAACATTCATTCAACAATCACTTACTCTCAGCATATTGATAAGTTCAGTTATGAGTCTCCATATTAACCATTGCTCACTGCAAAAAGAAGTGTCACTGACCAAGGCTGAATTCAGTAAGTGAATCTTATATATATACTATGAATGTCGCTTTCTCATTTCAAATGGTTGTTGTTATTATGATTGTTGTTGTTAATGCTGTGTGTTGAAATGAGGTCCTCGTGTATGCATTCTTGTAGGGATAAGCCCAGCCCATTAGGGGGCATGTTCGCCTCGGGCTAATGTTTACATATAAATCTGGTGAGCATGAGCCCCACTGGTCTCTGTTTTTGTATTTCCTACTCATCGCTGGATTGCTGGTGTTGTAAGATATCCCTTCATTAAAATTTGCTGTTTCATATTAAGCTAGCCTGGTTATTATGCCGATTACACATTCTAACACTGAACTATGAAATAAGCCTTTCCCTTTTTTGCCCACCCCTTTTTTGTTAGTCATTAGAAGCATTTAATGTGCTATTTACTATTTACTAGGTTATATAAAGGGCATAAAAATAAGAGGGGACTTGTTGTGAAGAAATATTTTTCAGGGGGTGTTCAAAGGGATGAGGAGGGGATGGAAAAATTTATTGCATATATGATGAAATTGTCAGATAATATTTTTTAAATGAAAAGTATCTTCATTTCCCTGCACTTATCAATATACACTAACAAACTGAATGGCTAGGGGGCACACATTTCTGAGTTTGGATACAGGTAATACATTATGCTTAGAATTAGAAAAGGATTTTGGTATTTACCTTCCATAAATAATTCAGTTCAATATTTCTGTATTGTTTTTTCTCTGATGAACGATCCCAAATGCCAAAACAAATACTTTCCTTATATATAGCTATGTGCATTTGCTGAAAGTTGGAAATTGTTAATAGTGAATGTTGTTGAAGTGCTTGAGAGGGAGGTGAAATCATGTTCTAATTGATGCTATGCTGCATACCTGTATCCTAAAAGTGACAGTACTTGTCCACTGTAAACAGTTAACTCTAGACTAAAGGGAACATCAGATGCATTTAGTCCCAAGATCTTTAAAAGTTTTCTTTTGACTTTAATTTACTTTCTGCTAATGATTTGTGGCCTGACTGAAGCCAGTGGAGGAGGAATGCCTCACCACAGGATGTGGCAATCCAACTTCAAATGTTTTTCTCTTCATTCTTAGAAAACCTGTAGTACAATGCCTCCTTACTTTCTAGTTTTTCCTATTGGCATATAAAGGATTTTTTTGTTATATTGTATTTTGAATCTTTATTAAAAGTGTATAAAATAGCCAAAGCAATTATTTAAAAGATATCAGCAAATAAGACTTAAAAGAATGTTTGGGTAAGAACTTATTGTTGGGCCAGTCAGTAGTAGTGCACGCCTTTAATCCCAGTACTCAGGAGGCAGAGGCAGGGAAGATCTCTGAGTTCGTGGCCAGCCTGGTCTACAGAGTGATTTACAGGATGGTCAGGCGCACATAAAGAAACCCTGTCTTGAATAAACAAAACAAAGCAAAACAAAAACTTTGCTCTGGGCTCTCAAGCTAACAGTGAATGAGAAATGGCACCATCACTAGCTATGGTACTCAGAGAAACTCGCATTCTGCAATTAGCAATATTTATCTTTGGCTCTGCTTTGTATTTCTAGAAACCCTACCATTGTCAATCCCATTTAACCTTCTTGTTGGAAGAGTGTTGGTTGACCCTGATTGAAAAAATTCTACTCTAACTAAAAGCTATGCAACATTTTCACGGGAAACTAGAAATGAATCTGTACTAGTGAAATGTTAGGGAATACGTCCAGTTATAAATAGAAATTTTCTTCCCTTCATAGGCATGTAATGCTAGGCTGCAGTCTACTCAACCTATCATATTAATATACCAATATGAATAAACACAGAGGTCACATATGTATATTCTTACCTACATGTTAATAATATTTGAAGGGAGACTGGAAAGTTTCCAAACATAATATTACTCAAAATATTAGTACACAAAAGTTGTAATATAGTTTAGAATTTAAGATTTCAAGTTTTATGCTATGAATGTCACTTCCTCAACTCATATGGTTGAGTTATTATCATTGTGGTTGTTAGTACAGGGTGTTGAAATGAGGTCCTCATGTATGCATTCTAACACTGAGTTATGAGGTGTCTTTTCTTACCCCCCCTTTTTTGTTAATGTCATTAAAAGGATTTAATGTGCTAGTTATCCTCTTAACAAATTTGGAAGTACAAATAACATGTTGTCAACTGTAAACTCTATGTTTTGCAGTAGTTCCCAAGAATTTATTCACCTGGAATAACTGAAATATTAAAGCCACTGAAGAAAAACAAATCCTCATTACCCCATCTGCCAGATTTTGGCAACCACTATTGTATCTTCTGCTTTTTTGAGTCTAATTACTACAGATATCTTATATAAATTGAAACATATAGTATTTGTTTTATTATTTATATTGATTTAAACTAATAAATAAAATAGCTAAATTTTACATATTATTTGAGGTAACATGGAGAAGGAGGCGAGCAGGCCTATTTTTCCTCCCACCCGACTCCTGCATGGCTAGCTTTACACCCGAAATAAAAACACACAAATTATATTCATTCAAACACTGCCTGGCCCATTAGTTTTAGCCTCTTATTGACTAGCTCTTATATATTGATTCAACCCATTTCTAAGAATGTGTATCACCACTTGACTGTGGCTTACCGGGATGAGTCTAACGGGTGTCCGTCTCAAAGAGGAGAGGCATGGCGCCCGCCTCACTGCCTTCCTCCCAGCATTCTGTTCTGTCTACTCTGCCTATCTAATCTATTGTCCTATCAAAGGTCAAGGCAGTCTCTTTATTTGACCAATGAAAGTAACACATAGATAGAAGACTCACCTACATCAGTAACATGTAATTTTTGGCACAAACATGTGTAGCATAATGTTTCAATTTGACTAAAACTATATCCTTAAGCATTTTTTATTTTACATGTATAGTGGCATTTCATTTGTATTTTGATAAATAAAGCTTGCCTGAGGATTAGAAGAGTAAAACAGTCACACAGGCCAACCTTGCAGACCAGGCAGAAATGACATACATGTTTAATCCCAGTAGCCACAATGACACACATCTTTAATCCCAATAGACACACTAGCTTGCCATAGAAACCAGGCAGTAGTTGTGCACACCCTTAATCTCAGAACTAGAGAGGATTATTAAATGGAAGGAAATAGCTCTCAATCTCATTCTGAAATTCCTGGAGGCAGGATTGCCATTTTCGGACTGAGGTCAAGGTAAAAGTCTGTGGCTAGCTGCTTTGCTTTTCAGGTATTCAGGTTGAACCCCAATATCTGTCTCCGAGATTTAATTAAATTTGCTTCACACATAGAGAACTCATACAAAAATCTTTTCTTTTACCTTTTGAAAGGCATTACTCATTATTGATAACTATTGTCAACCTACTGTGGAATGACACAGAAAAATGTTTTTCTGATGTCAACTAGGGAGTGGAGGTGGGTCATGGGAGGAGTTTGGGGGTGTATCAGGGAGGGATTGAAGGGAGGAAAGGGAGGGTGAAACTTATATAATTATATTTCAACTACAAACATTTTCTAAAAGTTTACAGAGAAATTTTATCTACATTTTTCCTCTGAGATTGTTCCATTTTCAGACGTCACATATAAATCTTAAAAATGATTATTAGTTCATTTATCGCATGATGTAAGGTAAAAGTCTAAAGCATATTTTTCCTTTTAGAAACTGGATATGCAGTGTCCCCAGGACTTTGCAAAGACTATCCCTTACCCACTGTGTGTTCTTGGTGCTTTTATTAAAAATAAGTTGATCACATATGCTTGGATTTGTTTCATGTTTCTCTATTCTGTTCTTGTAGGTGATGTGCCAAGTTTTGAAGTTAATACCATATTATTTAACTATGATACTTTGTACTATATTTTGCAATCAGGAGCTTATTCCCTACAGTACTGTTTTTTTTCTCTTTGAAAATCATACTACCAGACATAGAGAAATTTCCCTTCAAGTTTTTGATCAGGGGAGTCTAAGAAACTTACATAACAATATAGGCTTTGCCATTACCCATGGTTGCCTCCCAATACTCCTGTTCCTGAAGATACTGCACACTTCAGACATAGGATATGGAGACATGAATCTGAAAATGACTTAAAAGTCTCAGTCCTAAGGACCAACTCTCATAGTATCAGAAGATTTTATGCAACCAAGAAAGAACTTAGTAGTCCTAGCCTTTTCTAATGTCTACAAACCAGATCAATGACAAGAATGGCAATATATTCCAGTATAAGTATTGTAGTGGCACTTATACCTTGGAGGCAACAAACAGCTGTGTATTTTGTCTTAGGGCTCACTCTATAGGAGGGTATCTATGCTTGGTACCATAATGTTATCTGCTGTTTGTGAAGTCATGGACCCTAGAGGAGAACCAACTACTTCCCTTTTCCTTAACCAATATACTCTCTAACTATATTCTAAATATTCATACTCACAGATCAATGTAGGTTCATTTCTCATCAAACAAACTCCTTTTTATGGCAGGTGGAGATCGTTACAGAAAACTACAACTGGTCAAAATGCAAAATCAACTAATCATGAGGTGCCTGTCCCCACTGATACAACCTAATTCCTACACTTAAGGCTCAGGAAACATATACACATATATACATAAGACAGTAATAACTACAGAAGAAAAGGTCATAACTTTTAGAAGGGCTAGGTGGATACAGGAGGAGAATACAGATAGAATAGATATAGCTATAGTAGTCATGCAAGAAATTCTCAAAAACTTAATTTTGTTACAAATACATGGATTTTAGTTAATCCATTATCTTTAAAAATGTTTAAATATTGCTGCTTGGATAAATTCAATATTGAATTTAATGGAAATTTTAATTTTTATAGTTGTTTTAGTGGTAACTTTAACTCTTACAAACCTCAATACTTTATAAAATTTCAGAGCTAATGTTTTTACTACAATTTTGATTGATCACTTTTATATGTAATAAAATGCCACATTGAAGTATTCTAAAAACAAAAGGTCACATTAATTATTTGTGTTATCTGTGATTCCTCATTCATTTTAAAATAGTTTTCATTTCTACCAAAAGTAACAATGAGATTCTTATAGAAAGAATTGACCTTATATACTATAAACATTTTAAGATTTTTTTCCAGGGCTGGAGAGATGGCTCAGAGGTTAAGAGCATTGCCTGCTCTTCCAAAGGTCCTGAGTTCAATTCCCAGCAACCACATGGTGGCTCACAACCATCTGTAATGGGATCTGGTGTCCTCTTCTGGCCTGAAGGCATACACACTGACAGAATATTGTATACATAATAAATAAACAAAATAAATTAAAAAAATTAAAAAGATTTTTTCTAATCTATGACCCTTAGTTAGATTACATTTATGTGTTCTTATAAATTATTACATTCATGTATTATAGTTTTTAATATTTAAGATTGGCATCTTCTTTGATTATTCATTTTATAAATTTATTTCTTTTATAATTTCATACTTTTATTTTTGGGGAGTTTTGTTGTTGTTTTCAAGACAGGGTTTCTCTGTATAGCTTTGGCTGTCCTAGAACTCACTCTGTAGACCAGGTTAGCCTCAGATTCACAGAGATCCACCTGTCTCTGTCTCCTGAGTGCTGGGATTAAAGGTGTGTACCACCACTGCCCAGCTCTTTTAATTTATTTTTATCATAACCCTGTCATTATTCTCTTACCCACTCCCCTTCCATTGAACCCCTTTTTATTCTCAATAGTTCCCTTTTTACTTTCTTGTCTTTGTTGGGAACTCCTACATTTTTTAGGGTTATTTGCATGAGCATGGGTGGAAGGTTACTTACACAAACAAGAGCAACTAACAAGTGGCTACTCCACTAATGACTGTGACTCCTTCTCCCCTAGCAACAATTAATTATCTATAGCATCTCAGGGAAGTGTGTGAGCCTCATTTCAACCATGATAGAATGTTGATGGGTTCAGTCTTTTGCAGTCCTTGTACAGAACCACTAACAAGTGGCTACTCCACTAATGACCGTGACTCCTTCTCCCCTAGCAACAATTAATTATCTATAGCGTTTCAGGGAAGTGTGTGAGCCTCATGAAATCATATTTCAACCACGATAGAATGTTGATGGGTCCAGTCTTTTGCAGTCTTTGTACAGAACCACAATTGATGAGTTCATTGTGCAAAAGCAAAGTCATGTTCAGGAGAAAGCTTTTCACAGCATTTCTTTTCATCTTCCAGCACATAAATTCTCTTCTTGAGTTTTTTTTTTTTGTATTTTTGTTTGTTTGGTTGGTTTTTGGTTCATGTGTTTGTTTGTTTTTGTTTAATTTTATTTTTACTTTTTTGAGATAGGGTTTCTCTGTGCAGCCTTAGCTGCCCTGGAACTCGTTTTGTAGATGAACGTGGGCTTGAACTCAGAGACCTTTCTGCCTCTGCTTCCTTAGCACTGGTATTAATGGTGTGAGCAGTCACCACTCAGTAAACTCTTAAATTCTTTCACTCTCCTCTTCCCTGAAGGATTCTCTAAATATCCATCTGACGACAATTCCCTTTTTATCATTTAGGCAGCTATTGTAAATTGGACTTTAAATTTTTATTTTACATGTGCTACTATACAGAAAAGAAAATTTTGAGAGCTTATTTTGTGTCTGACTTTACCAATTCTAACAAATTTTACTGATGTCTTTTTTTTTTTTACATTTGTCATCAATGTATAAGATCATGTCAGCAAACAAAAATAATCCAAAGTAACTTTTTCCTAGTTTTGTTCCTTTTTATTTTTTTCGCATTTCTAATTGTTCTGGGTAGGGCTTCTATGCTAAACACAAACTGACAGAGTGACAATCTTTAATAACCATATGCTTTATCTTAAGCAAACACCTTTTAATGTTCTGAGTATGATATTAGTTGATGACTTCTCAAGTGTGTCCTTTATTTTATAGAGATGTATTCCTTCCCTGTGGGCTTTTTCTACTGCCTTTCTACTGAGGGTAGAATTTTGTCAAATGATATTTTCTGACTCTATTGAGATGATTACAATGATTGCTACTCTTTATTCTGTTAATGGCATCCTATATTGATTGACTGGTGTGGTAGTTTCAATGTAATTGACCCGCATAAGCTCATAGGGAATGGCACTATTAAGCAATCTGGCTTTGTTGCAGTAGATATGGCCTTGTTGGAGGCAGTGCATTACTGTGGGTATGGACTTTGAGGTTCCATAAATGGTCAAGAAATGCCCAGGGTCCCAGAACACTTCCTGTTGCCTGCAGGGTCAAGTGGTAGCTCCTTCTCCACTTTCAATTCCTACTCCAGCACCATGTCTGCCTGGATAGTTGCCATTTCCCACCATGATGATAATGGACTAAATCTCTGAAACTGTAAGCCGCTCGACTAAATGTTTTCTTTTATAAGAGTTGCCATAGTCATGGTGTCTCTTCACACCAATAGAATCTTTAACTAAAACAGATGTTGGTAACAGGGACTGGGGTATTGCTGTCATAGGACTGACCATGTTTTTTTATTTTATTTTATTTTTTTGAATGAATTTGGACTTTGGTACTTTGGGTTAAGAATGCAGTGGAATGCTTTTAGCACTGCTTAATGGGCCCTACTAGTAGGAACATGGAGGACAGTAGTGCTCAGAATGATTTGAACTGTGGGCAGTGGGCTCAAGAGATTTCAGAGGAGAAGAATTTTACCATGATGCCTAGAGATCTTTGTGATATTTTGGTGAAGAAAGTGACTGCTTTTTGTCCTTGTCTGAAGAGTCTGCCTGAGGCTAAAGTAAAAAGATTTGGTTTAACTTCATTGAAAGAGCAAATCTCAAAACAACCTAGTACAGACTATGCCATGTGGTTATTAGTATTCATGCTTATAAGATTTAAAATGAAAAGGTGTGAGGTGAGCAAGAAAACATGATTTGAGGAGAAAAGGAGCGCCAGGAAGTGGAATGGAACTGAGTCTTATGTTCAACGAGATAAACAGATTAAAAAATGGAATAAAGAGTGTAGTGACCTCTGGGCAAGATCCTGCCCCAGTTAAGCTTCCAATTTCTGAAAAGGGATTCATTAAACCAAAGCTCAGATCTGATTGTGGGTGGTCCACAACTTCAATTCTGGGAATACAGAGACAACGTCAGGTTTATCTCTGAGTTTGAGGCCAGCCTGGTCTACAGAGCAATTTCTAGGAGAGCAAAGCTTAGGCAGTGAATGAAATCATCGCAAAAGAGCTGGTGAAGATGTCGTTAAATGAAAGGGTCATGTTCCAACCCCAGAGAACAGCAGAACTTGGTAGATTCAGCCACATAGTTCTGGCTTTAGAATCAAGAATGGAAGATAAGAGTCATGGAATCTTTCTCCATGACTAAGGCCAAGCATGTATCAGGGGTGTCCCCTAATGTAAGGCTAGAGAGACCATTGTGTGAAGCTGTGAAGATGAAGGCTTGATTGCCATGAAGACTCCAAGATGTTAGAGATGCCAGGGTTGTAGAATACTTGCCAAAGACTGCTGCTAACAGGGAGTGGAACTAATCCCAGAGAAAAAAGTACATTGCAGTGAACAAAGCTGAATGGATTTGAAGGTTTGAAGAGAGTGTTGGCATTGGACATGCAGATGCAAAGTTTGGAGTTTGCCCAGCTGGTGTTCTATCTTGCTTCGGTCCAGTATTTTCTCACTATGCTCCCTTCCCTACATTCTGGAATGGTAATGTGTACACTGTGCCATTACATGTTGGAAGTATGTGATCTGAGTTTTGGTCTTAATTTTATAGATGATTTCAGTTAAGAGATTGCATGAATCTAAGAAAAGACTTTGAATTATAAGTTTTTAAGCAAGTTTGGTACTGTTACAGAGTATGGGGACTTTTGAAGTTGGACTAAATGCATTTTACATTATGATATTGTTACAAGCTTATTGTGGCCAAGGAGTAGAATAGGTTAGTTTGAATGTAATTGGCCCCCATACTCTCACAGGGAGTGGCACCATTAGGTGCTCTTTTGTTGCAATACGTACTATCTTGTTAGAGCAGCTATGTCACTGTGAGGCTGGACTTTGAGGTCTCATATATGCTCAAACCACTCCCAGTGTCCCAGACCAGTTCCTTTTGCCTTCAGGATCATGATGTAGCTCCTTCCCCACTCTCACTTAGCTCCTTCTCCAGCACCATGTTTGCCTGCAAACTACCATGTCCCACTGTAATGATAATAGACTTGTAATGATAATAGACTAAGAATCTGTATCTACAAGCCACCCAATTAAATGTTTTTCTTCATAAGAGCTGTCATGGTCATAGTGTCTCTTCACAGCAATAGAAATGATAGGACAGATGGTATTTGTCAAGTTATCATAACACTGCTAAGCTATATCCCAATTGGTCATGGTGAGTACTCCTTTTACTGTGCTTTTGACATTAATTTGCTGAAGAATTTTGAAGGTATTTTCATGAAGTTTATTTGTCTGCAATTTTCATATGACAAAGGTATCAAGATAAAGATGTCCCAAATTAATTTGAAAGAGTTCTCTCAGACCAAGCATTTGGAACAGATTTAAATCAATTGGAATAATGTTTTCTTTTTTATCCATTATGATATATTCTCTATAATACTTTATTCAAGACTTTGACAACTTGTACACAGAAGCAATATAGCCAAGAGACAACCAAGTGCAATACAAATAATTGGTCGGAAGCCTTTGACTGATGGTATATAGTCTCTTGCTTCAGGGAAACAAAATAAAAAATAAAATATAAAGAACATACAGTTTTCTCGGCTTCTGAAATCTCAATAAAAAGTAACATTAAGTTAGAGAAAATTGTGGAGGTTATCAAAGCATGGAAAAGAGATTTTGAGCAACATAGTAAAATTAACACCCAAGATTTCTTGGTTTAATTCGATAGTAAAAATACCTGGCCTCAGAATTTTTGTTAGGGGTTGTTGATTACTAACTAAATGTTAATCCCTGTTTCTTTTTTTTGTTGTTGTTCTCGGCATTTTTGGTCATATTTTTTTGTTCGTACTTTGTTGTTGTTGTTCTTGATTTAGTATTTGTTAGGTTTTATGTGGCTAGAAATGTATCCATTTTAGTGGTGGTATAGTTTACATATCTTTTTCATTGTCCTCACACATGATCCTTTATGTTCTGTCCTCTTTTCTGCTTTTGTTAATTCAAGCATTTCTGTCTTTTTCCTAGTCCAGTTTTTTTTCAATTATGTGTACATATCTCAATATTGGTTTAATTATATTGGCTGCTTTTATTTTATTTTATTTTTTTGCAGTTACAGGATAGATTTTATTTTATTTT
>NC_022026.1:1790320-1798057 GCF_000317375.1 Microtus ochrogaster | reverse complement strand
GTGGGGCCGAAGTGGGGAGGGTTCTGCCCAAGAAGGCTGGGGGGCCAAGGAACCTCTGAGCTCCCTGTCCCAGGCTGGCGCCGCGGGGCCCGAAACTCACCCCAAAGCTAGGTCTCCTGGCGCCGAAGATCAGGCCTCTGCTTTTATTTTATTGATTTTAGCAATTGACTTTCTAGTTTCTATTTCATTTATTTGTTTTTGAATATCCACTAATTTCCTTTGTTATATTAACTTTGGAATAATGGTTCTCTTTTTTCTAGTTTCTTCATAAAGTTAATTATTTATTAATTAACATAATAAGTAATTATGTTAAAACTGCTTTTTCTCTATCCCATCAATATTGAAACATTTTTATTAATTTGACTCAAGGTATTTATCCGATCTATCTTTAGTTTAATAGATGTTTTAATGGAGTACACAAAAGTCAAATACTATATAATGGAGGGATTTTGTTTCCCTCCTTTACATATTTCTAGTATCATACCATTGTCATAAAATATTTGATAATATTTTAATCCCAAAATATAAATATTTTATTTGTCATTCAGTATGTAATCTATTCTCAAGAATATTTTATGTATAATAGAGTAGAATATGCATTTCATTCCTGTTGGATTGTACAAATCTGCCATCTTCTTGTTAACAGTTTTGTCTAGATCTATTCTTGTGAAGGGCAGTACACATATGTATGCACATGTGTAAATGGATGGTCTTCTATGTATGTATGCATAAGTGGAGACGAGAGATCAAAATCAGGTGTGAACTTATGTTATTTTCTACCTTATATTTAAGACAATATCTCTAAATAAACTTTGAATTTACATTTTGGTTTGACTGGCTGTCCTATGAGCCTCGGGGACCTGTCCTCTTGCTCCAACTGAAGAACTGTTTCTCCAGATGTATATTGTCGTATCTAGCTTTTATGTGAGCACTGAGGATCAAATTCATGTCTTCATGCTGGCATAGTATCCCCCAAGCAACTTTTTCAGACTTCTGTCTATATATATACTCTTTTTATTATTGAAAGTAGGGTATTAAAATTTTCTATATGATTTCATAACCACCTATCTCACCCTTCAATTACAGTAATATTTTCTTATATATTTAGATACCATCATGCTATATTCACATGTTTATAATTTTTAAACTTCTGGATAATAGTTATTTTATCATTAACTCTTGAAAAAATGTTAATTGCTGCTGTTATTATGGAAAACCATATAGAGAATCCACAAATAATATTCTCCTTTGGACTTTGTGCCTTTTTTTGTACTTAAAGTGTATTCATCTAATTTAAATATAGTCACTCAGCACTCCTTTGCATGATCTGTATTTTTCCATTCCTTCTCTTCCAATTTATGTGCATCCTTAAATTTACACTGCTTTTCCTATAGATAGTACATATTTTGGTTATACTTTATCATTTATTCAGTCAAACTTGCTCTTTTTAGCATTTATGTCAAAAATAATGTTTAATAGTGACAGAATTACTACTGATTTTTTTGAATTATTTACTGTCCATTTCCTAGATTTTTTATTTTCTTCCTTTGATATTTCTTGAATTTTTATTTTAGTATTCTTTGATTTATATCCCTCTTTTGTCATTATAGGATTTTTTATGTTTAGTTACCATGAGACATATAAAAATACTTTACACGTTTATAGCCTCTCACAGACACTTTATACCATTGACATTACACTTTACATATTTTAATATGGTGCATCATTAATAATTGTTTACATTCATGGCATTTCTACTATTGTGCCTGTCAACTTTTATACTAGAGTTATTCCTTGGTACCAGAGAATCACTGATAGTAGTACCTTATTTCACAAGTGTGTGAAAATTCATGAATGTTTTAAGACCTTATATAAAATGCCATAGTATTTGCTTAAAACCTGTGCAATGCTCAAATATGATACTGAATTATTTATAATAACACAATTTAGGTGCTATATAAGTAGTTGTTATACTGTACATTTAACAGAAAATTACATGGAAAATGAAATTTTAATATTCATTGTAGATGTAATTTTTGATCTGTAGTCAGAAGCTAATTAAAAAATCAGAACAAATATAATTCATATCTGGTTGGTATAAGAACATAAGTTAGAATAACCATCATGAAAAACAATATGGAGAGTCTACTAAGACTTGCAATATGTATTATAATTTTATTTACCTATCCACATATTTTTCTCAAAGGTAGGATTGAGCTCTCTTATCATTGTAACAAAATGCCTGATGATATAACCTAGAGAGGAAAGACTCCTTTGGGCTCATGGCTTCAGAGATTTGGTCTATCATTGAAGGGAGGGTGAGACAGAAGAGAATAGCTGTCATCAATGAGCAAGGAAAACATTGACAATGTCTGTGTTAGCTGACCCTTGTTTCCCTTCTAACCCACCTGGATACCCAGCCTATAGGAGGTACTTCTTAAATTAAAAGAATTTTTCTACACTCTTAGAACTCTGTAACCATAGCATCATAAGTACATAAAGAAGTGGGTTTACCAACCCCTTGTGGTCCTGACTTCCTTGCTCATTCATGTTCTCCCTCCTTCTGCTCTTCAACTGGACCTTGGGAGCTCAGTCCAGTGCTCCAATGTGGGTCTCTGTCTCTATCTCCATCTGTCACCGGACAACGGTTCTGGCGATCTTGTCTGCTTCCAATTTCCAGGAGGATCTATACATGTTTTTCTTTGGCGAGGTGTTGGTCCTCCCACTGAGACAGTGTGCCTGATCTAATGGGAACTCGCCCAAATCCAGCTGGACTGGGATTGAATGAACATGGGATCAAACTGGACCCTCCGAATGTGGCTGAAAATTGGGGCAGACTGAGAAGCCCATGATAAAGGCACTGGGATTTGTCTCTACTGCATGTACTGGCTTTTTGGGATCCTAGTCTATTTGGATGCATACCTTCCTAAGCCTGGATGGAGTGGGGAGGGCCTTGGACTTCCCACAGGGCAGGATACCCTGACATCTCTTAGGACTGGACGGAGAGGAAGGGGGAGTGAGTGGGGGAGCAGGAGGGAAGTGGGAGGAGGAAAGGAAGTAGAAATTTTGAATGGCATTATTAATAAAGTAATAAAAATTTAAAAAGAAGTGGGTTTAACTAAATTCTCACGTGATTCTTGATCCAATTAAGATGACATTCATGCTTAACTATAGCAAGGACAAATAGACCAGGTAAACCATATCAGCATATCATAGAGAAGCCATTCACACTAGCTAAGATATGGAACAAACCTAGGAGTTTAGGACTAAATATACAGGAAAAGAAACTATGAAACAACAATAATAATGCAGCCATATGAAGAATTCTATCATAAAATGTGAAGTATATTATATAAACCAGATTAGTCAGATGCAAGAAGTTTAATATTATATATTATTTCTTAAATGTGGATATTGTAAAAATGTATTAGAAAACAACATAGATTCCTAGAAGCTGAGAAGTGTATATGGAGAGAATATAGAGGGATGTCATAAAATTTTCCAAACATGATTAGTAACAAATAAATTATCCAGTTATTTAGTAGAGTATAAGGACAGTTGTTCACAAAAATTAATTTTATAAATAGAAAGGAGAGAAAATTAAAGGGTCTAAGTAAAAAAATTGACAGATACATAGAAAAGTTAGCTGCTATAACTGATCTGTTTATGTATTGGCATATTTCCCTGAACAATATAAGTGTAATTTTATATATTATTTATAATGTAAGTGTTCAAATAAAAAATATAATTTTGTCATTATACACTGTATACATGCATGCTGCAAATTTGTGCAATTAATATTTTAAAAATAAAATTAATGGAAAATAGATCAAATTGACTTCATCCCAGAAATGCAGGGATGGTTCAACCAATGAAAATCTGTCATTGAAATACACCACATAAACAAACTGAAAAATAAAAATGACATAATCATCTCATTAGATGCTGAAAAACCCTTTGACAAAATACAACATTCCTTCAAGGTAAAGGTCTTGGAGAGAGCAGGGATACAAGGAATATACCTAAACATAATAAAGGCAATATACAGCAAGGCAACAGCCAACATCAAATGTTGTACGAGGAGCAGCGGTCTATGTCCCCGGCACCCAGCTGCCCACATGGCTAGCTTATGCCCCAAAATAATTACACTGAAACTATATTCTTTTAAACCCTGCCTGGCCCATTAGTTCCAGCCTCTTATTAGCTAGCTCTTACATATTGATCTAATCCATTTCTAATAATCTGTGTAGCCCATGAGTTGGCTTACCAGGGAAGATCTTAACCTGTGGCTGTGTTGGGTGGGAAAATCATGGTGACTCACTGACTCAGCTTTCTTTCTCTCAGAATTCTGTTCTATCTACTCCGCCTACCTACTTTTCTGTCCTATCAGGCCAAGCAGTTTCTTTATTAATTAACCAATGAAAGCAACAGAAGATAAAGACACTCCCATACCATTTCCCCTTTTTCTGTTTAAACAAAAAAGAAAAGCTTTAACTTTAACATAGTAAGATTACATATAACAAAGCAGTTATCAAGCAAGAATTACATTTACAGTATTTATATCTATTTTATCCTTTATCATAACTAAGGAAAACTATAACTATAACTAACCATTCTTTAACTCCATCAAAGACTCCAGAAGGATATAATATTTCCTAAGCAAACAAGAAATCCAAAACGTTAGAAATGACAGAGACATCTCACTGCCTGGACAGTCACCCAAAGTTCCTCTGTGTCGTTGGGGCATCCATCTTTGTCCTTCAGGCCCATAGTATCCAGCAGACATTTTCATGAAGCAGGAAATTTCTAAGACAGTTTAGTCACTATCTGCTGTGTCCTGCAGAATGTCTCGCGAATTCTTTTATGAAGCAGGAACCCTGAAAGACCATCTCACCTTTAGGCAAGTTTAGCAGTCCTCTCTCTGTAGGTTTTTTGTGTCCAGTTTATGCATCAGTCCAGGCAAGAGCAGTTTCTTGCCCAAATGGCTATCAAACTCCATAAGGAGCCTCTTCGATGCCCATCTTCCTCTCGAAGTAGATTGGTACTGCCAGGAGCAGACATGTCTCATTGTCATGAAAAGCCTTAACTTATTAAAACATTAAATGTCATATTCTGTGGTCTTTGAAAGATATGAAGAATGTCTAACTGAAATATATCTATATATCTAAAAAATCTAACATGACTACAAGCTTGAATATTATTGATGATTATCCATTAACAACCTATATTTTCTAATTATGTATTACATTTTTAAATGAACTACACAATCATAATACCTTAGTCAATATCAGAAATACATATACATATAACAAAATTGACCTTAAATTTCATAGCAATGTAAATTATTATAAAGACACTCCCACATCAATCAAACTAAGTGGAGAGAAACTCACAGCAATCCCACTGAAGCCAGAAACAAGACAAGGTTGTCCACTCTCTCCATAGCTATTCAATATAGTTCTTGGTGTTCTTGCTAGAGCAATAAGACAACAGAAAGGGATACAAATTGGAAAAGAAAAAGTCAAACTCTCACTATTTACTTGATGATATGATAGTTTACAAAAGTGACCCCAATAATTCTCCCAAGGAACTTCTACAACTCATAAACACTTTCAGTAATGTAGCAGGATATAAGATTAACTAAAAAAAATCAGTAGCCCTCCTTTACACAGATGATAAATGGGCCGAGAAAGAAATCAGAGAAACATCCCCCATCACAATAACCAAAAATAGCATAAAATATCTTGGAGTAACTCAAATTAAACAAGTGGAAGACCTGTATGACAAGAACTTTACATCTTTGAAGAAAAAAAATTGAAGAGACAAAGAAAAAATGGAATCCCATGCTTTTGGGTAGGTCAAATTAACATAGTATGAATGACAATTTTACCCAAAGCAATCTAAAATTTCAATGCAATGCCCAGCAAAATTCTTCACATACCTTGAAAGAACAGAACTTAACTTCATATGGAAGGGCAAAAACACCCAGGATAGCCCAAACAATCTTGTACTATAAAGGAACATCTGCAGGCATCACATTACCTAACTTGAAACTCTAAAACAGAGCTACAGTACTAAAAACACCTTGGCTTGGCATAAAAACAGACAGGAGAACCAATAGAACCAAATTGAAGATCCAGATATTAATTCATACACCTACGAAACCCTGATGTTTGACAAAGAAGTAAAAACTTTTCAATTGAAAAAAAAAGATAGCATATTTAACAAATGGTGCTGGCATAACTGAATATCAACATGTAGAAGAATGAAAATAGACCCACATCTATCACCATGCACAAAACTCAGGTCCAAATGACCTGACATCAACATAAAACCAATCACACTGAACCTCATAGAAGAGAAAATAGAAAGTACACTTGAATGCATTGGCACAGGAAACCACTTCCTAAATTTAAGCCCAGTAGCACAGACACTGAGAACAACAATTAATAAATGGGACCTCCTGAAACTGAGAAGCTTCTGTAAAGCAAAGAACACGGTCAATGAGACAAATCAGCAGCCTAAAGTATGAAAAAATATCTTCACCAACCCCACATCAGACAGAGGGCTGATCTTGAAAATATACAAAAAATTCAAGAAATTGGTCATCAAAATAACAATTAAATCAGTAAAAAAAAAATGGGGTATGGATCTAAACAGATAACTCTCAACAAAAGAATATAAAATGATTAAAAATCACTTAAGGAAATGTTCAACATCTTTAGCCATCAGAGAAATGCAAGTCAAAACAACTCTGAGATTCTATCTGACACCTGTAAGAATGGCCAAGATCAAAAACACTGATGAGAGCTTATGTTGGAGAAGATGTGGGTAAAGAGAACACTCCTGCATTGCTGGTGGGAGTGCAAACTGATATAGTCCCTTTGGATATCAGATAGCAATTTCTAAGAAAATTAGGAAACAGCCTTCCTCAAGACCCAGCAATACCACTTTTGAGTATATACCAAATGATGCTCAATTGTATCCCAAAGACATGTGCTCAACTATGTTCATAGCAACATTGTTTGTCATAGCCAGAATCTGTAAACAACCTAAATGCCCCTCAACCAAAAAATGGATAAGGAAAATGTCATACATTTACACAATGGAATACTACACAGCAGAAAAAAATGACATCTTGAGATTTGCAGGCAAATAGATATATCCAGAAAACATCACACTGTGTGAGGTAATTCAGATCCAGAAAGACAAATAATATTTGTACTCACGCATAAGTGGCTTTCAGACATAAAGCAAAGAAAACAAACCTACAATTCACAATCCCAGAGAACCTAGACAATGAGAACCCTAAGACAGACATACATGGATCTAATCAACATGGGAAATAGAAAAAGACAAAATCTTCTGAGTAAATTGATTGTACGGGGACCATGGAGAGGGCAGAAGGAGAGGGGAGAGGATGTGAAGAGAGCAGAGAAAAATGTATAGCTCAATAAAATCAATTTAAAAATTAAATAATAGTAAAGGAAAATAGTTATTTATGTATCACAGTTAAAATATTCTGTATTTGTTTAAGTATTCACCTGTAGAATGAATTTTATATATTTATATGAGTTAATCTACTATTTACCATTTTTTTTCTTTTTTTTATTTACCATTTTTTATATTAATGCTTCTTTTAAAGTTTGGCTAATGGTGAAGACTGTGCTTAGATTTTATGGATGGATGGATGGATGGATGGATGGATGGATGGATGGATGGATGGATGGATGGATG
>NC_022026.1:1788406-1790220 GCF_000317375.1 Microtus ochrogaster | reverse complement strand
GGATGGATGGATGGATGGATGGATGGATGGATGGATGGATGGATGGATTGGTCTGGGAAAGTATTTTGCCTTCATTTCTTGGTTGGCATGCTTATTTTCTTTCAACATTTTGTTCTTTCAACACATATATCCCTGTATCTTCTAGCTTAAAAAGTTGTTATAGAGAAATTCACAATAATCTTATAAGAACTGTTTAATATTTGAATAATTTTTTGCTTTGTTGATGATTTATTTTGTCTATGACTTTTGAATACTTGATTATGATTTGTTCTATTGCAGACATCTTTGAAGAAGTTTTTAAGCCATTATCTGTCTCTTGAGTGTGCTACCTTGTCCAACTTACATATTTTTAAAAGAAAAAACATTTCATTTTTAATTATTTATGCATATGTGTGTTTTCTGTGGGCAGGCATGATCATTAATGTAGTTGCTACCTGAAGCAGTCAAAAAAGCTCAATAAGATCTCTTAAATTTGAAATTAGTCGTGTGATCTACAGGATGTGGGTGCTGGGAATCCAACTCTGGTCCTCTGTAAGAGCAATGTGTGTGCTTAACTACTCAGCAATCTCTCTCATTCTACTCATATTTTAAATGATTGTTTTAGATTCTTTTATGCGAATTTATCTCCATTTCTTAAGTATCATTTACTAGAGAAATGTTCCTTTTGTTGTGTATTCATACCCAGAGTCTTGATATTCTGTAGGTTTACCCTGGTGTTTGCACATTTGTTGAGCATGCTCAAGTCATCAAGGATTGCTTTAAGTAGTGATATTTACAATAATTCTCCCAGGTAAAATTCCTTGGAAGTTCTTTAAACATTTTATGTTGTTACTCATGCCCATGTTATTCTCTTTCCCTGTTGGGAGAAAAGTCTTAGGTTTGTGTTTAAGATACTATGTTTTAATCTTGTATTTTCATGCAGGCCACTGCAAATTTTTCACCATTTTTGCCCAGAGAATCATACTAAAAGTCAGCCATGTTTTGTACAAATGCCACAACTTTTCCTTAAAAGTCACAAGGTTGTTCAGTTCTACAGTTCCAGGTTAGCTGCTGAGAGTCACACATTCTTTTCTCTGAGAGACTTTCTAGATTGTTGCATGAAAATTTGAATGTCCTTTCTTCCTTCTCCAAAAGAGAAATTCCACAGTGGTACACAATATCCTAATCTCACAAATGTTACTGTGATACCAATGAGTCACTGTCAATTATTTCTTAGCTTCTCCCAGACATTCTAAGTATGAAACATGCACCAACACTTTGAACAGTATGAGACAGAATGAGGTCTTTGGAGAACAGCTGTGGGAGTTGTATACTTATTTCATTCATTATTTGCCTCCAAAGAGAAACTGCATTTGGATACAGATTCTTCTTGGTGATGAGTGAGCTATTAATAACTGAAGGAAGGACTGATATGTAAAGTGAAAGTTGTTGTCTTTTCCATTCCAAGATATTTTTCTCAGGTTTGTGTTTTATCTTTGGTTCTTCAATTTCCTCACCCAATTCTAGAGCCCGTTAATTTACTTTAACAAAGTATTATGATTTTGTTCCTTTTTAGAGGACTAGGCACAAAGGTTAGTACCTACCATGTTATTGGTACCACTCCTTCAGTGCTATAGATTTTATGGGTGCCAAAATTCATCCAATGATCAACTTGCTATAGTATAGTCACATGAACCTGAATAAGCTTTTCTTGGGAACTACTATAAAGTGTTAACCATGATACAAATGCATGCCAAGAAAAATTTTCATTTTGTTTCACTTCAAAATTTAATTCATGGATTATAGTGGCATTTCAAATTCATTCTAATAAATAA
>NC_022026.1:1781621-1788146 GCF_000317375.1 Microtus ochrogaster | reverse complement strand
CAGATTAAGGTAACACACACCTTTAATTCCAGTAGCAACAATGACATATGCTTTAATCCCTGTAGCCATAATGACACACACCTTCAATCCCAGAAACCACCCTAGTTGCCATAGAAATCAAGTGGTGTATGCCTTTAATCCCAGTGGTGCACGCCTTTGATACCAGCCTTAGAGAGGAATATAAGACAAAGTGAGACAACTCTCGGACACAGTCTCATTCTGAGATTCCAGGAGATAGTATCGCCATTTCAGACTGAAATCATGGTAAGAGCCAGTGGCTGACTGTTTTGTTTTTGGATCTTCAGTTGAACCCAAATTTCTGACCCTGAGTTTTTATTAATTGTGCTTAAGTGGATCAGTAGGGAAAACATTTTACCTAAATTTAGGATATAATTAATGTAGCAAGAAAATGACATTGTATTAGTCCTTTTCAATTTATGACATAAGAGGATTAAATGAATGAAATAGTGCATACAGAAAGAGAAATTACATGTAGGTTTCTCTAGTTAAAGTTATTTTTATTGTTAGGCTAAAATAAATGTTATGATTAAAATGGTAGAGTTATGAATACTGAAGGAATGTCTCAGTTAGGGTTGTTATTCCTATCATGAAATAACATGACACAAAATAACTTGGAGAGGAAAAGCTTTATTTCATCTTATCACTTGTAATCCATCATCAAAAGAAGTCAAGACATGAACTCAAAGGAAAAGCATGGATTTAGGAGCTGATGGATTTAGGAGTTAATGAAAGAATTCTGCTAACTGGCCTGTTCAGAGCCTGTATATATATTCAAGACTACAAGACTACCCACCACTCAGGTGGCACAGCCCACAGTTATCTGTGTCTGCCCACATGAAGAATCAATCAAGAAAATGTTCCCACAGATTTGTTCACATGCCAGTCTGGTGGGGAAATTATTTCAATTGAAATTTTTCTTCCAAAACAACTCTAGCTTATGTCCAATTAACATTTTAAAAAAGCACATGAATTATAATATGGCTTGTAGCTAAGTAAGGGATAGAGTGACCAGATAAGAGAAAGTCTGGGGCTTTGAGAAAAATATCAATGTTGATCTTTGTAGGCTCTGGCTGACTCCAATGAAGTCTTCTGTACTCTCTAGCTCCAACTCCAAGGCCATGCCTAAAAAATCCTTAAACTTAAAAATTAATGAATTTTCAATTCTACAAAGAATAAATTTACACATACTATTTCATCTAATTGTAACAAATTGAACTGTGGGGTGAATTGCATCTAAGAAAGCTACTGTCATACTTGGAAAGAGACCACTCCAGATGTCCCCAGATGAGGAAAAAGGGAAGAGACAGGGTACAAAACAACTGACAAATTCAGATATCAGAGGCATCCCTGTGCTTTTATTTCTTAGCTCAGTCTGCTCTCTATTCTGGAAGACACATATACTTTGTGCGTTTGCTTTCTCCCCTGCTGAAATAAACCTTAACTACTTGTCTCTGCACCTGCATGAACTCTTCTCCTTTGGAAGCACACGTGCCAAGACTACTGCTGCAGTTAGGATTAAAAGAAATACAAAAGGCAGCATCTCTCTCCATCCACAACATCATTCAGGGCAAAACCAGCATTTTCTTGATGCTTATGCTTGATGCTTTATGCTTATGATAAAGTACAATGAGCTACCTGACAGTAAAAATGCCTAACTCTCATTTGCTTCTGACAGCAACAGCTTATTTATTTTTCACACATTAAAAATGCATGCTAGGTCCAAGTGAGTCTACATGGCTGCTGTTTTCCATGTGATGGCCAACTACCAGGCTGCCATATCAATACCCGACTCCATAGTCTTGTTAGCAGTAGAAGAAAGAGCTGGAGAGAGATTTAACAATTAAATGAAACCATGCTGAAGGGACACATGTCACATATGCTCACATGTTATTGTCTAAAGTAAGAATAATAGAGGTGTGTAACTTTAAGGTAAAGTACCATCTTTCTATGGGGTTAAAACTAGATTATGAGTTCTCAGTAGTCCTCATTGTCCGCTATGTAAGTCCGGTTTTATCCCATGCTTTTTCAGACCCAGGCTAGCTGGTCTTGGTGAATTCCCGAAAGATCATCCCTATTGTCTCAGTGTGTGGGTGTATCCCTCGCGGTCCTGAGTTCCTTGCTCGTGCTCCCCCTCCTTCTGCTCCTGATTTGGACCTTGAGATTTCTGTCCGGTGCTCCAATGTGGGTCTCTGTCTCCTTTCATCGCCTGATGAAGGTTAATATTCAGGAGGATGCCTATATGGGCAGTGGGTTTTTTATCCTACTGCACATACTGGCTTTGGGGGAGCCTAGGCAGTTTGGATGCTCAACTTACTAAACCTGGATGGAGGTGGGCGGTCCTTGGACTTCCCACAGGTCAGGGAACCCTGATTGCTCTTCAAGCTGATGAGGGAGAGGGACTTAATCGGGGGAGGGGGAGGGAAGTGGGAGGCGGTGGCGGGGAGGAGGCAGAAATCCTTAATGAATAAATAAATTAAAAATAAAAAAATAAAAAAACTAGATTATGATGACAAGTAGTGAATAAGATGGCATTGCCAATTTTTGTAACAGTATAAATTATCAGTTAATAAACATACCCAGAACCGTTTGGAGCCAGTCCATCTTTAGAAGTGCTCAGAGAAAAAATGAGGCTTTATGACTATGCAGCTAATCCAGTTATGAGTTTTGTTTTCAGGCCTCAAGTATGCTGGATAACAGAGTTAATTACCATGTCATTTGGCTTATACAAATTCTTAAAGGCTCAACACAAAATTTTTTTCCTCAAACAAAATTTCCCTCCATCTGTAGTCCACATGCTCTGTCCTGCTTTCATAATAGTTATTCTTTTTCAATTTTGAAGACATAGATAGTAGTATACTAGCAATTCCAAGTTAACCTGGACAAGTTACATGAGGTAAATATTAATATCCTTCTTTTGAAAATGATGAATACAGGCTGTATAGACTTTCTCACATTTTCTAGGCAGCAAGGCTGGACAAAATATCTTTATAATTTAGATTATAATTAGGTTGTTTTCAAAATGTTTGACATGTATACCTTTCAAATTTTGTGTGCTTGTTGTGTGTGTATGCTGTGGTGTGGGTATGTATTTGTGACATTTGAGACAGCCTCTTAACCTAAAGCTCATCAGTCTGACTAGACTACCTGATCAATAGAATTTAGAGATCCACTTATCCATCCAATGTATCAGTTCTAGGGTTAAAGGTGCACATACTTCTTTGCCTGGCTTTTTAACAATTAGACAGTTTTTAATCTTTAAAAGTTTTTACATGCATACAATATATCTTGGTCATATCCACATCTCTTTTCATCCTATATGTTCTCCTTGTTGCCCAATTTCAATATTTGTCCTACATCTCTCTCTCACTTACATGTCCTACTTATTAATATAAATAACCAAGTGACTTCAATTAGTGCTGCCCATATATAGGTGGGTATGGAGTTATCCACTGGGTCTTGGGCAACCTACCTACCAATGGCCAGATGGTCTTCTGATGTGGAAGGGTCTTCTTTTTTGTGATGATTTCATTGGTTAATAAAGAAACTGCCTTGGCCCATTTGATAAGCCAGCCCTTAGGTGGGTGGAGTAGACAGAACAGAATGCTGGGAGGAAGTGAGGCAATTGCCATGCTTCTCCTCTCTGGGTCAGACACGTTGAAGCTCTGGCCCAAGATGAATGTATGCTAGAATTTTCTCAGTAAGCCACCACCTCGTGGTGCTACACAGATTATTAGATATGGGTTAAAGCAAGAGATGAGAGTTAGCCAATAAGAGGCTGAAACTAATGGGCCAGGCAGTGTTTATATGAATACAGTTTGTGTCTTGTTATTTTGAGGCATAAGCTAGCCAGGCGGCCAGGTGGCAGGAACACAGCCCATAGCTCCTTCTACACTCTTCAAAATTGGCTACCCCTCCCTCTTGAGTCACTAATTGAAACTAGTTACTAATCCAAGATTGGACTTTCATGGGTCCTTTCCTATCTCGATGACTGAACTTTTAGATGGCTTCGTCATCTGCATGTCTAACATTTTTACATGGTTCTAAGGATCCAAGCTCAGAACTTCATACCCAAGAAAGAAGCACTTTAGCATTTATGTCATCTCTCTAGCCCAGGCATATACAATTCTTGATTTACTAATAGTTGTGAACATATATTCTGTACCCACAAATGATCTACTACTGTAAGTTCCATTAATTCTTTTCCTGTACCCCACTTAATCCTCTAGAAGGTCCCAAGAGCTAATGTTCTTAAAAACAGACCTGGAAAAAAAACTGAATGGAATTTAAAGAGAAAATACCCATTTTCTTCAAATGAGATGTTTTTGAGGCATGATTCATAGAGCTCCAGAGGTTCACAGTTGCACAGAGTCCCTTTCATCGGAGTTATTTTTTGAGGATCTTAGCATATACTGTAATGTCTTCCTTATCATTGTTCTTTCAAGCCTATATATAGTCTTCTATGTGTTTATACCAACATCAATATTCAAAGAAACTGCTTCAACTCAAATGCTTAGGTCAGGGTCTGACACCAAGGAGACAATCAAGCCTGAGAGTGACCTTAATCTAAGGAAGTTTCAGATATATAAAACTTCTAGCATTTCTTTCCCAAGATTGTAATATCCATTACCAGGAGATCAGAATGACTCACTCACTATTACTCAACATTATAGGGGTCATTAGAAACTTCACCATTTTGGTTTTTATTCTCTGCCTCAAAATACAATATATATGACACTTTCAGTCTTTCCTGAACTGAAATTAGAGGTCTTTAGGGAACCTATGACACACTGTGATTTAATACATGAGGAAGCATAAACCTACATTGCATTTTTCCTTTTCAGGGGATTTTGAGAATCAGAAAATTCTGTCTTCCAAATTAAAGTTCACAATTTGAAAAATAGAATAGCTAAGTATATCCTGTTTGTCCTGCCCCATCAGGCTTATGTAAAAGGGTGGAATTGAAGATTTACCTGCAGCAAACATAAATGCCCAGAAACCTAAATAGTTGTGTATCATAATGCCCTTCATTCTCCATTCATGTCTTAACTTCAAAGAAATATTTTGAGTCTGGGATAGAAGCATGTTAAAGGTATTCAGACTTCGAGATCTAAATTAAAAAACTAGAGGATCACTCCATATTTTTCTTGACAGGAACTGGAAATTCCGATCCAGTTTTTTCCACCTCTTTAACACACATCCACAAATATTCACCCATCTCTCAAAAGAATAAATATCCAAGTTCTGAAAGGACAGAGGAATGTCTTTCTTTGCCAAAAATGTTAACAAACAAAATAGTAAAGAAGATAAGATCTCTCTGATGTGTTTGGTTAATGATGTAGGAAATTACAATGTAAGGTAATGATTACACATTGTCTCATCACACATCAGTATCAAAAGACAAACACACACACACACACACACACACACACACACACCTCTACAGAATTGGCATGACTTTCTGTCTTTAACAACTCTAATTGTGAAAATCATTACTACATAATGGATGAGTTCACCTTGCCAGGTCGCCTTTTCTAAAAAGGTTCTAAATCAATCTTAAACTATTCAAGTACTGGCTTCTTTCACTCATCCCCTTCTTCTCACTCTCAGTTTTCATTATGGAAGGTTTTATGATTGCACATTTACTCAAGACCCAAAACTCCCCATTGTATCCTAGACTAAAGTGTTAAATTTAGCTGGCTACATTAGCCAAATCAGTTAAATTATATGTAATGATGTGCTGTACGTATATGGTACTGTAAAAAGCAGTGAACAAAACTTAAAGAAGTTAAACTTTGTTTCAACCTATAACTTTTACTATCAAAAACTAAGCTGGTAAGAAAACTATTAACAAAAGGCATGGAAGAAGGCAGAGTGATTTAGCTCTGAGGTCCGAATAAGGTAGGGCATAGATGTCTAGTGGCATTCATCAAGAGTGGATTCTGGAAAGAGATGAAACATGGAATGTGTCTGGCTTTAGTAGCAAAATGAGAAAGAAATGGCCTGTCCATTGTTAGGAAAGAACATGGAGGAAAGCAAAAAGATGATAAACTAAAAGTCAGCTAAATTTGCCAGGCGGTGGTGGCACACATTTTTAATCCCAACACTAAGGAGGCAGAGGTAGGGGGATCTCTGTGAATTTGAGGCCAGTCTTGTCTACAGAGCTAGTTCTAGGACAGCAAAGGCTGTTACATAGTGAAACACTGTCTTGAAAAAGAAAAAAGAAAGAAGAGTCAGCTAATGTACAACAGTAGATTGTTGTTGATAAAAATAGACTGTGCTTAGAACCTTTTCTAAAAAAAATAAGGAATTGATGCTTTTTAATGCCTATTCAAAATAAATTTATTAAACATCTTTTTTAAAAATTTTATTCATTGTTCTTTGGCAATAATTTTTTTATTGAGAAAAGAAAAGAAAAAAAGTTTCCGCCTCCTCCTAGCCTCCCATTTCCCTCCCCCTGCTCCCATCCTTCTCCCCCTCCCCCCACTCCACTCCCCTCCCTCTCCA
>NC_022026.1:1768712-1776078 GCF_000317375.1 Microtus ochrogaster | reverse complement strand
AGTTTTCAAGTCTTGAACTGTTTCCATTATCTGTTTGATTGTTTTTCCTTGGTTTTCTAGGGTATCATTCACTAATTTATTCAATTCTTCAAACTTTCTGTTATATTTCTCATCCATTTCTATAAGGGCGTTCTTTAAATGCTGTTTAAGGGTGTCAATCACTCTCATGAAGTCAATCTTTTCTACTTTTTCTTGATTAAGGTGTTCATGTCCTCCTGTTGTGAGGTCGCTGGTTTCTGGTTGCTTCATGTTGCTTTTCAGATTGTTGGGTGAATTCTTGCATTGGTACCTGCCCATCTCTTCCTCTGAATGCTCCCCTATGAATCTTCTTTTACAGGATCAGGTCCTCTTTCCTACTGCTGTACCTTCCCAGTGATGGCTCTCCCCGGTGATGGCTCTCCTGGTGCCGAGATCAGGTCTCCATGCCCAATGTTGGCTCTCCTGGCACTGACATCAGGTCTCTGTGCTGGTTGGGTAGCTAGTAAACAAAGCGCCTACCTTGCTTGGTGCAGGCAGGCTATTGCAACAAAGGAACTCCTGCCCACTTGGTTGCCCTGAGGATTTGGACCCAGTGCCCAGACAGGCTGAGCTGGGTGATGTTATGTGCCCAAAGAGGGCAGGGGGGCCCAAGTGTGGAGAGTTCTGGATGCAAGCTGGGTGGGATAGGAAGAAAGAGGCAGTATGCAGGGAGTAGAGGCCCTGCAGAGTGCCCAAGAAGTATAGGGGGTTGAGGAACTTCTGAGTTCCCTGTCCTGGGCTGCCACTGCGGGGTCAGAAACTAACCCCAATGTTGGCTCTCCTGGCTCCGAGATCAGGTCTCCTTGCTGGTTGGGTAGCTCGTAAGCAAAGCCTAGTAAACATCTTTTATGAATTGTACCTATTTTGATTCTTACTAATATCTCTTTCTAGATAATTGTTTTTCTTCATTTTTATTCTCACTTCAAGGTCTAACTCAAATTCAGCTATCTTCAGAAAATATTCATTAATTACATATGTTCCATATTCAGTAGGTAGATGAGCTCTTGACTAGTGCTATTTGTTCAAGATGGGAGCAGATATTCAAGGTGATTTATAAGGGAAGCTCTAGAAAGGGTTAGATTCAGAGGAAAGTATTATAAGTTTACTCTTGGAGTTCTGCTCATTTGGCATGTAACCACTTATATGGGTGTAGAGAAGTAGCTCAATCAACAGTACAAAACAACAGTTAAGACAAAGGATATAATGTAATATATATTTAGCTGTGTTTCTGCTCCCCAGATAAAAATAATTTAAAATCCATGCTATTTCTTAAATGCCTAGTATTTGTAGTTAATTAATATTCATTTTCTAGAAAAATTAATGGTTGAGGTCATAATTGAATATATGGAATATTAGTTGTGAAATCATTATGATAGATAGGCTTATGCTGATTTATAATTGATAGATGATTTAAATAATATTTAAATTTTCATTTCTATAGCCACTTTGTCTCTGGTTATAACCATATAACCTCTGTGTGTAAGATGTTATCATCAGGGTTAGAAACAGAGTTAACCATGTCCTCCTTCTGGGAACTAGAAACCTAATGTAAGAGAAAGCATCAGTATTAAGATACCATTGGACTTTCTGTAAGTGGCTAAAAGAATATGAATTCTAGCTGGAAGAATAAAACATTGAGTAGCAGTCTTTGAACGTCACTGTGTTTTTGAGATATGTACATACTAGTGCTTATCCATCCCTTGTTTAATCTAGTTTGAGGAGAGAGACAGGTTAGCAAACTTCTAATTGTGGTTGTGGAAAAGAAACACAAACAAGGAGAAGCTGCTCTGATCAAAATCCTGACAAGATAGTATGGCACTAAATATGGGGTCTGCAGCCAGTTGTGGGAGAGATAGCTGCAAGAGAAGCATCACAATAATTTAAAAATTAGAGTTACAAGGATATAAGGGGATCCTGCCTGATGTGTGAAATCCCTCTGTATGCTGTGATTACCATTGATTAACAAAGAAAACTGCTTTGGACCTATAGCAGGGCAGAACTTAGTTAGGCGTGGAAAGCTAAGCTGCATGCTGGAAGAAAGAAGGGCAGAGTCAGAGAGAAGCCATATAGCCCTGCCAGAGACAGATGCTGTAACTTTAACCTGTATGCCACAGTCACGTGGTGATACACAGATTAATAGAAATAGGTTAAATTAATATGTAAGAGTTAGCCAAAAAGAAGCTAGAGCTAATGGGCCAAACAGTGAATTAATTAATACAGTTTCTATGTGATTATTTTGGGGGTCCGGGTGGCCCAGAAATGAACAAGCAACCAAGTGTCCCCCTGCAGCACTTGTCATTAATTTATGTCAAAACACTTGCCTTGCTCCAAACCCAAAGTTAAATCTGAGCCTAGTAGGGCTATCAGTTGCAAGACATCTCATCACAGAAGTAAAATCAGCTAAACTGACCTTTTTGTGTCTTCACACCAGAAGATATTATGGTCCTGTGACATAGCTTTCAAATTTCCAAGTGCGTACCAACAATGCTGACTGGACCAGGGATTGTAAACAAAAGAGCAAGGAAATACAATAACCCAGTCTCCTAAAAACCTTTAGCTATTCTCTGGAGAGAACATGGGAAAGAGAGGGGATAATTAGATGTTATACAACATCTGCAAAACCCCAGTTTATGTCCTTGGCCAGCCTATCCACTGGAGACAGGAAATCAATTTTAAATACTCCTTGCACATCCACTCCTGAAAGCCCACTAGCACCTTCTGAACACTTTCCTTCACATAAAGTAACAAAATCTTGGGCAATCTTCAAGACATCCTGGACATCCACAAGGGACCATGGACACTAAAGCATAGAAGGCATAGAAGTTTCACAGTGTGTTACTTGGACTCTTTTAATTTTGCACTCTCATGCAACAATCCTTTTTATATCTTCTATCAGGTTCATTTATTTATTAGGACATGCCAAGTGAGACCACCAGAAGCTGATAATCTGCTCTACAACAAATATACAGGGAAAAGCAATGGAGAATAATAGGCAATCTTAATAGAAAGATGCTTCACACCAGGTAACGCCCTAAAATTCACCTTGCAAATTTCAGTTCTTCTGGCAAGAAACTGGTTGACTGCAGCAGAGTTGAGGAGGAACATGTTACCTTAAGTTGGAATGCTGACACTGGGCAACACTCTCTTTTCTCCAGATCATTATATACACATCAAGTTTATATACTCATCGAGTTTGGCAATAAGTTATTATACAATGTTCATGTGTTCACATGGATGCATATATGTGAATGAGCTTTTATGCATATTAAAACAAGTGTAATAATGCTAGTAGGTGTTTTGAACAACGTAGCAAAAGAAATAAAGGACAAGGCATCTCTCTGAGATCAATTTGGCTTCTGTTTTCTCAAACCCGGATGCCAAACTTGAGCTTAAATGGCCCATATGTATTCTAAGCTTATTCTTTGTAATGAAACTGCTCAGCAGATGGTCTCAAATAGAGTAATATGCATAACCTTTCACTTGGCTGTTATCTGCTAAAAACACTGACTGTTGCCATGGTGGATGGGTAATATAGTCACCTGGCATAGTACTCCTAGAATTTACACTTGATAAAAAGCTTGCCTCATCATTCAGAACAATAACAACAAAAACAAAATGAATATCAATTTTCTATTTATCTTCTCCACAAATCAATTTGTTTTTATGTACCCAAAAGCCAAAAATACAGACTGTAATAAGAAAAGAGACTATAATGTACGTTAAAAGCAAAATGGCATGGAAATAAATTTTGCTTATGTATCTGTTTCCCAGCTTGATTGATAGTACCCCCAGCCATTCTCAAAATTATTCCAGTTTGAACTAAAAATAATATGGTTACAGGACATAAAGTGATTCCTTAGGCCCGCTGTTTCTCTGAGGTTCTGTAATGTCATCAATATTTGGACTTCACTTGGGCGTATCTACCACTAAATACTTTCAAGGCCATGTAATGTCAAATGAAAGTGAGTAGTGATTTTTAAGTGTATGAAACTGCATTAAATGTCTTCAGGGCTCCTCTACAGCTTGAAACTTGTCTCTTATGTGATTATATTTTTCCACATCTTGTTAGGCATGTTCCACACATGACCTTGGAAGCCAAGGTGTGTTCTAAAATTACCAGGATTCTACCATGACTGTATACCACCAGTAACCTTTACCCAGTGCACTTGGAAACTGAAATAAATTTCCCTTTCCCAGCTCTGCCTTTAGGGCCAGGTATTTTTAAGGTTATTTTGGTTGTTCAAGTGTCTCCACAGTTCAATGGACCTGATGAACTGGGATGTAGAAAACCACCCTACTGATAAGCCCATGCACCTGAGGTCGAAATGAGGGGCATGCTGCTAGTGAATGGGTTATAGGCTGGCATTCAAATCTACTTATAGGGCCATCATCCTGTGCAGAGGGAGGCACTGTCCACACATTTTCCTCTTAACTGCTCTTGCACTCCTCAGGGCATGGGTGATATACATTTGCTTTAATTACCTTGATAGCTTCAGAGTATTTCTCTTAAATGGCTAGCAGTTAACTCCTGGGCACATAAAAGATCCTCTCAAGCATCTCCTGGAGACACTAAACTGCTCTGGAAGTAGGAAACAATAAGATCAAAGAGGACTCGAGTGCCTGCCTGGAATGGAGGAAGGAAAACAATTAAAGCAAGGAGGGTTCTCTAAAGTCATTGTGATCAGAATACAGATTTCAAAGCCTAGTATTTTAGGGATTCCATTTCCTTAAGTTTGAGATGACATTTACGATTTGTGAACAATTCTAATGTAGTCATCTCCAAACCTCTCTTAAAGGTGAGCAATACTAATGATAGAGTTTTAACTCAGAAAACTCAGCAAAAGAAGAAAGTGGCATGAGTTCATTCCAAGGGAAGCTAAACTAAGTGGAAAAACAGCAATCCTTGACCTTACTGGAAAATACGCAGCCTACGCAATGGTAGTCCAAATTTGGCAGACAGAACAACCAAAGGAAGCTGACAAAAGCATCACATAGCACATTAAATATGTATAAAAGACTACTCTGGGAGAGATTAATGCCCTGCTCTAATCTCGCCACCTGCAGTGCAGCGGTAAAGACAAAGTGTAGCACACAGTGCTCGGCACACAGCCCACAGCCAGTAATAGACAAACTGGTGTGGAGAATCCACATGGGGAGGGCCATCTAGAGACACCTGGGGGCCTGGAGAGGATATGATTCAGGCTTTATGACTACAAGCATCTCCAACTTTGAATGGGACCACTGGGAAAAACCAGGAAATAAGTGCACCACTGGTACACATCCCTATTATGTTCATTTTAAAGGCTGTTATTTTTGGAAATTGCATTGATTTTTTTTTTCACATTTTCTGGCATCGCACTCAAATCCTTTGCTTTCTTTTCTTTACTTAGTTATTACACACACAGTGCAAGTGGGCAGAATACATTTCGTAAGTCAAGTATTTGTCTCACATACAAAGCTGCATTGGCACTGACACCACAGAGATGAAATAAGTTGTACTAAATGCATTCTGTAAGAAAGAAAGTTCTGACCAAGAGTGCACATGAGAAAACAAACTTTTACAGAGGCCCCAGAAACTGAAGAATAATGAAGTACATAGACACAATAAAACTGGGAAAGTGAGGCTCTAAGAAACAAATCTGATGGGTATATGATCTGAAAATTAAAAGATCAGATTTTGAGTCCAGACCTAACCATGTTGAAACTGTTAGGTAGGGTATGATGAAGACATTCAGTTTGTCTAAGCTGTCAAACCTATAAATTAATAATCAGCTTGGAGAGATAGCTTAGTAATTAAAAATGAGAGCTACTCTTAGATTTGGATTCCAGCATACATATCAGGCAGCCCACAACTACCTGTAACACCTATTTCAGCAGATCCAACACCCTCTTCTGGCCTCCATGAGCTCTTGTACATACATGGTATACATGCATATATTTATGTACACAATCTATTTTTAAAAACAAAGATGGGACTAATACTTTTCTCTTTGAGAGGTATATTCTGAGGATCAGTAAAAGTAGCTTCATGTGAAGAAAGTAAATTAATGTTTGGCATATACTAACTTCCAAGCATAAAAATTTGTCACCAGGTATAATGAAATGAATCTGTGGGCAAGGGTTCTTGCTGCCAGGCCTGACAACCCAAGTTCAATTCCTGGACCAACATGGTAGGAAAGAACTGATTCTCAGAAGCTATCTTCTGACCTCCATGTGTATGCTGTAGCAATGCACATCCATGGACTTGCACACACAAAATAATAAATAAACAAGGTGCCTTCATTTCTGAAAATTCATAACCATATTTATCAGTTCACAATTTAATGTTATGTAAGGAGATCATGTTTGCAAGAATAAAGAGTAAAAGTCCGATCTCTACCCTACTCACGTTGCCTTGGTGATAGAGGAAGGTGGCTAGGGAATTCTGAGCTGATGCTAATTATATATAAATACCTCAAGAGATTTTTTTTATTATTAGTGCCAGCTGCTAGAAGCTCTGATTGCTATTTCCTGCTATTCTCCCCAGGTGCTGCCTCTTCAATTTTCTATCACCAATGATAAGACTGGACTTCTGAGACTATGGCATTATTATTTACTATAGTGGATCCACTGACTTTTGCCAAAACCTAAAAGCTCATTCAAATCAATGTAATAGCATGTAGTATAACTGTCATAATTATAAGTGAGACGGTTATGACAAAGCTTTGCTTCTGCATTTATCTTTTTATAACTCATGAATTTACATATTATATATATATTGTAGATATTCAAAAATTAGATTGTGAAGCCTATTATGGGTGTTACATTCATTGATTTTGTTTTTCTTTTGTTTTTGTTATGTTTTGAAACATCTATTGAATGTTTGAGACAGTTTTCTAAACTGGTAAAAGACAAATAAATTTCTTTGCATCATAATTGAGAAAACCAAGAGTAAGAAAGAAAATGAGTATTCATGGTACATCTAACATTTTCCAGACAGACAAAATTTATATACATGGAAAGCAGGTATAATCTTCTCTCTTTTGCAGAAGAGGAAGCAAAACAACCAGTCACATTGCATATAAGTAGAAGATAAACAGTGTAAGACAATAGTATTTCAATTCAAGGTAAATATTCACTTTATAAATGTATACTATATAATCCTGAAAGATATACCATTAGGCATAAGACTGGTATCTTCTAAAAAATAGTGTTTCTAAAATATTGACTTACAAGCAAGTCACCCCGGGATCCTACAGAAATGCACATTGTGATTCATTAGGGTAAAAGTGAGGCCATCACTATATTTATAGTGGGTTCCTTGGTGATTTCTATGAATTGTCATCTATTCTACAGACTTCACATTGGA
>NC_022026.1:1753095-1759366 GCF_000317375.1 Microtus ochrogaster | reverse complement strand
GAGAGATGAGGAAGGGGGTATAGTGATCAGAATATTCTCCATAAAAAAATAAATAAAATATAAAAAATAAATAGAAAATAAATTATAATAAAAAAACTGAATCACCATGGCTTGTTGAACTACATAGTACTATTACTCAAGCAATAAGTTTTATTATGTACCTTTTGAATTCTACTGAGACCTATGAAAAATTGCTAATACAACATTAAAATTTAATGCATTGTGTGGTCCCCCCCCAAAAAAAGTGATTTTAAAAATAATGAGACAAAGAGACAGAAGTCAGTGACGAGAACAAATGGGACAAGCTTGTCCACACTAAGACACACACAGGTGACCTCAAGTCACCAACGACACAGGAGCAGAAATCAACTGCTAACAAGAACAATGAAGGAGACAGAGACAATCAAAGCTACAAGAAAGATGTGTGAAGTGACAAGGCAATGAGAGAAAATAAGCTCTTAATGAGCAAATAAGCTTTGAGTTCTGCTCTGAAAGGGGACCTGACACTACCAGACAAGGTGTTTCTCCTTTGTTTTCCTGTAAGGTGAACACAAAATGTCATCAAAGGGGAAAAGCGTGAGGAAGGGAGTCTAGAAAGATAAACAGGTTTTTTTTTTAAAAAGTCTGTTTTTAACTCCTAGTCCTTTCTGATAGTCATAGCCTAGAGCTTGTCACTATGCTGTGGCCATTCTTCATAGGGAGGTTGCCATTTAGCAATCTGTTAATCACTCATGTAATGGAATTGTTCCATGTGCCACTGACTTCTGCCAGGCAAGAAATGTTTGCCGGATTTTCCTTTTGGTGCAATATTGAATGATTTCTGGATTAAAGCACCCATACCCCTGCCATACTCTGATGGACTCTATCTTCTCACCAGTCCTCATGATTGCAAGAAGGACAAAACTCTTAAGTGGGAAGAATGTTGTTTCTCCAGCAATAATGGAGCCTGACAATGGTTCATTTCCTGTAAGGGTAGACTTGTCATCTCCCTGCCCCATCTTCATGGGATGGCCTTTCTCACAATGCATTTTCTTCTGCCATCAATATTCCAGGTCACAGATAGTAAGCACTGCTGGGGCAGATGCTGTAATGAAGTAGTTTCAATGTCTCTTTTAAGGCTCTGGGGTCTCCGACCTTAATGTTGAACTAAACGCAAGAAGGCACTGTTACTACTTCATAAAACCGAAGCATCATGCCCAACTAAGCTGATCCTTAGTGGGTTAAGAGGTCCACTGACATCCAAATTCGGTTTTCTTAGTGGCTAAGGGAAGTCATTTCAAACATACATAGGAGGCAAGCAAAGAGAAGTTTCCAGCTGCTCAAAGTTCCCTTCCTGATAAACTGGGCAATCATTTTAGACTGTGGCTTAGGAAGGTGGTTGGTCTCTAACTTTAATAAGCCTTCCGCAGAAATTACCTTGGTCATTTGGGTGACCTGAGGTAGGGGTCAAAAGAATTTGCAGAGGCCAGTTTCCAGCAGGCAGCTAAGTGGCTGGGATGCCTTACCTTTGCCGTGTCTCACTGCACCAACAGAGATTCACTGGCTGCTGTGGGCGAAGGAAATCAAACAAACTCATTTCACTGCACACTTCACAGAGGGAAAGCAGTAGCAGGGAACTCAAATGCACAGCAGCAGGTGGGAGCAGGAAAGGCGGCACTGAGTAAGTTGAATTGCATTGCGAATGGCACTAGGACCGGAAAATTGCAAGTCCCCACTGCCTTGCCTGAAACTGGCTAGTTAAAGGACAGTGCAATTAAAGGAAGGGTATAATCCCTCTGCGAGTGAATGAGTTGGCCTTATCTTCATCACTGTCTCAGACCTTAACCTTGGAAAAGAGTGGGACACTAAACCCTGATCACAGCCAGAGCCTTGAATTTTGACCAAGTGGTTTAAAAATCGCACCAGGGATGAGATTAAATAGAAAGCACCAGTTCCCACTTCCCCTACAGCAACAGAACCAATTCAAAGGAACCGTTAAGGAGAGCATGGAGGTTAGATTATGTTTGTAGGAAGATAGTGAAGGACAAATTGTGACTCTGTAAAGGAAAAAAAAGAAAACTGAAACCCTGCTTCAGTTACTTTGGCCAGGAGTGCTTCCTCCAGGGCCCAGATGTGAGGCTAACTGTCACTGTTGATTAGCCCCATAGATGGGTAGAATGCAGTGCCCCATGTTTACATGTTCTCAGTCTCGATGCCCACAAAATAACGTGAGAGGGACTTGATGACGCTGCCACCTTACAAAGCTTCAATGCAAAGTAAAGAAAATCTTTACAGCTTACCCTCATAAAATCCTTTCAAGTTTTATGGGGAACTATATTTGGAGGAACCTGAGTTCTCAAGACCTGGCCATGCTACTTCCTAGCTACAATGCCTTGGTGACAAGGTTTCCATGCTCTTGGCTTCATAGTTCCCATCTGTAATACATAATTCTAAAGAATTCATTTCATAGAACTCTTGTGATGGTTAAAGGAGATAACAGATGCAACATACTTAGCAGCGGTCATAAACTAGGACAATGACAATTATTGCATTTATTATTGTTGTTGTTGTTGTTGTTGTGTTGCTGCTGTTTGGTTTTGGGAGACAGGGTATTTCTGTGCAACAGTTCTGGCTGTCTTAGAACTTGCTTTATAGGCTGGGCTGGCTTCGAACTGACAGAGATCCTCCTGCCTCTGTCACTTGAGTGCTGGGATTAAAGGCATGCCCCACCCCAACCACTCTATTTTTATTCTTGCTATTACTGTAACTCAGAAATAGCCAATACCAACAAATATTATAGGATAAGTCATGACTATGAGCCCAGGCTTGGCAGGCAGACTTGAGGTTCCATATGTCCCCTACCACTCATTATCACCTTTAGAAAAGGCACTTACCCAACTGCTTTATCTTAGCTTTTTTTCCCCTCTATGCCACTCGCTTTGCCTGCCTCACAACATTGTGAAGATGAACTAAGTTAGCATATGTGGAATGCTTAGAAATGGTACCTAGCACAGAGGAAGCGCTGTGTAAATATTAGCTACTATTACTAGTATTTCAGTAAACAGCCCGAGATCTTGGCTCACAGGTCCCATTGGTGCCTTCAGCACACAGCAGGTTCACAGTCTGTGTGACTAAATGTACTATCCCACAAAAAGCCCAAATTGTGTCACAGAAGTTTCAGCCCACAAATGAGGGCTTGAAATCACATCTGGTCATTAAGATTCCATCGGCAAAGGCATGCACATCACACTCCTTCAGAATCTGTCTCTCTGTCGTCTCCCATTTTCAAGTCACTAAGATACCATGCTTGCATCTGTCACAGAAGATTATGTTATGCCAACAGGACAATACAACAACAGACACAACGAGCTTTAGCATGTAAGAAAATGACAAATAAGTCCCAGAAATTTGAAAGGACAGTTTTCTGAAAAGAGAGCAAATGTTACACGTTAGAGCAAAATGAAAACTGCTTATAAACGGAAAGAACAAGAGATAGGGTTCTTTCATCCCAGCTTTGGCTCCTAGCCAATATGGGGATGCTGAGAATTTATATGTATAGTCTCCATTTTACTTTCTCATAGTACCCAGTATTTGGAATCTGTACTGTGGCACCCTACCAATACCCATCATTGTCCCCAAAGGACACTTTCTCTAGAATTCTCCCTCTCATCTGCAACCTATATTATTTCCAAACCCAAATTATTGCTGACTTGGTTTATGACTCAAGACTGACAAACTTCAAGACATCATTCTTCTCAGAAGTATATTCTGTATCTTGTTTCTAAATGTCTAAACATAAGCTATAACTATATCCTTCAAAAAAAAGTCTCTTTCTGAGAAAAAAATAAACAGGGACTTTTTGATGGATGGAGTAAAATAAAGGGACTAGATTTCGAAGAGACCTTTGATAGTGCCTATTGGATTTGCCTTTTGGCAAATATATTGACATTGTATGTTAATTCCTTCACTTCAAAAAGTGAAAGTAGGAATGCCCAAGCACCCTGTTTTCATTCTAATGAAAAAGCATATAACTGAGAAAATATAATTTTAGATAACATGAGCAAGATGAAGAAAATTTGTTTAGCAAGTTAATAGGTAAGGTGTAAAGGGAGTATGATGATTAAGAATGTAAATAGTATAATAAAGTATGGTTTATTTGAGGTAATGCCAATTGACCTGAAATTTAAGATGAGAAGGAGACTGTGAGGCAGGCAGAAGGATCATAAAATAATGTCAAATTCAAGCACAAATTCAGAGACCATCTAAGGTGAATTAATTTAAAATTTTGAGGAACAGAAACAAACTGGGGGGTGTAAATTACATGGAACTAGGCACAAAATGAAGAAATGAGAGGTGAAAATGGAGTCTTGAACAAGATATTATCATAGAGTTTTGTAAGCAAAGAGAAGATTTGAATATAAATCCAACGGGAACTATTAGGAATACTTTTAAATAGAATTAACAATTTGGTTTGTCTTCCTTAAAGAACAAATCAAACGGGGGACCTGATCTCGGTGCCAGGAGAGCCAAAATTGGGGTGAGTTTCTGTCCCCAGGCACTAGCCCATGACAGGGAACTCAGAAGTTCCTCAACCCCCTATCATTCTTGGGCTCTGTGCAGGGCCTCGACTCCATGCATACTGCCTCTTTCTTCCTATCCCACCCAGCTTGCATCCAGAACCCTCCCCACCTTGGCCCCCCTGACTTCTTTCGGCACATAACATCACCCAGCTCAGCCTGTCTGGGTGCTGGGTACGTCCGAATCCTCAGGGCAACCAAGCGGGCAGGAGTTCCTTTGTTTCAATAGCCTGCCTGCACCAAGCAAGGTAGGTGCTTTGTTTATGAGCTACCCAACCAGCACGGAGACTTGATTTCGGCGCCAGAAGAGCAAACATCAGGCATGGAGACCTGATCTCTGCAGCAGGAGAGCCAGCAGTGGGGAGAGCCATCACTGGGAAGGTACAGCAGTAGGCAGGGAGACCTGATCCTGTAAAAGAAGATCCATAGGGGAGCATTCGGAGGAAGAGATGGGCAGGCGCCAATGCAAGAATTCACCCAACAATCTGAAAAGCAACATGAAGCCACCAGAAACCAGCGACCTCACAACGGGAGGACATGAACACCTTAATCAAGAAGAAGTAGAAAAGATTGACTTCATGAAAGTGATTGATGCCATTAAACAGCATGTAAAGAATGCCCTTATAGAAATGGATGAGAAATATAACAGAAAATTTGAAGAATTGAATAAATCAGTGAATGATACCCTAGAAAACCAAGGAAAAACAATCAAACAGGTAATGGAAACAGTCCAAGACTTGAAAACTGAAATGGAGGCAAAGAAGAAAACACAAACAGAGGGCCGGCTGGACATGGAAAATTTAAGTAAACAAACAGAGACTACAGAAACAAGCATAACAAAAAGAATGCAAGAGATAGAAGAAAGAATCTCAGATTCTGAAGACACCATAGAGAAAATAGACACACAGATAAAAGAAAACAGCAAATCCAACAAACTCTCATCACAAAACATTCAGGAAATATGGGACACAATAAAAAGACCAAACCTAAGAAGAATAGAAGTATAAGAAGGAGAAGAAGTACAGCTCAATGGTCCAGAAAATATATTTAATAAAATTATAGAAGGAAACTTTCCCAACCTAAAGAAAGATATACCTATGAAGGTTCAAGAAGCATACAGAACACCGAATAGGCTGGATCAAAAAAAAAAATCCCCTTGCCATATAATAATCAAAACACAAAACATACAGAATAAAGAAAGAATATTAAGAGCTGCAAAGGAAAAAGGACAAGGTACTTATAAAGATAAACCTATCAGACTTACACCTGACTTCTCCATGGAAACCATGAAAGCCAGAAGGACCTGGATAGATATACTGCAGAAACTGAGAGACCATGGATGCAAGCCCAGACTACTGTACTCAGCCAAGCTTTCGTTCACTATAAATGGAGAAAATAAAACTTTCCAGGTTAAAAACAAATTTAAACAATACGTAGCCACAAATCCAGCCTTACAGAAAGTAATAGAAGGAAAATCACTAACCAAGGAGTCCAACAATGGCCATAATAACTCAGATATCTAGAGACCCTTCACCAATACAACTCAAAGAAGGGAAACACACAAACTCTACGACTAAAAAAGTGACCGGAGTTAGCAACCACTTGTCATTAATATCACTTATTGTCAATGGACTCATCTCACCTATAAAAAGGCACAGGCTAAGAGATTGGATATGAAAACAGGATCCAACATTCTGCTGTTTACAAGAAACACA
>NC_022026.1:1734499-1747240 GCF_000317375.1 Microtus ochrogaster | reverse complement strand
ATGGACGGAGGGGGGAGGACCTTGGACTTTCCACAGGGCAGGGAACCCTGACTGCTCTTTGGACTGGAGAGGAGTGGGGAGAGGAGTGGGGAGAGGATTAGGGGATTAGGAGAGGATTAGGAGAGGAGAAGGGTGGGAGGAGGGTGCGGAAATGGGAGGCTGGGAGGAGGCAGAAACTTTTTTTTTCCTTTTTTTAATAAAAAAAAATTCCTAACAAATGAAAAAAAAAGAACAAATCAAACAATAAGGTGTTGATACGGAAGTGTAGCCAATCATATTTGGCTAGGGTGTGGCCGCCTGGGACAAGGAAGAAAAGACCTGGGAATCCAGGTGCCTTCCTCTTATTTTGCCTCTCTTGGCTATGTGTGGTATTCGCTGGATCCTGGATGTGTGAGTTTCTCCGTTTTCCAATTATTAAATTATATTAGTTGTTTTTGAGATGGTCTGGTTAAATCTAATGGCCGGTCAACCACACCCATCACTTGGCGCCCAACGTGGTAACTAAATTCACTTAAAAACCTGAGAGGGCTTTTAAAAAGTGAGAGAGAGTTTAACACAGCTTTTTGCTGTTCGTAGTGATGATGCGAGCAGGCCTGCTTTTCATCCCACCAGGATCCCACATGGCTACCTTAGCCCTGGAATAATTACAGAAAAACTGTATTCATTTAAACACTGCCTGGCCCATTAGTTTCAGCCTCTTACTGGCTAATTCTCACATCTTGCTTTAATCCATTTTTAGTAATCTGTGTAGCACCACAATGTGGTGGCTTACCGGGAAAGATCCTAACTTGCATCAGAATCATGGCTTCTGACTCAATTTCCTTTTTCCCAGCATTCTTTCCTGTCTACTCCACCCACCTGTGTTCTGACCTATCAAGCCAAGCAGTTTCTTTATTAACTAACCAATGAAAGCAACACATAGAAAGAAGACCCACCTACATTCTTTTCCCTTTTTCTGTTTAAAAAAAAAAAAGACTTTTATTTTAACCCAGTAAAATTACATATAACAAAGCAGTTCTGAAGCAAGAATTATAGTTACAATATTTATATCTACTTTATCTTTTATTATAACTAAGGAAAACAATAACTATCTATATATTCTTCAACTTCATCAAAGACACCAGAAGGATATAATATTACCTAAGTAAACAAGAAATAAGCAACTTCCAAACTCTAGAAATGACAGAGACATCTTGCTGCCTGGACAGTCACCCAAAGTTCTTTTGTACCGTTGGGAGATACATCTTCGGCCCACAGGGCCATAGTATCCAGCAGACATTTCCATGAAGCAGAAAATTCCAAAGACAGTTCAGTCACTTTCTTCTATGTCCTGCAGAATGTCTCGCAGACTCTTGCATGAATCAGGAACCCTGAATGACCACCTCACCTTTGGGCACTTTCAGCAGTCCTTTCTTTGTCGGTTCTGTGTGTCCAATTTATGCATCAGTCCAGGCAAGAGCAGTTTCTTGCCCAAATGGCTATCAAACTCCATAAGGAGCCTCTTTGATGCCCATCTTCCTCTTTAAGTATCTGGTGCTGCCAGCAGCAGACATGTCTCATTGTCATGAAAAACCCTAAGTTATTAAAACATTAAATGCCATATTTTGTAGTCTTTGAAAGATATTAAGAATGTCTATCTGAAATCTATGCACATCAAGAAAGTCTAACTAACATGACTACAAACTTGACTATTATAGATGATTATCCATTAACAACCTATATACATTACATTTTTAAATGAACTACACAATCACAATACCTTAATCAAGATGAAAAATATGCATATACATATAACAAAATTGACCTTAAAATCCATACCAATGCAACTTATTCATATCTTTATCAAGGTATGAGACACAGGCAGGAGGCAGGGCATAAGAATCTTCGAGAGCAATGTTAATATTAGTTCATGATTCAGTTTTCTTCAAAGGGAGAGTAGAGGAAAGGTGCTAGAAAAATATAACTCAGCTTTGAGTATTGTTATTCTTTCTGCAGGTTGAAGGGTGGAGACAGAACACGAGATACGCAGCGGTGCGGCGTTAGGAAGGAGACATGGACACACAGTGGTCCCACGTGCGTGCACTTTAATGGAGGGGGGGGTAAAAACAGGTGAAGTACGGGGGTGAAGAGACGAAAGGGGAGAGGGGGGAGAGAGAGAGACTTGAGGTGACCCTCATTTTTAATGGGTAATGCAGGGGCATCTGGGAGAAATGTCCTGTGCCTGTGCTGCTTCTCATCGCGCTGGTATCCGTAGTCCAGGGGAGTGCTGGGAACTGTAGTCTCCAAAAGGAACAACAAGTATTACCTTTAAAAATATTTTTACAACTTCCTATATATATATATATATATATATATATATATATATATATATATATATATAATGTACTTGGATCATACCCCTATTAGCTTCTTATCCCTTTCTGCTTAAAATTTCCTTTCTTTCCTAGATACTCAAGGAAGTGTGGTGCCTCATGTGATCCTCCCCTCTCCACTATGGAATTCAGTCTTATGCAGGTCATGTGTAGGTAACTACAATGCTCTGTCATCATGGGTGTAACAACCATATCAGTTCCAGCTGAAAGCATTCACAGCTCTCCTTCCCATATTCCAGCTCATTCTTTTTTTTTTTTCAATATTTTCATGTCCTCTTCCATAATAAGCACTTGGCTTTTGAGAGGTTGGTGCAAATGTCCTGTTTAGGACAGATCATTTAATGGTCACTTATTTTCAGCATTTTGACCATTTATGAGCCTCTGCATAAACTGCCTATTGCAAGAAGAAATGACTCTAGGAATTGGTGAGATTGCTCAGTCATTCACTGCACTTGCTGCTCTTGCATATACCCTAGGATCCAATGATTGCTTCTGGCCTCTGTGGGCACTGCACACTCATACATGCATGAATTCAAAACTTAGGCACACAAAATAAAAATAAATAAATCTTCTTAAAAGGAAGCTTCTTTGACTAAATTTGAGAGCCTCACTAACATGTGGATATAAATTAAACCATTTAGATAGCTGTGTGATTCCATGTCCACTTTAGCTTCACCTTTTCATCGGCAAAGTAAAGTTAGTTTTTTAAAGCACTTGCTTTCTTAACTTTTATTTCTACTTCACATGTTCTTTCCAATGTCCTAAGTAACTTCCTACAAGGCACTCTTCTACTTTTAGCATGGGAGATGGGATTTTATTAGCCATTAATAAAACAACATTTTGAATCTTTTCTAATTATTTCATAGAAGACAATATGTTTTCTGTTCTATGAAGACAAGTCTTTCACTGGTGTTGGTCATAGACCAGCTATGAGTGATAAAAAAGGCAATTCTTGAACTCTACCCTAGAACCACTTAAGTGAGAACGTCCAGGAATTGAAATTTGATATTTTCATGTTCTAAAAGGTCTTTAGATGTTTCTAATGTTCAATCAAGTTCAACATTATGCATGTTCTTAAATGTACTGTAGTCTTTCTAGAACATTCTTTCTCTAAGTCTTGTAGAAATTCCACAAGGATAAATGCAAAACATCTATTATAAAAGTCTCTCTGTATAGTTTTCTGCATTTAAACAAATATTGTCCCTCCAATTTCTATGAATATGGGGTAGAATAAAGGAAAACATCACTACTAAGGTACAAAGGACTAAAACACCACCTAGCTACAAGAAAATGGCTAACCTGTTTTAAAACTATTCATCAGTCTTTTTTTTTTTCAGACTACAGAATCATATTTATGAGGACATGTTAGCTTTCAGTTCCTGTTACCAGATACTTGAGAGAATCAATTAAGAGGAGAAACAGTTTGTTTTGCTTATGGCTTCATTCCATGATAACTGGCACCATCACATTGTCACATTTAAAAGCAAAACACTAGCTGGAAAGTCTCATTAGAACAAAACTGCTGTCCTCATGAAAGACAAGAAGAAAAGAGGAGGAAGAAAGAGAAGAGGAGGAGGAAGAAGAGGTAGAGAAGGAAGGGAAGGGGGAGGAGGAGAGGAAAAGAAAGAGAAAGAGCAGGAGGAGGAGGAAGTAGAGAAGTAGGTAGAGGGGGAGGAAAGAGTTAAGGAAGTGGGAGAGAGAATATGTACATTTAAAGACCATGTTCACAGTATCCCAATGACAATTTCTTCCTATTAGGAACCAAGCTCAATAGCTCATTCAGATATAAATTAATAGATGGATGAGTCCCCTGAAGTGGTCAGTGCCCTCATCATCTTATCATGTCTAGTAGTACCATTAGACATGGATAAAATTGTCAACACATGAAATTTGTTGAACATACACCATATTTCAATGATAACAGGATTTTTTTCTTTTTTTATTCTTTTTTCTTGTTTTAATTGAATACTATATATTTTTCTCCACTCCCTTCCCTCTTTTTCCTTTCCCTCTCCCCTTCTGAACTCTCCTATGATGCCCACATTCCTTATTTACTAAGGAGATCTTGTCCTTTTCTACTTCCTGTGTAGCTTAGATCCATGTGTGTCTCTCCTAGGGTCTTCTTTGTTATGTAGGTTCTCTGGGATTATGAATTTTAGGATGTTTTTTCTTTCCTTTATGTCTAAAAGTCACTTATGAGTGGGAATATATTATATTTGTCTTTCTGGGTCTGAGTTACCTCACTGAATGTGATGTTATCGAGACTCATCCATTTGCCTACAAATTTCAAGATGCCAATATTTTTTACCACTGTGTAAATTTACCATTGTGTAAATGTACCACATCTTCTTTATTTATTCTTCAGTCGAGGGGCAGTTACGTTGTTTCCAGGTTCCATCAATGACAAATAATGCTGCTTGAATGTAGTTGAGCACCTATCCTTGTTGTATGATTGAGCATCCCTTGGGTATATACCCCAAAGTTATATTTCTGGGTCTTGAGGTAGGTTGTTTCCTAATTTTCTAAGAAAACGCCATACTGATTTCCAAAGTGGGTGTCCAAGTTTTCATTCACACCAGTAATGCAGGAGTGTTCCCTTTACCCGGCATGTTCTCCAGGATAAGCTGTTAACAGTGTTTTTGATCTTGGCCATTCCTACAGGTGTAAAATGGAATCTCAGAGTTGTTTTGATTTGCATTTCTCTGATGGCTAAGGATGCTGAGCATTTCTTTTGTGTCTTTCTGCCGTTTCAGATTCATCTGTTGAGAGTTATCTGTTTAGTTCTATACTCCATTTGTTATTTTAATGACCAGTTTCTTGAGTTCTTTGTATATTTTGGAGATCAGCCCTCTGTCTGATGTGGGGTTGGTGAAGATACTTTCCCCATTCTGTAGACTGCTGTTTTGTCTTGTTGACCATGTCATTTGCTTTACAGAAGCTTCTCAGTTTCAGGAGGTTCCATTTGTTAATTGTTGCCCTCAGTGCTACTGAAGTTATATTTAGGAACTTGAGTATATTGAGTGCCATTGCGCTCAAGTGTACTTCCCACTTTCTCTACTATGAGGTTCAGTGTGGTTTGTTTTATGTTGAGGTCTCTGATACATTTGGACTTGAATTTTGTGCATGGAAATAGATATGGATCTATTTTCATTCTTCTACATGTTGATATCCAGTTATGCCATTACCATTTGTTGAATATGCTTTATTTTTACCATTTTATATGTTTTGCTTCTTTTTCAAAAATCAGGTGTTTGTAGGTGTGCTCAATGATATCTGGGTCTTCTATTAGGTTACATTGGTCCTCCTGTCTGTTTGTATGCCAAACTAGGCTGTTTTCAGTACTGTAACTCTGTAGTGAAGTTTCAAGTCAAGGATTGTGATGTCTCCAGAAGTTCCATTATTGTATAGAATTATTTTGGCTATCCTGGGTTTTTTGCTTTTCCATTGTATTTGAGTATTATTCATTCTAGGTCAGTGAAGAATTTTTTTTGGGATTTTGATGGGCATCACATTGAATCTGTAGATTGCTTTTTGTAAGATTGCCATTTTTTGCTGTATTAATTCTACCTACCCAAGAGCTTAGGAGATTTTTCTATTTCCTGGTGTCTTCTTCAATTTCTTTCTTCAACGACTTAAAGTTCCTATCATACAGATCTTTCACTTGCTTAGTTAGAGTTATTCCAAGATATTTTATGTTATTTGTAGCTATTGTGAAGGGTGATATTTCTCTCATTTCTTTCTCAGACCATTTGTCATCTGTATAAAGGAAGGCTACTGAATTTTATGAGTTATTCTTATATCCTGCTACATTACTGAAGGAGTTTGAGTTGTAAAAGTTCCTTAGTACAATTTTTAGGGTCACTGTCATATATCACCAAATAGTGACAGCTTGACTTCTTTTCTGGTTTGTATCCCCTTGATATACCTTTGTTATCTTGTTGTTCTAGGGGGAACCTCAAGTACAATTTTGAATAGATTTTGCATAAATGTTCATGAGTGAAATTAGTTTGTAATTTTCTTTCTAAATAATGTCTTTTTGTGATTTTGGTATCAGGGTAATTGTAGCCGCATAAAAAGCCATGTTCTTTCTGTTCCTAAAGTGTGGAACAATATGAGGACTATTGGTATTACTTCTTCTTTTGAAAATCTTGTAGCATTCTGTGCTGAAATCATTTGGTCCTGGGCTTTTTTTTTTGGGGGGGGGGAGTCTAGGAGACTTTTGATGGCTATTTCTATTTCTTATAGCTCTATTTAATTTGCTTATCTGGTCTTGATTTAATTTTGGTAAGTGATATGTATCCAAAAAAATTGTTCATTGCCTTTAAATTTTCCAATTTTTTGGGGTACAGGTTTTCGAAGTATGACCTAATGATTCTCTGGATTTCTTCTGTGTCTGTTTTTATGCCCCCCTTTTCATTTGTGATTTTGTTAATTTGCACATTCTCTTTGCCTTTTGGTTAGCTGGGATAGAGGTTTGTATATTTTGTTGATTTTCTTGAAGAACCAACTCTTGGCTTCACTGATTCTTTGTATTGTTTTCCTTTTGTTGATTTAAGCTCTCAATTTGATAATTTTTTGTCATCTAGTCCTCCTGAGTGAGTATGTTTCTTTTTGTTCTAAAGTTTTCAAATGTTCTGTTAACTCCCTAGTGCAGGATTTTTCCAGCTTCTTTATGTAGCCATCTAATGTTATGAACTTTTCTCTTATCACTGCTTTCATTGTGTCCCATGAATTTGGGTATGTTGTGTGATCCTTTTCATTCAATTACAGGAAGTTTTGAATTTCTCTCTTTATTTCTTCCTTAACCTACTGGTGATTCATGTAAGCATTGCTTAATTTCCTGTGTTTGCGGACTTTTTAAAATTAGTGTTGCTACTGAATTCTAGTTTTAAGCCACGGTGATCCAATAAGATACATGGGGTTATTCCAATTTTCTTTTTGTATCTGTTGAGGCGTGCTTTGTTACCTAGTATATGTGATTAATTTTTGAGAAGGTTCCATGAAGTGCTAAGAAGAAAGTATAATCTTTTGTGTTTGCATCGAAAGTTCTATAGATGTCTGTTACTTCCATTTGAATCATAACATCTGTTAGTTCCCTTATTTCTCTGTTGAGTTTCTGTCTGGCATGCTTGGTGAGAGTGGGGTGTTGTAGTCTCCCACTATTAGTGTGTGAAGTTTAATGTGTGATTTAAGATTTAGTCGTGTTTCTTTTACATATGAGGGTAAACTTGTATTTTGGACATAGATGTTCATTATTGACATTTCTTCACTGATAGAGTTTTCTTGTGTCTAATATGAAATGTCCTTCTTTGTTTCTTTTGTTTGGTTTTAGTTTGAATTCTATTTTGTTAGATATTAGAATAGCTACACCAGCTTGTTTCTTAGGTTGATTTGATTGAAATTTTTTTTCCAACCCTTAACTTTGATGTAATGTCTGTTTTTAAGGTTGAGTTGTTTTTCTTATATGTAGCAAAAGAATGGATTCTGTTTTCATATCCAATCTGTTAGTCTGTGTCTTTTTATATGTAAGTTGAGTCCATTTATATATTTTTTCCGCTTATTTATTTATTAAAGATTTCTGTCTCTTCCCTGCCACCACCTCCCATTTCCCTACCCCTCCCTTAATCAAGTTCCCTTCCCTTGTCATCCCATAGAGCTATCAGGGTTCCCTGCCCTGTGGGAAGTCCAAGGACCACCCACCGCCATCCAGGTCTAGTAAGGTGAGCATCCAAACTGCCTAGGCTCCTACAAAGCCAGTACTTTCAGTAGGATCAAAAACCCACTGCCATTGTTCTTGAGTTCTCAGTAGTCCTCATTGTCTGCTATGTTCAGCGAGTCAGGTTTTATCCCAGGTATTTCAGACCCAAGCCAGCTGGCCTTGGTGAGTTCCCAATAGAACATCCCCATTGTCTCAGTGTGTGGGTGCACCCCTCGCGGTCCTGAGTTCCATGCTCGTACTCTCTCTCCTTCTGCTCCCAATTTGGACCTTGAGATTTCTGTCCGGTGCTCCAAAGTGGGTCTCTGTCTCTGTCTCCTTTCATCGCCTGATGAAGGTTAATATTCAGGAGGATGCCTATATGTTTTTCTTTGGGTTCACCTTCTTATTTAGCTTCTCTAGGATTACTAATTATAGGCTCAATGTCCTTTGTTTATGGCTAGAAACCAAATATGAGTGAGTACATCCCATGTTCCTCTTTTTGGGTCTGGCTTACCTCACTCAGAATAGTGTTTTCTATTTCCATCCATTTGTATGCAAAATTCAAGAAGTCCTTGTTTTTTACTGCTGAGTAGTACTCTAATATGTATACATTCCATACTTTCTTCATCCATTCTTCCATTGAAGGGCAATTAGGTTGTTTCCAGGTTCTGGCTATTACAAACAATGCTGCTATGAACATAGTAGAGCATATACTTTTGTTGTATGATGTGGTCTCTCTTGGGTATATTCCCAAGACTGGTATTGCTGGATCCAGGGGTAGATTGATCCCGAATTTCCTGAGAAACCTCCACACTGCTTTCCAGAGTGGTTGCACAAGTTTGCATTCCCACCAGCAATGGATGAGTGTACCCCTTTCTCCACAACCTCTCCAGCAAAGGCTATCATTGGTGTTTTTATTTTAGTGAAGGGCTGGAGAGATGGCTCAGTGGTTAAGAGCACTCACTGCTCTTCCAGAGGTCCTGAGTTCAATTCCCAGCAATCACATGGTGGCTCACAACCATTTGTACTGAGATCTGGTGCCCGCTTCTGGAGTCCATTTATATTAAGTGGTATTAATGACCAATGATTGCTTGTTCCTGCTATTTTAGTTTTCATAGTTGGTAATGTTTAGTAGGAAGCCACTTGTTTGTTTGCTGGCTGCACAGCTCAGAAATAACCACACAGAAGCTATATTAATTAAATCACTGCCTGGCCATTTAACTCTAGGTTCTTATTGGCTAGCTTTTACATTGTAATTTTACCCATTTCCATTAAGTTATATTTTACAATGAGGCTCGTGGCCTACCAGCAAGGTTCTGGCATGTCTGTCTCCAGTGGTAGCTCCATGGCTTCTCCTTTATTCCGCCTCTTTTCTCCCAACATTCAGTTTAGTTTTCCCTGTTTAGCTCTACTCTACCCTATCACAGGTCTAAGGCAGAGTCTTTATTAACTAATGGCATTCTCAGCATACAGAGGGCAATCCTATATCATAATGTTATCGTGTGTATTTTTCTCTTCTTTGGGATTTGCTGCTATGAGATCATCTAATATCTATGCTTTTGTGGATGCAACTATCTTCCTTGGGTTGGAGTTTTCCTTTTAGTAGTTTGTGTAGGGCTGGGATTGTGGCTAGGAATTGTTTAAGTCTGGTTCTGTCATGGAATATAATTTTGGCCACCTATAGTGATTGAAAGTTTTGTTGGGTATAGTAGTCTGGGCTGGCATCCATGGTCTCCTAATGTCTGTGTAATGCTTGACAAGGACCTGGCTTTCATTGTCTACATTGAGAAGTCAGGTGTAATTCTGATAGGTCTGTCTTTGTATGTTACTTGGCCTTTTTCCTTTGCAGCTCTTAGTATTCCTTCTTCAATCTGTATATTTAGTGTTTAGATTTTTATGTGGTGAAGGGACATTTTTTGTTCCAGTCTATTCAGTGTTCTGCAAGATTCTTGTTTCTTAATAGGCATATGTTTCATTAGGTTGGGAATGTTTTCTTCTATGATTTTGTTAAATATATTTTCTGTGATTTTGAGATGGACTTCTTCTATGCTTATTATTCTTACATTTGTTCTTTTCACAATGTCCCATATTTCCTAAATAACTTGTGTTAAGCTTTTGTTAGATTTACTGTTTTGTTTGATTGATGAGTCTAATTCTTCTATCGTATTTTCAACACTTAAGATTCTCTCTTCCATTTTTTTGTATTCTGCTGTTTGTGCTTGTGGTTCCTGATCGTTTTTCCATATTTTCTGTTTTCAGAATTCCCTTGGTTTGTGTTTTCCTTATTGTCTCTAGTTCGGTTTTAAAATCGTGAATTATTTCTTTCACCTGTTTGATTGCTTTTTCTTGGTTGACTTTAAGAAATTTGTTGATTTCTTTCATTTTTTGCTTGTCTTTTTCTTTATTTCTTTGAGATAATTTTTCATTTTTTCTTTAAAGGTTTCAAACCTTTTCCTAAAGTTGTTTTTTTTTAAGGTAATTTCCTTCTGCTTCATCTGTATTGAGGTGTTCAATTCTTTCTGTTTCAGAGCAACTAATTTTTGTCGGCATTATATTGGTCTCTGTGGTGCTGAATGTGTTCTTACCTTGTCTGCCCATATTTTTCTCTGATTGGTGTAGTTGTGACTCTGGTGATCCCTCTTTCAGGTGCATTGGATCCAAAACTGAGATGGTTGGTCCTTGTGCTGGAGTCAAGGCCATGATTCCAGTCAAGCCAGAGGTCACTTGGAGTTCCTGGAATTTGCTTGGTGCTCCTGGAGGTTGCTCTGCAATCCTTGAGTTTGTTTGGGCCTGCTCCCATGAAGGTCACTTGCTTGGGTCTGTTCCCAAGGAGGTTGCTGGCTTGGCCTAATCCTATGGAGGTTGTTGGCTTGGGCCTACTCCTGTGGAGGTCACTGGCTTGGACTTGCTCTGAAAGAGATTGCTGGCTTGGGTCTGCTCCCACAGAAGTTACTGACTTGCGCTTGCTCCAGCAGAGGTTGCTGGCTTGGGCCTGCCCTGTTGGAGATTGTTCCCTAGAGCCTGTGCCAGAGGAGTTTGCTGACTCAGGCCTTCTCCAGCAGAGGTCACTAGCTTGGGCCTGTTTTCATGGATGTCCCTGGCTGGGACCTGCTCCCTCAGGGAATCTCTGGTCTGGACCTGGTCCCATGGAGGTGGTGAGCTTGAGCCTGCTCTGGTGGAGGTTGCTGGTTCAGACCTGCTCTGGAGGAGGTGGCTGGCTCAGACCTGCTTCTGTGAATGTCCCTGACTGAAGCCTGTTCCCATTGTGGTCACTGGCTCTGGTCTGCTCTGGCAGAGATTGCTGGCCATAACAGGATTTCTCAATTTCTAAAAGATTCCATACTAAAAAATCCTAGGAATTAGAATCAGTTTTGCTTGCCCATTAATGTCTAAGGAAATTTTGTCAGGGTTCTCTTCCAATAAACTCTTTGTAAGTCATACCACCTTGTGGCTACTCTTTAATGTACACTGGGTCAGTGTTATTTCATATTGCCTTGAACCATCTAACAATTTCTTGGTTGATTCGTCACTTCCTCTATTACGTCTTGCTATCATGACTAGCACACACAATAACACTCAGATATTGTCATTTTACTGATAAGAGACATGGTTAGGAGAGAACACAGCACCCCTATTCTGATATTTTACAGGAAAGTCTAAAAATGAAAGAAAGGGCTTATGAGATCAATATACTGATTTTTTTCTCATTTATCTTTTTTATGACTTTTTTCTTTATATACACTAACACCAAGAAGTCAATCAGCATCACCCTTCCTATTTCTAATCCCCTTCCTTACCATCACAGTGCTAGCTAGAATCCTTGATTCCTCACTCATCAAATAGTTTGAACTACTGAAGTCACAAATGATGGCACATGACTTTTAAATTCATACAAAGAAGAATAGAGCTTTTTAAAAATTCTAATTCAATGCTTCCTAAAATATTTAATGTGGAATTATATTAAAATAGCATAGGTTGGACCAAGTACAGTATTACAGTGTTTGACTAGCAATGGGTAAAGAAGTCCTTGGTTTGACCTACAGTACTGACAAAAAAGAATTATCATAGGTGAATCAGTTGTATGTAGTTTGCATAGAGAAGTACTCATTTAGCTAAACATTTTTCTCCTTATTATTGAATTATCATGCTACATATATGTTAATTCTGGGTCTGTTTATAAATATAAATTGAAGAAAAAATCTACAGAATTTTACCAGGTATTATAATAATTGCCTATTTTTCTACAAATGTACACTTGGATTTGATTTTTTTTATAATAAAATAACATTGTAACATGCTCAGGGAACCAGTGATTTAAAGGAACCCCATGGTGAATCCTTCTGTAAAGTGAAAAAAAATCTCTTCATTTATTTGCTGCATAAATCCAAATTTTCATATTGGAGTTTACCTGCTGGGAAGAAATGTTCCCCCCATTGTCTGGGTCCCCTTGGCTAGCCTTCTGTTCAATATGTGACCTTCTCACAACTCTGTGATTTACATGGAGCTATTTAGAGAAGTAAACAAGTGGCATTGCGTGCTAAGTAGGGGTGATTAGATTGAAGGGCTGCCAGGAGCCAGCAGGACAAAAGATAAAAGGAGCTTAAGCCACTATGTAGAAGAAAATCAAAGTACAATGGAGGAGGTAAAAAGCAAAAGATTCCATAGCACTGA
>NC_022026.1:1717254-1734399 GCF_000317375.1 Microtus ochrogaster | reverse complement strand
TTTTTTATTTCCAAATTAAAGAAAAAATTAGCAGGTGAGACAGGGTCAATATATCCTTCAATGAAAAGGTGAGCTCAGGCAAGCTTATAGTCTGAGCTGAGAATGAAAGCTGAACTAGGAAACAGAAACCTGTTATATGCCCAAGAATAGTTGAACAATCCAAATAAAATCCAAATACCTAGTAGTATAAAGCCTGAAACACTGGTATGTAAACACAATAAGTTGGTTGACACAAATAAGATCCCATAGGCAATGTACAGCACATTATAAATTGATAATATTGGCATGCCTGTGTGTCTGAGTTTCCTACTAATCCTAACTTATTTTCAATACAATACTCTCAAAATTCACAAAATGAAGCAGTTAGTAAAGCTGGTGACCTCAGTTCATAACCCTAGAACCCACATAAAGCTGAATGTTGTGGAGGCAACAAGATCCTTGGAAGTTCAGAGGCCATGTAGCCTGGCCTACATAGTGGCAAATAACAATAAATTTGTGTCTCAAAAAAGAACAACACCTATGTTCATCTTCTGACACCTATATGTGCACAGTGATACATGAATATTTATACTTATAAACATGAACATGCACAATCATAACACATCATACATTATACATACATATACACATATGTGTCTTATGTACACAAACAAATGGAAAAAGCCACAGAATAAAATAGTAAGCCTTGATTCACTTTAGCATGAATTCAATTCTACAAATTATTTTTTGTGTACATTCTACCTGCCCAGAACTAAAGAGGACACAAAGAAAAATCAAACATAACCTCCCAACTTAGATGAGACAATAATCCATAAATTAAATAGTCTGTGCACAAATGACCTCAATCTGAAGAACAAGCCAAAGTGCAATAGATTTCAAAGTCCCAGAAAAAAATCTACCAGTTATTTTTAATTAATCACAACAGTTCATCAGAAGAAGAATGCATAATTCATAGAATTTTAATTTTGTTAAATGACAAGATTATATATCAAACCAATCCATCTGAGAGACAGCTGGAGTCCAGTCTCACATTGTCAGGCATAGTCAAGATCAGGGGAATACATGAAGCAGAGAAAGGTATTAAAATAATCTGAAACACAAAAGCCAAACTATTCATCATTCATACCCAGGAGAAAAAAAGGTAGAAAATTAATACCTGGATTATTCAAGTATAGATCCCCCTTGAAATGTTTCCCTGCCCCATATAATCATGGCATAGCAATAATCAAATATATGAATAGATACAAAGGGATTTTTTTCTCAGTAATATTCTTGTGTTCCCATATATTTTACTAAGACTTAGTATCAGATGAGTTCACCAAAAGAGATATATGGTTATGCTCTCTTAGCCAATCTTGGAAATTTTCCATATGATGTAGGATTCCCCCCTGTATGCTTTGAATATTTTGGTTAATAAAAACTGGCTTGGCCTGATAGGGTAGAACAGAGCTAGGCAGGCAAACTAAACTGAATGCTGGGAGAAAGTAGAGCAGAATCAGGGAGAATCCATGGAGCCACTGCCAAGGACAGATATGTTGAAACTTTTCCGGTAAGACACTGCCACTTGGTAATACTCAGATTAATGAAGATGGGTTAAATTAATATGTAGGAGTTAGCCAATAAGAAGTTAAAGCTAATAGGCCAAGCAGTAATTTAAATAATATGGTTATTATGTAATTATTGCAGGGCTAAGCAGCCAGAAACTAGCAAATGACCTACTACAACAAATTGGCACGAGAATGTGGCCAACTAAATCCGCATAAAACCCGAGACAGCTTAAAAAGGAATCTTAGATACAAAAGAACAAAGTTAAGAATGGTTTGTTACCGGCATTTTCTTGGGTGTGTTCTTTTTGCTAGAAGCAAACAGAAGCACTGCTTCTTTAAGAGAGATTTTATTGATTCAGTGGTTGCAGAAAAAAATGCCTAAACTGTTTTGAAACTACAGCTTCCTGAGTTGTGCTCCGGGCACAAACTCTGACGAGGTCTGGCTATGGAGCATTTAAGTAGGGTTTTGTGAACAGAATGCTACAACTTGCTTAATGGCAACATTGACCCATTGTGTGCCTAAAAATGGGGCAATGTATATGGCTCTTGGAGGCAGTGAAAAGCTCCACTCTGCCATGTTATACTGGGTGGGGCAAGCAGCCAGTGCCACATTTCCCCTAGCAGTGGTGCAGCTTAGGGTTTTAAGAAGCACTTAGCATTTTATGAAATGCTCCTAGACAGAAAAGAATTACAGATACCTAATAGGTCAGATTCAGACACAAAAGAACTCTAAAAGAGTTACATTGTTGGATAAATGTACATAGGCTTGAGAGAAAGAAGAAAAAGAGTATAAAGACTTAAAAAAGAAATAAATTGTTAAAAAATAGAACTAAGTCTTTAAAGAGACAGAGTACAGATAGTAATAGATTAAAGGAGTAAAGATAATAAATATTAAAAAGTAATAGATTTTGAAAAAATAAGCCATGTAAAGATGGAGAATACACGGAGTCTGGACTATGTATATTGTGATTTTGAATTTTTCTACTGTGAGGGAACTAAGTAACCAAAATATTTATCTTGTTATATATTATCCAGGATAATTATTGAATTATCCTGAATTCAAAATATGGGTCTAAGGATATGTTGCTTTGGAGAAGAGGTTCTTCTTTGTTTCCATGGAGGATGAGAACCTGTGGATTCATTCTAGGCTAATGTGGTTTAATGGACTACATTAAAGGTTGCCTTGAACACCCCTCAATAATTACCTCATCAAATAAACAGTAGAAAGCAGTTTTGAGAAAACTATGCCCATATTCCCAAATATTGTTTATAAATGTTTGTTTATATTTAAAGGGGAATACGCTATAGAAATTGGAATTGGAATAGATCTTGGTCTATGGATACAAATTTAAGGTCAATTTTGTTATATGCATATTTCTGCTCTTGAATAAGGTATTCTGTTTGTGTAGCTCATTTAAAAATGTAATGTCTAATTAAGAAATATAGGCTAATAGATAATAATCTATAATAGCCAAGCTTGTAGTCATGTTAGTTAGATTTTGTAAATGGACAGATATGTATTTCAGATAGATAAGCATTTTTCAAACCTTTCAAAGACTACAGAATATGGCATTTAAAATTTTTAAGAACTTATAATTTTTCATAACAGTGAGTCATGTCTGTTCCTGGCAGCACCAAGCTACTTTAAGAGGAAGATGGACATCAAAGAGCCTCCTCATAGAGTTTGCTAGACATTTGAGCAAGAAACTGCTCTTGCCTGGACTGCTTGATGAACTGGATGTGCAGAACCCACAGAGAAATGACTGCTGTACTTGTCTAAGGGTGAGATGGTTCTTCAGGGTTCCTGTTTAATGAAAAAATAGAAAGAGTCTGCTAGATATTCTGCAGGGCACAGAAGAAGGTGACTTACAAACTGCCAATATAGGCAGAACAATCTTTGAAATTTCCTGCTTCATGGAAAAGTCTGTTGGATACTATGGGCCTGTAGGCTGAAGATGAATGCCCCAATGGTACAGAAGAACTTTGGGTAACTGTCCAGGCAGTGAGATGTCTCTGTCAGTTCTAGAGTTTTGAAAGTTGTTTACAATGAACCTATTGCTTATTTAGGTAATATTATATCCTTCTGGAGTCTTTGACGGAGTTGAAGAATTGATAGTTATAGTTTTCCTTAGTTATGATAAAAGATAAAGTATATATGTAATTATAATATGTTAAAGTTAAAAACCTTCCTTTTTATTTAAACAGAAAATGGGAGGTGATGTGGGATTTTTGTATGCTGTAAATACCATTGGCTAAAAAGAAACTGCCTTGGCCTCATAAAGTAGAACAGAGCTAGGCAGGGAAAACTAAACTGAATGCTGGGAGAAAGAAGGGCAGAGTCAGGGAGAAGCCATGGAGCCCTGTTGGAGATGTTGGGAATTTTATTGGTAAGGCACAGCCATGTGGTGATACACAGATTACTAGAAATGGGTTAAATTAAGACGTAAGAGTTAGCAAATAAAAAGCTAGAGCTAATGGGCCAAGCAGTGATTTAAATAATACAGTTTCTGTGTGATTATTTTGGGGCTGAGAAGCCAGCTTTTCTGATGAGGCTTGAGGGATATAGTGATTAATCGTGGATTTAACAGTGTTACCAGCTGTGTACAATTTAATATTATGCCTATTTCACAGAATAATAATATTAGGTTCTCCCATAATGACTATGATTTTATAGGATTTTGGCTATATTAACATTGCTGGATGTGAGTTCCATCTCAAGAGACAGGCATTAGATCCAATCAGAAAGTAATTTGCTACCCATGCTAGTATTGTACACAGCTAGTAACACTGATGATTACTTTTCTCTTTGAGTTGGGTGCAAAGCACCTTTCAGTACTATGAATATAGCCAGTAGGGATGAAGCTTCCAGGTAAGTACCATTTTGATTTTCCTGTGTTCTATCATTCAAATAAGCAGTGGTTATAGAGGCTAGCCAATAGAATTGGCAACAGCATATTTGGAGGTGGTCTATGGGACCTCATTGGCCAACAACTCAAAAAGGAGTGACCCATTCCTGGGTGTTGGACTTATTTGCTAAAATGTAGAATCTAGTTGGGGTATTGCCTCCTTATAATAGGATAATTTTATATAAACTCTTCATATGTGTGTATATTTTAGGAAGTGTCAACATTAGTAGATATGTATATGGCTTTTTCAAAAAACCTATTGTTAGTTATCCCTCCTACTCTTTCCTCTTCCATTTTGCCTTTTTATGCTCATATTTTTAAAATATGTCCTTAAAGGTCTCTGAATTTCTTCAATATTTGTTGTCGTGTCTCCAGTTTCATTTCTAATTATATTTACTTAAATTCACTTTATCTGTTTTTAGGTTAATTTGGCTAAAAATTTGTTAATCCTGTTAAATCGTATGAAAAACCAACTCTTTATTTCATTGGTTCTCTGTATTTTTCTCATTTCTATTTTATTAATTTCAGCCCTGATTTTGACTATCTCATCAAATTTTGGGGATAGTTTATTCTTTTTTTTTACCATGGTTGTCAAATACATCATTAAGTCATTAACCTGATATTTCTCGGGTTTTGTAATAGAGGCACTTACTGCTATAAACATCCCTGTTAGGTTCTCCCTTCATTTTGTTTTTCATATCTTAGCATATGATATTTTCATTTTCATTCACTTCTAGGAATTTTAGATCTTTCTTCTTAATTTTACCTTTAATGATTATCATTCAAAATTGTGTTTTCTACTTTCTATAAGGTTGTATAAGTTCCATAGTTTCTGTTCCTGCCAATAGACAGACTTTACTCAATAATGGTGAGAAAGAAGGCACTATGTTATTTCAATTTTACTGTATTTGTTGAAACTTGCTTTGTGGCCTAATATGAGATTGCTTTTCGCTAAAGCTTCCTGTTCTGCTGAAAACAATATAGAAGCAGTATTTAAAATCCCCCCATTTTAAAAAAAAAGAGTTCTGGGCCAGATAGATTAAGTGCAGAATTCTATCAAAGTCTACCAGACTCTCAAAAAATAATTAACATAAATACTTCTATTACTCTATAGAATAGAAAAAGAAGGAACATTTATAAATTCTATTTCCAAAAACATTAATAACATGATACCCCCCAAAAGGCCCAACAAATCAAGAAAACTATGGCAATCTATTTGATAAACATGTGTTGGGAAGCTCTGTTCAAGCCTCACTCCTCCCATTCCAGACCCCACCCCTGAGAGAGACTGCCAAAGTTCAACTCCTCCCCCAGAGCTGATCAAGACCTTGCCTACAGGGTATTTAAGTCCCAGCCCATGGCTCAGCTACATGATTTTCTTTCCTGCCTTTCTGAGAGTCAACCAAGAGTTGCTTTGTTCTATTTATTAAACCTGAACTTGTTTTATTACATCAGTGGAGGATACCCAATAACTGGATATAAAATATTTATCAACATGAACAAAAATATTCTCAACAAATTACTTTCAAACTGATTTCAAGAACACATCCAAAACATTATCCACTATGATCAAATAATCTTCATAACAGAGATACAGAAATGCTTCAACATACATAAATGTAATAATCTGGTTAGAAACAAAGAATACACCTTAATGATAAAAGTTATGAGGAATCTTGGAGTAAAGGGGGCATATTTCAACATAATAAAGGCAATATACAGCAATTCTACAGCTAACAGTCTGCTAAGAAAGAAAAACTCAAAGCATTTCCACAAAAATCAGGAAGACAATGATGTCCAATCTCAACAGTCCAGTTCAACATACTTGAAGTCTTAGAGCAATATGACAAGTGAAAGAGATAAAGGAGATTCAAACAGGAAAAGAAGTCAAAATAGCTTCTATTTATAACACACACACACACACACACACACACACACACAAACACATCCTAAAGATTCCACCAGAGAACTCCTAAAGCTGATAAACACATTTAAAAAAAATACCAGGCTACAAAACCACAAAAAAATTAATAGAGTTCCTACACCCAAATGACTGAGAAAGAAATCCCCAGTACCTCATCAACAGAATTTGGTATGGAAGTTCTCCAATTCCAACACTAGAGAGTGAAGAGATATTGTAGGTGGCATAATAACCAGGCTAGCTTAATATGAAACAGCAAGTTTTAATGAAGGAATAGCTTACAACACCAGGGATCCAGCGCTGAGCAGGAGATACAAAAAAGAGAGACTGGAGAGGCTCACACCACCAAATCTATATGTAAACATTAGCCCGAGGTGAACACGCCCCCCCCATTGGGTGGAGTTTCCCCTACAAGATATTATACAAAATGAGTAGGAAGCTAAGAAGAAAAAGACTGAAACTTTATTTGAGTCATATAAGAATATTTGAAAAATCAACTGCCTCTTCACCCAAACTGTAAATGTAAAAGTCCATTGACCTGAAAGGAATAGTTTATTCTAATTGTGAATTCTCTTTCATCTGTCATTTTGCCATTTGGAAAAGAAAAGAAATAGAGATTCTCATTCTGTTTTTCTTTGAGCATGTCTCTATGAGCCTGGGAAAGAAAATCTCAGAGGAAATGCTGAGAACAAAGTAACTTACCTAAAAAATAGAGGGGCTCACAGGTGTCCAGGGAGATGTTCCCTGCTAGTTCCTTGGGCAACTGAGGAGAGGGAACCTGAAATGACCCTATCCTATAGCCATACTGATAAATATCTTGCATATCACCTTCATCTGGTGATGGATGGAGATAGAGACAAAGACCCACACTGGAGCACTGGACTGAGCTCCCAAGGTCCAAATGAGGAGCAGGAGGGAGAACATGAGCAAGGGAGTCAGGACCGCGAGGGGTACACCCACCCACTGTGACAGTGGGGCTGATCTATTGGGAGCTCACCAAGGCCAGCTGGACTGGGACTGAATAAGCATGGGATAAAACCGGACTCTCTGGACATAGTGGACAATGAAGGCTGATGAGAAGCCAAGGACAATGGCACTGGGTTTTGATCCTACCTCATGAACTGGCTTTGTGGGAGCTTAGCCTGTTTGGATGCTCACCTTCCTGGACCTGGATGGAGGAGGGAGGGCCTTGGACTTCCCACAGGGCAGGGAATCTGGACTGCTCTTCATTCTCAAGAGGGAGGGGGAATGGAGTCGGGGAGGGGGAGCGAAATGGGAGGCGGGGAGGAGGCGGAAATTTTTTCAATAAAAAAATAAATAAATAAAAATAAAATTAAAAAAAATACCTGGGTCTTAGCATTGGCCTATCATTTATCTCCCTAAATTACTCTCCCATTTCTCTCTGTTTGAGTATATATGCCTTCTCTTTAGTTTTTGGAAGACCTTTGCATCTTCCAGAAAAAAATATCATCTCTTGATAAAACAAAGATCCTATTTTTCAATGTATGCTATCTTAATGTTAGGGTGATCTTAAAAATTTCTCCCTAGGACAGGTTTTCAATGACTTTCCAGCTATGCAACATGCTGCCTAACCAGCTCAGTGTCAAGCACAGAGTCAGCCTACTAAACATACAGAGGAAGCATTGCTTTTCTGTTTCCTAAAACCAAACCCTCTCTCCAAAACAATGTTTGTGAAAGTATTCTCTGTCCCACCATAAAAGTTCATTGAGGATATATGTATATATATATACATATATGTATATATATATATATAAAATTTTTTTCAAAGTCTAGGCTGGCCTGAACTTGAGATCCTCCTACCTTTGCCTCCTTAAGGAAATCTTACTGGCATGCACCATCACAACCAGCAAGAATATGTATAATGATAAATAGAAGTTGACTGATATTTTACGATAGCCTATAGTATATTAATAACACAAAGGGAATGGTTTTATTTGATCAGTTTTAGCAAATAGGGCTTAGTGGTGGAGCATTTTCCTACTGGTTTTGAACTCTTGCACCAGAAAAAAAGATAAAAAAAAAATAGGGACAGAAAAATGGCTTCGAAGGTAAAGGCACTTTCCATGAATGCTGCCAGCCTGATAGAGCCCTTATTCCCCTCTGGAATCTCTAAGTTGGTTCTCTACTGACAACCCTTCTCTCAGCAGTCTTGCCTTCTCAAGATTCTACCACAGCGGCCTGTTATGCTCTGTTTGTAGCACTCTAGGGCGTTGGTACACCAGAACTGATAATCTTCTACATTCGTTCTCCGAACTAGGTCCGAAGACCTATGGAGCACACAGTCAAATTTCTCACAGCTCATCACAGCAATGAACCAGTACCAGTTTCCAATTTTAGTCATTTGTCTCTTTCCTGTAACAAACTATTTGACAAAAACAACTCGAAGAAGGGTTTAATCTGGCTCACAATTTGAGGAGACAATCCATTGTGGAAGAGAAGTCAGAGCTGCAGGAGCTTGTGGCAGATTATTACACTGCATTCAAAATAAAGAAGCAGAGAACAAAGAGTTATGCTCAGCTTGCTTTCCTCTTTCTATTCAGTCTGAGACTCCATTCCACACTGCCTACATTTGTGATGGGACTTCCTACCTCGATCAATCTAACTTATATTATCTCTCACAGACATTCTCAGAGACTGTTACCATTGCACTTCTTAATCTTAACAAATTAACAATCAAGATTAACCTTTTCACCATATTAAATACATTAGCAAAGAGGTTTACAGTTTGATAGAAGCATCCCATTAATACTAGCTCACAATATTGGAAACTCATATTAAGATTTAGAGTGTATTCACAGAACACTATCAGAGACTTTGAGTAAAGTGTAGTTGTGGCTTCAATGAAGTCCTTTGAACTCCGATCTACTAGTCTTCCAAAGACCCGAATCAAAAAGCAGAATTAGATCACTGGTAGCAAATAGAAGAAGAACATTTAATATTCCATTGCATTTTCAGAGTTTTAACAATGTTGATAAGTGTCACCAGGTTTATCCCGCCTTAGTACCATCTACTCTAAAGGCCTCAAGGGAAATGAGCAGTTAGTTCATCACCCAAAGGTTGCCTCCCTAAGGAGATGTAAGGAGAAGCAACTAAATATATGTATATATGTATATGAATGATACTTGTATTATTTTTGAATTATCTATATTTTTAAAATGCAATGCCTTTTAGTAAAAGAATGAATGAGCCTTTAAAAAATAATAAGTTAAGCTAAGAGTGAACATAAACAGTGCTAGAATTATTATTAAAGGAAGCAAATATATGCAGATGATCTGACAAATGGTAAGTAGAGGGAGGTGTTAGCAGCCTGCAGTGACTTGGAAGTCAGCAAACAAGGAAAGGGCTAATTGGAAAAGGGCCATTTCAAGGATTTACTCAGCTGGCAGGAAGCCACAAAACATGGCACTAACCTCAGTTTTTGTTCCTTCTGATCACATTCACTGCGTGGGTAGAAATTAGAGAGTGGATAAACTGTTTCTGTTCAACTAAATTAGAAGAGACAAGACATGAAGCTCCAGGTAGGGGCTGCTAAACACTTTCCCTAAACAGTCAGGCAGGAAAGATTTTATTCATTGCAGATCATGCAGTCTCTTTCAAAACTTCTTTGTCTTTGTAATGCAAAAGCAGACAAGGATAGTAAGGCATGAATAGACGTTATTACATTCCACAAAAACGTTATCTACAAAATTGATGGAGGAAGGTCATTGGTTAAAAAAATAAAGAAACTGCTGGCTGGCTCTCATAGGTTAAAACATAGGTGGGAGGAGTAAACAGAACAGAATGCTGGGAGGAAGAGGAAGTGAGCTCAGACTCGACAGCTCTCCGTCTCAGGGGCAGACGCCTCAGAGAGAGGCCATGCCCCGCTCCCGGGCAGACACACGCGATGAAGCTCTGACCCAGGATGGACGTAGGCTAGAATTTCCCTGGTAAGCCACCTGTGGGCTACAGCAGATTATTAGAGATGGGCTAGTCCAGGTGCGAAAGTTAGCCTAGAAGAGGCTAGATAGAAAGGGCCAAGCAGTGATTAAAAGAATACCGTGTCCGTGTAATTATTTTGGGGCATAAGCTAGCCAAGCGGCTGGGGTACTGGGGACGCAGCCCCGCGGCTCTTATTACTACACAAAATCATTTTGCTAACTGGAATAGACTAGTGGGCCATAATTTGACCACTTCTACTCCCAAAGGATTCATGTAACTGGACCACAAAAAGAATATACAGAGTATGTGTGTGAAAAAAAAAGAGAACCTTGTGAGACCCAAAGTCATGGGATTATGGTTCTTCTCACTGTATTACTTTGAAGAAACTATGCAGTCTGTTAATGTTTCAGATTCCTTACTGCTGGAAGGAGATGGGAACTAAAACTACATAGCTCTCATGCTAAAACGGTATAGTGATATGTATTTGTATTTTAATAAATAAAGCTTGCCTGAAGACCAGAGAGTAAAACAGCACTACTAGTCAGCCTTATAGACCAGGCAGTGGTGAGACACACTTTTATTCCCAGTAGCCACATTAGTTGTCATAGAAACCAGATGGTGCATGTTTTTAATCCCAGCCCTGAAGAGGAATATAAAACGGGAGGAGACAGCTCTCAGATACAGTCTCATTCTGAGGATTCCTGTAGGCAGTATCACCATTTTGGAGGGAGGTAGAGGTAAGAGCCAATGGTTGGCTGCTTTGCTTTTTGGATCTTCAGGTTAAACCCCAATATCTGTCTCTGAAGTTTTATTAATTGTGCTACGAAATAGTAATCTCCAAATGTTTAACCCTAAAATGAATCTGTTGCTATAACATTGCATGCTAGCATAAACACATATATGATAAAGATAGAGTTAACTGATTTTACAATGTGGAAAAATACTTCAATTCCTACCATTCCCACTACTGGGTTGTGTAAGTGACCTTGATTATTAGTCCTATATTTTTAGAATCCTAAATTTGTACTAATAAGGTTGGTGAATGGTGACCTCATTATAAAAAAGATCATACATCCTACAGGTTTTTAATCTCTTCTACATATAAGTCCCACAAACTAATAGTATCCAAGATACTGTATCTATACTTTACAGTTAACATAAAAGAATATTTTTGGAGATTTCAGAAAACATGTGAAAAGAAAGATGAACTTATTCCAACAATTGTGTGTGTGTGTGTGTGTGTGTGTGTGTGTGTGTGTGTGTGTATAGGCCTATTTTCTCTGAAGTTCTTAGAGACAGAAGAACGATACTACAAGAATTTTATTAAATATTTGAATAAGTTTGGCAAGGTCAGTGAGAATTTTGAATTAATGTAACACATACCTAAGTAACTGCTCTGTCAGATTGCTCTGAATAACTTTCAGAAATGTACTGAAATTGTCAATAGTTAAGGATATAGCAGGTTGTCTTAATTAATATGTAATTAATTATTGAATTCATATAAGTTAGCATTTTCATCTCTTCTCATAGACACTGATTCTGTATGTAATAAGAGTATATAAAGTTTACTACTTTAAATATTCTAAATACATAGCACTTTATGAATAATTGTAGATTTAATATTGTATATTCTCTAGTACTACTTCATTGTATAAAACTATAAAATTGTACTTTTGAACTAACATTTTTCTCATTCAGTTCTCTCCTCTTGTTCCTGATAAGCACCATTTTTTTAATCTAATCTTATGAATTTGACTCCTTTACAGTTCACATGGAAGGGAGGTAATGTAATAATTTTTCTTTCTTTGTCTAGGTTATTTTAATTAGCACAACAACCTCCTGGTTAATGCAAATGTCTACCATGCACATCAGTCTACAAATAGAAGGCATGGAGTTGAGCTTCCCTGTTTAACCAAGGATGAACTGAGATCTATAACGTTCCATATGATATTTTTGGTCTGTCTCTTTAATGTATAACATAGAAATAGATAGAAAAGGAGAGAAGGAGGCATTTCACTTGCCAAGAAATACAGGGGAAAAAAAGAGATGGCATTTCATTAGGGAAAAGCACAATCGTAATAGCATCTGCAGTCTCATTGGAGTCAAATACAGCAAAAATCAGATCTAAACTAGAATTTGAAAAACCTACTATTATCTCATATGTTATTCTGAAAGCCTTCAAAAATGGATAATACTATGGCTAGTTGGCATCTATGGGGCAATTTAATTCAAGCCAGCTGGTTTTTCCTAACAGCACCTTCAAACTCAGACTCAATTAACCCAACAACTACCCCAAATGATTAGTATTGCCCCTGGGGACACAAACAGGGCTGCAGGAAGGTTTCAAATACAAAAAATAAAAGATAATATGATCAAGACATCCTATTTCACTTCATTTCACCCTTTGCCAAATGAAAGGATATATTTTTTAGTTGGGATTTCTATCCTTTATGAGATCCTAAATCAGAAGCAGATAGTATTGTATTGTACCATACTACTGACAGTGTTTCAAATACAAAGAAAGCATATTATGTATGTTGAGCATGAGTGTTGAACTGAAGGCAAAAAGGAGTTATTTATTGAAACAATGTGACAAGATGTGAAGAACAGACAACAACAAGGACCAAAAGGAGTATGAATCACCTTGCTCAGAGTTTGTGATCCAGGAAGAAATGGTACTCTCAAAGTTAGCTAATGGGAATGGCAGAGCCACTCTATTCTTTGACATGGGCAAGTGATGTCAATACAGTGTGAAAACACAGCCATCAAACTTAATGACCACATTTAAACCTCAAGTAAACTTACATTGAAGCTTGAACGACCTTTCAAAATAATAGTATTCACTTTTTTTATACTACTGAGTACAAGAAAGTTGTATGGCAGAAACATACACAAATGGGAATAAAACTAAAAGTTTGAGAAAGAATTAGTTGCCTTGTTTATCAGGCAGGTCAAGACTTCTTAACTATTAGTCACACACTGCATGTATTTGGAAGGAGGAATGTCCAAAGTCTTAAGGAAAACTGGGAGCTGTAGTAATATTTTGTTTGTAATCTAACATATAAAGCCTGCCTGAAGATCAGAGTGCAAAGTCACTAGTTAGCCAAAGAGGCAAGGCAGTGGCACACACCTTTAATCCCAACACTCAGAGGGATTGCAAGTTCAAGGTTACCCTGGGCTACACTAGATTAGTCCAGTCTCAAAAGGAATCAGAGCCAGGTGGTGAAGGTTCACACTTTTAATCCCAGCACCAGGGAGACAGAGATAGGAAGTGATATGGCTGGGTGGAGAGAGGAATCTAAGGCAGGAAGAGATAGAAGTTCAGCAGTAATCTGAGGATTCAGTCTGAACATGCAGTCTGAGGTTTTGTAGAGGTAGAAGCAGCCTGAGCATTCATAGAGATAGGATCCTTCCTTTGATCTGGGGATTTGGTAGGGGTAAAAAGAAATCCCTGGTGGCTGACTGCTCTGCTTCTCTGATCTCTCAGCTTTCACCCCTTAATAACTGATCCTAGGTCTTTATTATTAAGAATAAGTAGAATTCATGCTATTGGGAGCTATATATTTGAAGAAGAGGAAATGAAGCCATATGAAGTAAAAAATAAAAACAAATTAAAAATAAACTATACATATAAAATTACAAGTAATAAATCATCTACATGAGTAAGAAATACATTAACAATGAACTTATTCCATGACGTCATCCTTTAAAAGCTCCTAATTCCTTTTATCAACAGAATGTTTTTATTCATTTATTAAGGAATTTCATACACCCCAATCACATTTTCAAGTCCTCCCAATGCTGCCTCCTTACTATTGTGAGCCTCTGAGAATTAAGAAAGCAGAAGAAGGAGGAGGAGGAGGAGGAGGAAGAAGAAGAAGGAGAAGAAGAAGAGAAAGAGAAAGAGAAAGAGAAAGAGGAAAAGTTTCAATTTATTTTGCCCATATACTTATTAGTGTATGGTCAAACTCCCAGTAGCCAGCTCCATTCTCCTAAAAAAAAAAACAAAAAAACAAAAAAAAAACTGAGTCCTTCTCCAACTGCAGCCCCTGCCAGAAGCTATCAATTGTGAATAGCTACACTTCAGCATCTTTATCACAATTTTTTAAAGAGCTCTCTTCAATGGATTTTCTGTCTAGGTTGTTATTTTTGTGGGGGTATGGGTAGAATTGGGGTAGGCATTGTCAAAAAAGCTATCAATTTCCCTTTTTCTCAATTGAGTCTGCAGGCATCCATACCACTGCAAAAGTAGCTTCACTGCCCTTTACAGCCAGTGGCAACATGGATCATGGATTTACACATGGTGACAACATGGACCACAGAAATCCACATATACCACTATAGTCTCAATGTTAGCCCAGCCCACAGATAGCAATGTGGAACCAGAGAGTAGCACAGGCATTCACCTGCCCCTTGACTTGGTGATAACACATATTATGGACATCGACATCACCTCCAATTGCAGCAGGACCGTATACCCCAACAAGGCCCTCTGTAATCAGCCCTTAATTATTATAAAGTCTTCTTAGCTTATACTGAGGCATTTTCTTATAAAATTTCCCTTTTGGTCCTACATATTTGTGTTTTTCTAGAGCAAGTCTTTTTTGTGTATATTGGGGGGGTGGGTTGTTGGGGTTGTTCTTACTGAAATGCAATACTTGAAAATCATTATTTAGGGGAAGAAGAATGTATTCATCTTAGATTCACAGGTTTCAGTTCATGTTTCTTTGGTTCCATTGTTTCTGGACCTATATAGAGATACAAAAAATTATTGTGGTTTGAATTCAAAATGTCCAACATAGGCTGCTCCCCAGTGGCTGGTGCTATCTGAAAAGGTTGTAAAACCTTTTAGGAACTAGAGCCCTAATGGAAGAAATTGGTCACTGGGGCAGGCATTGATGTCTTGTGTCTTAATGCCCACATCAAGTGTTCTCTCCAATTTGAAACTACCTCTGGCTCTTACTGCCATGCCTTCCCTATCATGGTGGGAATGTATTTTTCTTACTTTCTACATGAGAAGAAACCTTCTTTCCTAGCTTGTTTTGTCATAGATTTTGTCACAACAAGGAGGCAAGGAATAAGGGAATATAATATTGTGGAACAAATATATATACTTTCTGGTGTGCTGCCAGTACTGGGAGATGGAGAGAAGAAAAGTTTGGGGAGAAGATATGTTCTTTGAAGAGATGCCCTTGGGTAAGCTACTTTTGTTAATGAGAACCCTCTTTCCAGTTTTTGCCATCTATCCAAAGTCCACTTGATAATAGATTAATCCATTGATTTAGTAAGAATTTAACCTCTTCCCAAATCCTGACCTCTAAATAATGCATAAAAGACTAAGGCTTCAACATATCAGCTTTAAGGACATGTTCTTGTATAAATTCACCATGTGTTATTTACTGTTCTCCTGCGAATAAATGTTTATGTTGCTTCCAGGTGTTTGTAATTAAAAATGACACTGTTAGAAGAAAGAATGATGAATAGGCAGAGCATAGAACATTAAGGCAATGAAACTAATCCACATAATATTATAGTCATGGATGCTTGTCATTGTATATTTGTCAAAAAAAGCATAGCATATATCACAGCAGAAGTTAGTCCTATTGTAAACTATGGACATAGATAAATAATGAAGGTTTAATGCAAAATTTTCAATGCTAAGACATGTACCACTATCATAAGGTTGTTAATTGCTGCGAAGGCTATGCACACATATGTTTATCCATTTCATATAAACTCTTTAGATTTGGTTTCACATTTCTGTGAAGCTAGAGATGTCGTCTACAGTACTTTACTTATAAAGCAATGCTATTATGAACATGCATACACTCTGTTAATACTCATTGAATCCAGGAACTAATCCAGTTCTGTGTGGTTCTATAGTAAAACAAGAGAAAAGGTACAGCTGTACAGCTCATATGACTTAACTCTCTTCTACCAGGAATTAGCTTTTTGAAGTTCCGCTCGTTCTCCATAACTCTACTAGTTGGTGATCAAACCTGGAGCAATGAAACGTTGAGGTACTTTTCAGATTCAAAACACAGAAACAGTGTATGTGTAATTTTAAAACAGAAGTGTCAAGGAAAAGCTTGCTGATGTGACAGATGAGTAAAAAGCCCAAAAAGGATACATGTGAAAGTCATTCTCATCTGGATGAACAAGGGTATCAGAGATAGCAACTGCACAAGTCTTCCATCAGGTGCATTCCTGCATAGTAAGCAAACATCCAGGAGGCTTTTGAGATTAGACATGAGTGAGAAGAGAATGAAAATCTATCAGATCAGATAGGTGTTGGATCGGTGAGCAAAGCCTGGTGCAGTTTTCCTTTTAGATATTTGCTAGAACTTGAATTTGGGGTTTTGGTTCAAAAAGAGATGAAAAGCTAATGAGTACATATTGCTAGAGTATATAAAGGTAAAAGTTCTGTATTATATGTCATATGTATTCTTAATTTCACTAATGAGAGCTGACTTTGTTTTCTTTTTTATTGATATTTATTGAGCTCTACATTTTTCTCTGTTCTCCTCCCTGCCTCTCCCCTCCCCCCTTCAACCCTCCCCCAAGGTCCCCATGCTCCCAATTTACTCAGAAGATCTTGTATTTCTCCACTTCCCATATAGATTAGATCCATGTAAGTTTCTCTTAGTGTCCTCATTGTTGTCTAAGTTCTCTGGGATTGTGGTTTGTAGGCTGGTTTTCTTTGCTTTATGTTTAAAAACCACCTATGAGTGAGTACATGTGATAATTGTCTTTCTGTGTCTGGGTTACCTCACTCAAAATAATGTTTTCTCACTCCATCCATTTTCCTGCAAAATTCAATATATTATTTTTT
>NC_022026.1:1696766-1716382 GCF_000317375.1 Microtus ochrogaster | reverse complement strand
ATATCCTACGCCTTAAGACTTTTTATTGTTTTAATTTAATATTCCCAACAAAATCACCTTTGGTATTTTTAAGACATTTTGAAATTGAGAAATCACTTTCAAAGATCCATAAACAATCACTTCATTAATAAACAATTTTTAAAAATTCAACTATACATAATCTAGATGCATATTAGTAGATTAGATGAACAAATTGTGTTTTTGAACTTTCTCAAATACTGCTTAGCATAAAGGAAAACTTCTTACTAACATAGTCAACAAGTGGATGACTGCAAAAAAGCATAATGAGTGAAAAGAATCTAAAATGTCTGAATGACACTTAAGGAAATGATACTTGTTTTCTGATCCTGGGTTACCCCCAGAGAATGTAGTAATTTCCGGATCCATCCATTTTTCTATACACTATATATTTTAATTTTTCTTCATATTCAAATAAAATTCCATTGTGTACACATTCCACATTTTCATTTTCCATTCATCTGTTGATGCGCATCTATAATGTTGTCACTACCTCGCTATTGTGAATAGAGTGGCAATAACATCTATCTAGCTGTACAACTATCTATCACATTGGCAGGATATAGAGTCCTATGAGTACATCCAAAGAATGCTGTAGCTGCATTACATGGTACTTCTGATCTTTGATTTTGAGAAGCCTCCCTGTTGTGGTTTCCAGCACCCAGCATTTTGGCCGGCATTTCCAGATTCCGGGGCTGTGCATGCTCCAACAAGCACTCAGGCAATTTATATAATTTATATAGCCACCCAGGATTGTCAAGCCCTATGTAACCTACATCCAGCATGGTCAAATCACCTACACATGACATGGCTACCTAAGCCCTTGTGTGCATGTGGAAGCATGCGCTAGGCAACCTTTAAAAGCTGGACAAGCCTGCTCCACTCTCTCTCTCTCCCTGCACCAACTTCCTCAGGCCTGCACACATGTCTTTCCCTCTCTTAATAAACTCTTAAAGTGGGTTTTGTTGAGTGTTTTGTAATCCGTTTCGCTGGTGCCCAGTATTTTCACTCCCTACTAGTTTACTTAGCAGCTTATCCAATTTGCTTACCTACTAACATTGAATAAGGGTTTCTCTTTTCCCAAATCTGCATCACTATTTGCTGTCCTTTGTTTACTTTATTATAACTAGGGTCTGTTGTTTGATGCTTAAAAAAATCCCACACTAGCTTAGAATTGAGAAATAGGTGGTTATTTATTTAGGAGTAGACTCAAAATCAGAATCCTCTGTTTGAACAGAGATCAGAAAACAAATCCTGCAACCGGAACAGAGGCCAGAAAAGAGGCCAGACATATGCTCTATATTGGTATATATGGTATAAGAGGCCATGCCCCAGTGGGCAGGTAACCACTAGCTGTAAGATTTCCTACAGCAGAAGTCAAAGAGAACCTCAGAATAATTTTAATTTGCATCCCTCCATTGGTTAAGAATGTTGAACACTTCAAGCAATTCATCTTGATATTTAAACTTCTGAGAACTTTTTGTTCTCATTAGCCCATTTATTGCTACTTTAGGGAGGCATAGTGGTTTTTTAATAGTTGAGGCTTTTTATGTATTTTAAATAATAAAATTTGTCTGAAGTATACCTAGCAAAGACTTTCTTTTATTGTGTAGGCTATTTACTGTGCTTATAGTTTAGTCTGATATGTAGAATCTTTTTAATTTCATGTAATCCCATTTGGCGATTTGGGGAATATTTCCTGATCTATCAGAGCCCTATTCAGAAAGTTCCTGCCTAGGCTTAAATCTTAAAATTTTTTCCTTACATTTTTGTGAAGCAGTTTTAGCACTTCAATTTTTTAAGGTCTTTGATCGAATTTGAATTATGCTCAGGTTGATAGATACAGATTTAATTTAATTTCTCTGTAGATGAAGAACCAGTTTTGCCAAGACTATTTGTCTTTTTGCAGTGTGTGGTTCAATTTATGTATGTATGTATGTATGTATGTATGTATGTATGTATGTATGTATGTATGTATTTTTAATGCTTTTTAAAAACGTTAGGTGGTCATAGTGGTTTATGAGAAGATAGAGAGACTATTGTAGATGCAGAAATGCAGGATATATTTTTACAGTTGTAGAAAAGAAAGATATTCACAGTGAGGTGACGCGCAAAACAATCCCACACCAGTTAGTATTTAAAGGGGCATTTTTTTTGGGTTAAAACTCACAAAGCACCAACCGCCAGGAAAGGAGCCTAGTCGCTGGAGCAGGAGCAGGAACCAAGCGCCGGAACCAAGAGGAGGTGGGGAGCACGCCTGCCAGATTTATAGGCAAATATTGGCCTAAGGGGTACCCGCCCTATAAACAAGGTGATTGGCTGGGGCTTCCCCTTCAGTGAGGTAGCAGTTATAACACAATAGCTTAACAATAGAAGTTTGTAAGATGTAAATAGTAATAAAATTTGTTAAAAAAAAAACCTAAACAACCAGAAGGTTTTTTTTTTTTAAGGAACAACAAAAAAATAAATAGTATTAAATTTCTAACCCATAGCTTTTCCTCACTGTGATGCGATGGTTTCTTTTTGCCCTGAGGTTTCTATTTCTATCAGTCTGTACATGTGGATGGGGGTCTGCTAGCCTCAGTAGTTCAAACCAATTAAGACAGTGTACCTGTCCAGGTAGCAAGGCTTTCTGTGAGTACAGACTACCTCTGCCATAATTTTCTGGCTAGAGTGCGTTCTTCTCTCCCTCTATTGTGTAAAGCAGGTAACAAAGTGAACACGGTGAGCCAGGGAATCAAACTTTGCACAGGTAGGACTTTCTGTGAGTCAGTTTTAGGGGCTGTGAAATGTCTCAGAACTCAGCACATACTACAGAACCCTTCTGATGATGCTGCATGATTCACCCTGCTAGTGGATGAGGGTTAGAGTCCTTTTCTCTGACTGTGTCTATGATCAGCTTCCCTGACCTAGCTCAATTTACTCTGACACTGGCCCTGTTCCTGTCTCTTCTACCAACCATGCCCTTTTCTCTTTGAAATTGCAGTGTCACTAATACATGCAGTTCGCCATTAGACACAGCTGTAAATACTGATCAGCTGGGTAGCTGAGGTGTCTGTGGACACTGCACAGGTCCACCAATATGCACAGTGATGGTCTCAGGATTCTATCTGTGGGAGAAGATCAATGGTGATCACACTCTTGCAGGTAGTTCACAGGTAGACATATTTAAAACTGAGCGGGTGGCAGAAGGAGCAACAGCAGCAGTTTCATAGATTTATTTGTGGGAGATGTTCATGGATGTATACAAAAAGTGCTGGTCTGAAAATCCAATTATTGGTAGAAGTGGTTGGGCCCAATATATCAATACTAGCTTTCCCCTGTCCCTTAACAATATTCATCCATTTGATGACATGCAAGACCTTAAGTTGCTTTTCTATTGCTGTGATAGACATCATGACTAAAAGCAACTTGAAGAGGAGAGGATTGACTTCATCTTAAAACTCTCAGGTCATAGTTCATCGTTGAAAGAAGTCAGGGCAGGAACTCAAGCCATAACATAGAGCATAGAGGCAAGAACTCAAGTCGTAACATGGAGACAGTAACTGAAGCAGAGGCCCTGCACGAACACTAATTGCTTGTTCAACCTTTCGTATATAACCCTAGATGACCTGCTCAGGAGAGGCACCACCCACAATGGACTGATCCTTTCTATATCAATCATTAATAAAGAAAATGCAATCACAGACTTGCCTACAAGGAGTCCGATGGAGACATTTGCTCAGTTGAATTTCCCTCAGACTACTCTGACCAAGCAGCCAGCACACACAGTTTCCAATGTGCTATCTCACTCAGCAGTTCTCCACGCCAACCTCTTACCCGATGCCTAGCTTAGACACATTTGCTGCTATTAAATGCTTTGTCTATTCACTCTGTTCAATTGCAGTCTAGAAGCTTTTAATTTTTATGTGACTCTATATGTCACGTTCTGCTTTTATTTCCTATGACTACTCAGACTGGTGTTAAAAAGCTTTCCCCATATGTAGCCTTTCAGATTTGGCTCGTATGTTAAAGTCTTTATCAATTATTGCTTAATTTTTCTAAGTCATTTTAAATATTGGTTGCTAAATAATTCGACATCAATTGGTCACCCAGGTTTATCAGTAGCTCTTAGTATAGAGATTACCATTTTTCCACTGTGTGCACTCTTGACAATTGCGTTGTTTTTATGTCAATCTGTTTTATGTCTGTGGTAACACAAATGTTATACAATTTGTATTGGTATTGCTTGGTATTATGTTTTTCTTCTGTTGCTGATCTGTTCTTTTTTATTTATTCTTCTTATATATTACATCCTGACCACAGTTTCTCTCCCTCCTCTCCTCACACCTCTCTTTTCCCCTGGATTCACTCCTCCTCCATCTCCTTTCGAAAAAGGGAGGGCAGCAAGAGATATCAACCAAATATGGTATGGCATAAAAAGCTTCAATAAGACTAGGCCCCTCCCTTCATATTAAGGCTGGATGAGGCAACCCAGTAGGAGGAAAAAGGTCTCAAAGGCAGGAAAAAGAGTAGGGGAGAACCACTTGTTGTGGGTTATTTGATCACACTCTGAACCCCAAGTTTGCATGATTTGGAACATATAAATAGCAATGTGCTTTTAAACATCAAAATATATGACATCTGTTCACATTACGTTATTTACTACTTAAATACATTTTTGAATAGAAAACATAGTCTTTATGAAACAAATTCTTAGGGATTCAGCAATGTTTTTTATGGTATAAGGTATGTTACATTGGTTATACAATTGAAAAGAATATTCTCTAATATTTGCACGGACTTATCTTAATTGTATATGTCCCAGGATTAAGCTTATAACTTCTGTTCTATTACATGTTTTATCTACCAACTCCCTAAAGAGATATATAAAATTATACTGCTTATGATGGTGCATAAGGAAACTTAGTATCTATTTCTTTCACACTTTTTCTTTCCCAATCACTTCCCTTTTGTGTTTCCATATACAGAGTGTGGAAGTGGACTTCTAAAACATGGAATATGGGAGAATTCTTTGTGTAGCAATAAAGTATTTTAAATTTGTTGATATCAAATAATTATGAAAGTCCATATTGACCTTATGATATTGAAAGTGGGTAATCAAAACATTGTAGCAGATTCACACAAGCTATAGAAAGAATTGCTAGCCATATGTATCCCTAGATCTGAAAATCCATTGTACATGCCCAAATTAAATCCCACAGTATTTAGTCAAGACTATTTAAAATAAGGAAAATAAGGCAGGCCCTCCTTTTTGTATTATACAAACAACAAAAGAAATAAAAATATAGTAAGATGAAACCAAGGTGACACCGATGTAGAAACCTAAAAATACATACATCAAGACCAAAATAGCTCGGGTGATCGGTGATTTCCATAAAGCCAAGATAGAAATCCTTCTGCACGTGTGTGTCAACACATCAGCTCAAACATCAGGCACGCCAGTTCTGATGATACATTTAGCTACTGGCAGTCTCAAGTTAATTACAAGCTGCTCATCTCAAAGTAAGACTTACAATTTTTAAAGAACAAGTCCCAAAATTCATAGACAACTTTAAAGAATGGGGTTTGATCTCTGTCTCATGTTGGTGCTGGTGTGTGTGTATGTGTGTGTGTGTGTTTACATGCAAATGAACACACACTATTTTACCCTTCTTTCATGTACCTCAAAATAACTTTCCTTCTTTCCCTGTATCTATCTCTTGGTCTCAATGTGTATTCATGATACGTGATGCTGAAACATGTATATTGTGGTTTCAAGGATAGGCAAAAAAAATCCACATTTTAGCTTCCATCTTTCCTGACACTAAGTCTAAAGTCAAGTTGATTATCATTAACTATTTTCCCTGAAGCAAAATCACTTTCATTCAGCAACATGCATCCAATAGTTCAGCCACTGCTATTAGAAATAATGAAAAGAATGCACTTATGGACCATTTAGTACCTCAAAAAAATCCACATAGTATGTCAGAAAGTATTCCTTTACCTTTCCAGAAAAAAAATAATGCTTTGACAAATAAATGTGAAAAAGCCAAAGGCTGGATTGTTCAATACTCAAAAGACTTGATTTCATCTCCCTTTGGGATAAAGAAAAAAGCACAGAATGAAATATCTAAGGAATAGATGGTGTGGCAGCAGAAAAGGAAGAGTCTATAAGCCTGTGAGCCTCACTAATAGAGCTCTTAAGCTGGTATGTATCATCCTTCTGCTGGAAGTTTAATCAATGGGGATCAGTTCCTCCTAATATCTCAGTTACACAAATTGCCAAATGCCCTAATTAGAATGAACCCTCACTAGACTCATTGTAGATTACTCGGAGTCCAAAATACAGATGAGAATCTGAAAACAGCAAAACAGTGACTGTTCAAGTCATCACTGTCTCTCATTTACATAAATCTTGTTTTTAACTCAATGTAAGTAACTGTTAAATGCAGGGACTGTGTGAGGTTATTAGACAATGAATCAGACATGAATTCTGCCCTCAGGGAGATTTGTAAGACACAGATAAATACAAGTATATGAAAACTCAGAAGAGAAAGAGATGAAAGGAACTATGTTTAAACAAAGAAGAAAAAAATCTATGAATATTATATACTAATGACTTTTTCTGGGGTTATCAGGGGGAAAACAGTACTCATAAAAATATGAAGTTCATATGAACATTTTTCACATAAACATATCATAAGAATTATTTGGGGAAAATATAACCAGCCATCTTATATCTTTCTTGACTTTCAAATGTCTACCCCCTACCATCTATGAAATAATTACTGAAAACTTTTCAATGCATAATATGTATAACAAATGTGTATAGAATTAAACCAATTCCTAATAATTTATTGTTATACCCATAGATTACTGTATCTCTCACCCCTCATCAAAGAAGTTTCGTATTGGAGTAGATAGACATTAACACAGAGACCCTTAACTGGTCAAGGTACAGAGAAAGAGAGACTGTGGACTGCTCAATCCTAAGTGGGACATCACAAGGTTCAGGAATGGCAGACAGAAAAAGTATAAGAGGCAGAGATGGTGGATGATGACAAAGAAGTAGTGTTTTGCAGATACAACAGGGAAGTTGAACATACGAACTCACGGGAACCGTGACTTATTGCACAAGATCTATACAAACTCAAGGCACATATAATGTCGAGGGAGGGGATGTAGCAAGGAAGTCTGACATCTACTTACACAGCTTTTAGATTTTTGAGGATTCTCTACATGGCTTTTCGTAGTGGCTGCAGCAACTTGCAATCCCATCAACAGTTAATAAGTTTTCTCTTTGCCCCACATCCCATCAAACATTTGCTGCCAGTTATTTTGTTGATATTTGCCATTCTGTCTGGAGTAAGAAGAAATGTAAAAACTATTTTGACTTAGATTTCCTTAACTACTAGGACAATGAACAAGTGTTCAGTTCCCAGCTCCTACATCTGGTAGCTCACAATTGCCAGTAACTCTACGTCCTGGGGGTTTGAGATCCTTTTTTGTTCTCAGAGACACCTGAACACACATGTGAACAGACACATACATTTTAAGCAGGCTTAATTTAGAAACATAACTTCTGACCAAGTATTCATAATCTACATATTATCCTGTTAACATGTACATGTGTATACTCACATATAGGCAAATTTATAAAATGAAAATCAGCAAAGATGCTAATTGTTCTTTCATCAGGACTTTTTCCTCTAAGCTAAAGAAAATAGAAATGAGAAAGAAGGTTAAACAGGGCCTTTCCTATTTTTACTCTGTACTTCATTAAAGATTTTTATATCTAAAATGCATTTGTGGTTTTCTTGTATGATTCAGATAATTATTTAAAATAATAAACATGCAGGCTTATATATGCCAGAATTCTTCAGTGAAAAGAGAAGTACGGATGTCTTTTATCTTGTTTCCTTCTTAAAAGGAGTATCTTATCATGAGAGAAAATTTTCTCTAAAACATTTTAAAAATCTTGACAGACACACAAGGCAAAAACTGTTATGTAAACACTGCAAGACATTTTTTTTTCTCTCATGTAGTTAGAACTCAAATCACCCCTGGGGCAGCCTGTTCTTTTATCTTGGAGAAGGTGACCCTAATATCCTTTATTTCACAAATAAAAGATGCCTATTTTTCTTGGAGAAAACTATAACATAATCTGAATCTAGATACTTGGACTCAGAAATAACTATACTCATCTGAGTAATGCAAATTATTTGATATGATTCAGTTAGGGCTGTGTTTACAAGTCCTTCTGCCTAAGGTGCCAGAGGTAGCTTTCTGTGAACTAAGACAGCACTTTGCGAATTAGTCCTTCTTCCCTTGAAATTTGCAAAGCATTTTGTATTTTTTTTCATAGAATAGTTTTAGCCAAGACCTTAGGAACTATATGATACAGGCATCATATTTCCCTCCTATAGAACTCTGGTTCTTAAAAAGGTTTTAAAAGAGGGAAAGAAAGCCATTGTGGATATGAATAAGTTAGGATGCATTGGTAATACTTTGAAACCAAATGACAGGAACCTTAGGAAACACATTGATGCTGAATAAATCACCTTCTCATGTGATTATCATTAGTGCAAAAGAATAAGGGTGCAAGTTGACAAGGCTATAAAATTCAGAGGGCTTGGCCATTGTTACCTCATAGGACTTGGCATTCCTATTAGCAGTCGTCCTTAAGTGTGATGAGACTCCACTAAGGAATTAAGAATTGAGATCTGGTATTCATTTGGGCATAAGGGGACAGTTTTCTGTTCTATAAGTAACTGAGCATTGATCTGGAACTCACTGAACAGATATGTTCACACTATTTGCTGGATGTAGCAGACATTGGCAGTAACCTAGCTTCTGGGCACACAGAAGCAAGCCAAAAGCTAACACAAGACATGTATTTTATAAAAAGTCCTAGTGATGGATTTGGTCCCACAGGCTATGTAAACAGCCTCATATAATACTAGTGGCAGAGGTAAACTAGCATCTATGTTGTCTTTCCTTGCTATGATCCCCAAACTTAGAGTAAAGCATTCTGAAGGAAAATTGGCACATGACCACACACTTGAATTTTGCAAAGATTTTAATGTCCTGTATTTAGAACCTTGTAATTCTTAATGATTGAAAAGTTTACTTATTGTTTTTATTGATCCCTACAAATGATAGCCTCAAAAGTTTGAGGGAAAAAAAAAAGTTTGAGGGATTTGTCATCTATGAAGCACAACATCATCTCTCCAGGTCTGTACTCCATTATAGAAATGATGGTAGCTATGATAGATGTGATCTGGAAATAGAACAAGGATAAGTTCAGAGTATCATTGAATTTTCTCAGGAAGTGGGAATTATTTTAAGAAGACCTAGGAAGGCTGAAGTCTCAGGATTTTAACAATTTAATTCAAAATTATTCAAAAAAGGAAATATGGCTTCACTGAAAGTTCATTGTTTGAAACAATTGGTTGTGCCCTAGTCACTCGTGTAAAAATTTATAAAAGCACAACCATTCATTGTAAAATTAAAGAGGAATGGCAATATTTATTTAGGTTAATAGTTTGTTTCCTATGTGTTGTAGCCTCCTAAGGCAGGGCATTGTTACCAAAATCAATATACAAAATGATATTTTGTAATTAGGACAATTAATATAATTTGCTATTCCCATAGCTTGAAATTCATCTTCCCTTGTCTTTGCAATGTTATATTCTCTTAATGTTTGACCCTTAGCTAAGACACAACTTTTAGTGAAAATCCCACTCTGAAGATAACATGCTATATTAGGAATGGATCCTCTTAACTTTCAGAGTGTCTTTACTCTCCCTGATTCCCATCGCACCCCCTGCCACTGTAGATTGAGCACCAAGACCAGACAAGCTGATGAGATACTAGGTTGAGTCTATGTTTGGAAAGACAAGTCTCAGGCAGAGCAAATTGTCTTTTGTCTAACACAGGGATGCTGGCAACACCAGATGCTGTGCTAAGTGGTGAAATTGCATGAATCATCTGCAGCTTCTACTTCCCTGCTACAACCTTCATACCTAGCATAGTACCAGCAGGAGCATAGGTGCTTCTTAATAAATACTTACATATAGAATGGTCAACCATTTTATGGTGAGGGCCCACTTGTTCATCTCAGCCACCTAGCTAGCTTAGCCCTGAAATAACCACAAAGAAATTGTATTATTTAAATCACTGGTTGGCCTATTAGTTATAGCCTCTTATTGGCTAACTCTCATATCTTGATTTAACCCATTTCTATTAATCTCTCTGACGCCATGTGGCAGTGGCTTACCAGGAAAGATTCAGCATGTCTGTCTCTGCCACCTCCATGGCGTTCCTTGCTCTGCTTTCTTCCTCCCAGCATTCAGTTCTGTCTTCTTCACCTATCTAAGTTCTGCCCTATCAATTAGGCCAAGGCAGTTTCTTTATTCATTAACCAATAAAAGCAACACACAAACAGATGGACCTCCTACACCAGTCAACCACAAAAAGAAAGATGAGGTTTCCTAGATGTAGAAGAAACTGATCCAAAGGCTATACCAATCACCAGGTCATAGAGACACACCCAAATGGTTCTAGTTGGGTACTCTATGGTCTCTGGTTATACTTCCTCAGTCTTTGAATTTTAATATCAGAACTCTCTAGACAAAGAAGGGATGGTCAGGTGTCAATATAACTTATTCTCAAACTTCAAGGAAGATGATGGATACCACTTTAATGCTCAAATAAAGAAAATCAAATTAGAAGCTCACAAGCATACTGGATATAAGGGTCATTCATCATCCCCCCAAAGTGAAGTGATTGCTCTTATATCCTGAAGTGACACCAACAGGATATCAATATGTTGTTTCCCTTTTAGCTTTAAATGCCATATTTCTTTGTGAAAAGGTGGGTTGGGAGGGGGGAGTAGCCTCACTCTATAGTCCAGTGTATATAATCAGAACTCACAGTCTAGCTCAGGCTAGATTGGAACTTGTGACAATCCCTCTGTTTCATCTGGATGAGTTCTATGATTACACACATGAACCACTCTGTCTGTCTTATAGCAGGTTTCTTATAATCTAATTAGTGAAATAAACCCAGAGAATTAGATCAGCTAAATAATGATAGGTAGACAGTGTGACAATCTCTTGACCTCAGAAATCTCAATTGTGGGCTTTAAGACCCATACCTCAAGGTAAAGAGATTGTTTTTATATACTTTACTTACCCCATAATAGGGTTGAGGACCTTAAAGTTTTCAAATAACTATTTCAAATTTTTACTTTCCTTTACTTGTTTAGACAAATATTTAGAGGCCCCTTCAAGATATGAATTTTCAAATCTCTTCTACATGCCTAGATGTCATATTGCAAAGTCTTTTTATGTAAGTTTTTATGTCCTCGATCCCCTCTTTAATTCTGCCAGGAGTCAGTGTCCTTTAATGTCATCCATTGAATTTCCAAAGAGTGAACACTTTTTTCTCTTCTTGCAAACATCTCCTAATTAATGGTCACCACCGCCTTCTCATTAATGCTCATACAGCAGGCAATTAATGATCACTCATGCACCAGATGAGAGTTTCAGACACAGCTCACTCTAACAGAGCTATAGCCTGTGTGACCTCAGTCAAAATTTCATTCCTGTGGTCTTTCTGTAATGAGGAAGGGTGCTATGACCTCTTTTTTGCCTTCCACAGACTCACTCCCTCTGTCAATAAATACATCCAAGTCATCTCTGCGTATTGGTAAAGATACATTCATTTTTTTGTTTTGTGTATGAGTGTTTTGCCTGCATATATGTAAGTGTACCAAGTACATAAATACATCAAAGTCATCTCTGCATATAACTAAAGATGCATTTATTTTTATATCTTCTATATGACTGTTTGGCCTGTATATATGCAAGAGTACCATGTGCATCTTCTGCTCAATGAGGTTAGAACACAGCATCAGATCTGTTGTATTACAAGTTGTAATCTAACATGTGGGTAATGGGAACTGAATCTGGGTTCTCTGCAAGAATGACAAGAGCTCTTAACCTCTGAGGTAGCTGTCTAGCCCATCTTTCTACACTTTTTAAGTCCAAAACAACAAAATAGCAGCACACTGCCAATTCTTCACATTCCACAAGATATTTTCTCTTCTTTTTACCTCTTCATAGGTGTGAATTTCTGTGAGTAATATATACTTACTGTTTCTACATCTATCTTTTGTTATGCTATTTTGGTTTCATTTTATGGCAATGTCTCACAGTATGTAGCCTGAGCTAGCCTCCAACTTACCATCTACCTGACAGTGTAACTCCAGAGCTGAAATACTCTTGTTGTTGACGTCATCTCACCAAGTCCATCAGGTACCTCCAAATCTAAAATATTGATGTTTAGATAGCTATAAATTTATTTGTGCCAATTATAAATAAGTTTATTGTAAAATTATTTGGGAAACTCTATCTTTGGTACCTCAGCTTTTGCTGGGTAAGTAGTAGTCTGGAAGAGAGCCTTCACAGAAACATTATCTTTTGTTTGCTCCCTAACCTCAAGCCTATTTATCCCTATTAATAAGAAAAACACATCCTACACAGAAATTCCCACGTCCCTCCAAGAGTGTATAATTCATATGGTGATATTTGTAGTTCCATGGTTTTCTTGAATTCCATAAAATGTTCACATCGTTTCTCCTCGTTATCCAACACTGACTCATTTTAATCCATCTATTACTTTAATATTGATAATTTCTTCAATAGGTTTCTTCCTTCATTGTCCTTAGATGAAATTATCATCTACTCTTTAACTTTTTATAATCATTACTCATTTGGTATCTTTTGTCCTATAAAGTCATTTGAACTTCAGATTCATCATCTGGCTTCCTATTTAAAATCTCCATGAGCCCCTATCCTTAACCAAAAAGCTATCTATAATTGATAACCACTTTCAAAAGAAAAATCAGTGTTCTCAAACTGAGTCTCTTTGGGTATACAAACTACATTTAAGGACAGGCCCATGCCCAGTAGTAGATGGCCAACATAAAACAAAATAAACTCAATGTTATTTTTTGCAGTTTTGCCAGGCCTCCTTAGCTTTATTCCCCAGAGAAGGGTGAATGCCTATTCTGTAGCCCCACAAAGCAGGACAATCAGATCCCTACCCCCACGATGCAGGACAATCAGACATGATAGGGAGTCAAGTCAAGCAGGAACTCTGTTTATTATTGTAAGTGTCAGCTTATATAGGTTAAGTGACATCATGTGAAAGACAGCCAAGCCCTCTCTCTGGCTGGAGGGGTGTCTACCTAGATTATACTGTTTCATCCTCACTATGTAGCTTTGAGACTATCCTTCAAACTTGAGCCAGGCTTTTCTCCTTTTCTCTGTCCTACAGACCTCAAGGAACAGGCCCGAAGATAATTTGGGCCCAATACATTTCTTTTTCTTTTTTCTTTCTTTCTTGACTCATGTTGATTTGTTTGTGCATTTTTTATCTTACTGTTCCTCTGTTTATTATGGTTTCTGATTTTGTGATTTTTATAGAGTGTGTTTGTATGTGATTTCTTGTTCTTTTTCTTTGTTTTACTCTTTTGTTAATTTGACTATTTGTTTTCTAAAGAGAGATCTGAAAATGGTATGGAGTTGAATGTGTTGGGAGACAAAGTTGATTTGGGAGGGGATAGAGGATGATAAACCATGATCAGAATATATTTTATGAAAAAAATGTTTTCAATAAAAAATAATCTTCATTTGACTTATCAATAGAGAATGTATATGCATCATTTCTCAAAATTGGTTTATCATTTACAGACACCTAAATTTAGACTACCTCCAGTGTTCCTAATGAATGGGAGCTAAATCCATGCAAGTATTCAGGTTAAAAAATGTAGAAATCAGTTTTGATTTTTCCGACTTTCTCAACACTTCATCTAAAGCATTTCCTCCCAACATTATTTCCTAATTATTGCTTAAAACTATATAATTTTCTTCCTCCACTAAAAGTATTACTACCAGTATGCAATCTAAAGTTTTCATCACCCAATGTGCATGTAATTGCTCAGCATTTATTGTGTTTCCAACTGTAAGCATGGTATCACATGCTGTTTGTGGTTAAGCCCTTGGGCTATCCCTTCAGTATCATATCTTTCAATGTTATCAAATCTACTTATCACTTTCTATGCAGGAATCATAACAACTATATTATATTTAGTTAAATATATATTTAATGTTTTCTTCTCTAGCTTTGCAGGAACTATTTGTAGCACCTGAACATTTGAGAAATATTACTTATAGATAAAGAGATTCTATATTCTTAACTGTACTCAACAGGATAACCAGATGTATTACTTGATTTTCCTCCTAAGGAAAGTTCATTTGAATTTTTATCAGACTGAACTATTGTCTCAAACAGCTCCAAGGAAATTATTTCAATTGTTGGATGTATTTTTATAGTGAATATGGATAGATGGACTTGAGGTGAGGGTGAGAGAAGGTACCAAAAGAGAATTTCTATCTAGGATGTCTTTCAGCATCCTCAGCAAAAGCCAGGATGGATAAGGACTGAGTCATCTAAATACTTTTCCAGTGTATTGGAACCACAAACTCTCTTCTTTGAAGGAAAAATTAAGATTTAAAGACTTTGGCATTATTTCTGAACATGGGGATGGATCCTTGTGCTTGTAGGTAGTTCTATACCTATTAATATGGTAAGAATAAGAGGATTTTGTTCATTTTTATAGCTGTTTTTGGTGTATATGTGCATGTGTGTGTGTGTGTCTCTCTCTCTGTATGAGTGTATACATGCATACTTTGTATGCTTTTCATTGCCAAATATGACCCCTTCAAGGATTGCCCCTTTTACAAAAGCTTAGCCTGTTTTCTTGATTTATCCTTCAGTGGGTGTTCCCCACCTGCTGTAACTGCTATCTTTCCAGAGATTATTTTTCAATTTAATTTCCGGGACTAATACTCCCCTCTGATCATTCCTGACTCTCTTGCTGTTTTATTCCACATGTACTTTGGATGGCTCCCTAGGATTTGAAACTCAGCATGGAAATAAAATGAGCAATTTTCTCCTCAACCAGGAAAGCCAGACACAGTCTCAAGTGTAAGACATGCAATGTGATTTTGAGTTCTTATTTCTAACATACCACAGACAGCCATATCCTAACCAGACACTGATTTTTTTAAAAAATTTCTTTTCTAACTCATAATTTTAAAAAAAATTACTGATGAATAACTGTTGTAAAACCCAGTTTCTAGATTATTATTTCTATATTTTATGACAATAACAAAAAATAACACATTTTAAAAATCCAGCATTTATTGTGGACAATTCTTAAGATCCGAACTTACTCATAGAAAACTATCCAGAGAAAAACAAATCAATTTACTCAAATTTACATGGCTATCAAATGTCAGAGGCATGCTTTTAACCCAGACCACCTGGCTTTCAATTCTATGTCCTTACACATTATTTTATATTTCCCCGTTTGATGGCTAGGCCAGAGATAAAATATTTCTGGCACTCTACCCTCTCTCCATAGCAGATTTCAGGTGTTAATCTTTCTCTATGCCCTATCCTGGATCCCAAACCTAGACTGTCGTATGTAATAACAACTAGCCTTGTGTGACTACTGAGCCCTTAAAATATGGCTAGGGCAATTAACTGACTGAATTTATAATATTATTTAATGCTAAGTAAATTTCCATAACCACATGAGGCAATTATATGCTATATTGGGCAATGGAACAGTACTGCCAGTGTTTTTTCCTGGAGACAGAAAATGGATGCTGACTAACCATCTCCTTGCCACTGAGAACAACAACAAATGTACAATGGTATTATATTTTTTTCTACTAGAACAAGACAATTGGGAATCTTTTTTTTTTTGAAATAATAAGATACACTTTTATTTTTTTTCTTTTTTTTATTGAGAAAAAAAATTTCTGCCTCCTCCCAGCCTCCCACTCCTCCTGCCCTCCCCCCACTCCTCTCCCCCTCCCTCTCGAGTCTGAAGAGCAGTCAGGGTTCCCTGCCCTGTGGAAAGTCCAAAGTCCTCCCCACTCCATCCTGGTCTAGGAAGGTGAACATCCAAACTGGCTAGGCCCCCACAAAGCCAGAACAAGAAGTAGGATCAAAACCCAGTGCCATGTCCTTGGCTTCTCATCATCCCTCATTGTCCGCCATATTCAGAGAGTCCGGGTTTATCCCTTGCTTTTTTAGTCACAATTCAGCTGGCCTTGGTGAGCTCCCAATAGATCAGTCCCACTGTCTCCGTGGGTGGGTGCACCCCTCTTGGTCCTGACTTCCTTGCTCATCTTCTCCCTCCTTCTGTTCCTCATTGGGCCTTTGGGAGCTCAGTCCAGTGCTCCAGTGTGGGTCTCTGTCTCTATCTCCATCCATCACCAGATGAAGGTTCTATGGTGATATGCAAAATATTCATCAGTATGGCTATAGGATAGGATCATTTCAGGTTCCCTATCCTCAGCTGCCCCAGGAACTAACTGGGGACCTCGCCTTGGGCACCTGGAAGCCCCTCTAGGTCCAAGTTTCTTCCCAACCCTAAGATGGCTCCCTTAATTAAGATATGTGCTTCCCTGCTCTCCTATCCAACCTTCCTGTATCCCAATCATCCCGTTGCCCCACGTTCTCCCCATCCTACCCTTCTCACTTTTTTCTCCCCATCTCCCCTTACCCCCTCCCACCCCACCCTTAAGATCCCGATTTTTTACCTGGCAATCTTGTCTACTTCCCCTACCCAGGATAGCTATATGTTTTTCTTTGGGTTCACCTTCTTATTTAGCTTCTTTAGGATATCAAAATATAGACTCACTGACCTTTATTTGTGGCTAGAAACCAATTATGAGTGAGTACATCCCATGTTCATCTTTTTGGGTCTGGGTTACCTCACTCAGGATAGTATTTTCTATTCCCATCCATTTGCATGCAAAATGTGAGAAGTCATTGTTTTTTACCCCTGAGTAGTACTCTAATGTGTATATATTCTACACTTTCTTCATCCATTCTTCCATTGAAGGACATCTAGGTTGTTTCCAGGTTCTGGCTATTACAAATAATGCTGCTATGAACATAGTTGAACAAATGCCCTTGTCATATGATCGGGCAACTCTTGGGTATATTCCCAAGAGTGCTATTGCTGGGTCCAGGGGTAGGTTGATCCCGAATTTCCTGAGAAACCGAAACACTTTTGCTTCAATATATGTCTTTAAAGAATAGGTTTGACAATGTGAAAAAGCTGGTGCATAAGCAAGGAAAGGTATTTGTAAGCATGGGATATTCTGGTTGCAATAAAAATGAGAGCAATGACAATAGCTCCCATTTAGATATGTAAAAGTTACATGCTACCCACAGAATTAGATGGCTTATATTGATTAATCCTCAGTTCACTTATTTCTTGGCAATACTAAGAGCTCAATTTCACAGTCCAAAGCATGAGTTCATGAAAATGCATGGGATTGTAATCCAGAACCTGTCTGGACCTAATGCCATATTCTTTCCATAATGAACAAAGACTTCCATGAAAGTCCATATGTAAGGTTCTGATCTCTCTACTCTTTTCTAAGATATTCTGCATTAGAACCTTTTTTAAGATTAAGTACCTGTTTTAACAGCCAAGTTTGCAGACAATGGCAAGATCGCTTGGTAGCTAAAGAATATATCCTCCTCTAAGTTGCTAATGTCTATGAATAGTAATTCAGGCAGAACACCAGAGTTTATGTTCATTGAAGATACATAGGGATTGTATCCTGATTAGACCATCACCTGAGAATCTATCTTAAGATTTTTATCTCCTTACTAAGGTTGTTGCTTTAGATAAACATAAAATTTTTATGATTAGCCTATTTTTATTTTGAGGTAATGTGCGTATATGTCTTCATGTGCATGCATATATGTGTTCATGTGCATGAGTACAAATTTTGTATGTGAGGATATATATACACATATATGTAAATTTGTGTGGACTGCAGAGGTCAAAGTAAAGTGTATTCCTCAGTCACTCTCAACCTTGTTTTTCTGAGATGGTGTCTTCTTACTGGACCTGGAGTTTACTTGGTCGGGCTAGCTAAACTGGCCATCAAGCTCCAGGAATCCTATCTTCCATAAAACTCCCAGTGCTGGGATTATGGATTCACAAGACCATATCTTGCTTTTTTCGATGGGTTCTAGGGCTCAGACTTTACTGGAAAGCCATCTCCATAGGCCCTTAATGTAAACTTTATTTAGAGATAAAATACATAAATCAAAAACACAATATAATGGGTTTTGACAAATGATCGTACCTTGTAACCAAAACCCAAATCAATATACACGGATATTTACATGATTCCAGAAGGAAGTTGATTCAGAGTTGATTCAGTTAACCCTTCACCCTTCATCACAACTCCTATCCCAAGCAATCCTTCTAAAATCATTAGCTTGATTAGTTTATTCCTTTGTCCTCTCTCTCTCTCTCTCTCTCTCTCTCTCTCTCTCTCTCTCTCTCTCTCTCTCTCTCTCTCTCTCTCTCTCTCTCTCTCTCTCTCTTTCTCTCTCTCTTTCTGTGTGTGTGTGTGTGTCAGACCAGATGAGCAAGATCATATTGTATAGCTTACGCTTATTCTCTTACTCTGTCTCTGAAGTGCTAAGAGTACAGCCCTGTGCCACCAGACCTAGGTTGTCTGCCCTTGAAATGAAGTGCAATATATAATGTGCACTTCTTTGTGTCTGGTTTCTTTCACATATTTATATGTAATAGTGATCCATGCTGTTAAACGAATACCTGTGTCAGTAACAAATGTTTTTGCTGAATAATATTTCAGTGTGTAGGCATACTATAATTTGTCCATGCTCCTATTAAAATGCATTCAATTTGTTTAAAAATTGGTGTACTATAATTAAGATTATTTTAAACATTTGTGAGCATATGTTTCTATTTCTCCTGAGAAGTGAGATTACAAGTCAAAATGATAGGTCTCATGGCAGGTGGATGCCTAATCAGAAGGAACTGCCCACAATGTTCCTAAATTGTTATAGCATTTTATATTTTTGACAATAAAGCACAAGAGTATCAGTTGCTTCACATAAAAAGACCTTGTCTTGTCAGTCAATTTAATTTTAGCCATTCTGGTGGGTGTATAGTGGTATCGCACCGTGGTTTTAATTTGCATTTAACTGATTCCTAGTGACATTGAACATCTTTTTCATGTGATTAGTAAGGATGGCCTATTTTTAATGTGGTAGGCTACATATTTCTTCTACTAATTAAGACGAAACAGTGGTAGTTTGAAGCATTTACTTATTTGGCAGGACAGAGGTAATGGAGATTATGAGATGAACTAACGGACTTCTTTCAAAAAAATGTGTTGCCTGGGTTTTTTTTTTAGGGATCTCCACCAGACCACCTCAGTTAACAACTCAATAACTGGAAGCCTTGCCTAGCTACAAAACATGCCCAGTTCAGACTCAGTGTTCTCTATTACCAGGAGCCCATACTAGGGTCACCCTCATAGATTCTAGGAAGTTTCTACTGCATTAGGTTTTCAAATTGCGCCCCCAAATACTCCCAACTCTAGCTGTCTCTTTCCACACTCTCTCCCTACACCTCTTCCCCACTATCTAGCTGTCTCTTTCCACACTCTCTCGCTACATCTCTTCCCCACTAT
>NC_022026.1:1675175-1696666 GCF_000317375.1 Microtus ochrogaster | reverse complement strand
CTCTTCCCCACTATCTAGCTGTCTCTTTCCACACTCTCTCGCTACATCTCTTCCCCACTATGTGATCTCTCTCAGTCCTGTTCCCACCCATCCCTAGTCTACCTGCAAAACCCAGTCTGTTTCCCTTTCCCAGGGAGATCAATGCATCTCCCCTAGAGCTCTCCTTGCCTAACTTCTCTGGTTCTGTGGATTGTAACTTGATTATCAATTACTCAATTGCTAATATCCATTTATAAGTTTATATCCATTTATATATGCCGTTTTAACAATATACCATATTGTCTTTCTGGGACTGCATTACCTTACTCAAGATGATTTTTCTGTAGATGCATCCAATTATCTGCAGATTTCATGAAGTGATTTTTTTATTCCTAAACATCCCAGGCTGATGTTAGGTGAGAATCACTCTCAGAAAAATTATACTGGGGCCCCATCATGGAGGACAACATCCACACAGCTCATTGAACACAGGTTTAGCTGTTGTTGTCTGCATGGTGCCTTCACCCTTACATTCTAGTCTCTTTGACGAGGGAAGGTACTCTACAGACTATAGAAAGATACTCCTGGACACTAACCCAGCTACAAAACCCTTCACATACAGTCTGTCCTGCCTATAAAATGTGCCAGGATAATGGTGATTCAGAACTTGTAGGAGTGGTCAACCAATGTCTGGTTTAATTTGAGGTCTATGACATGAGAGGGAGTCCATGCACTGTATGGATTGCTGGGAAATGGGAACTTGATAGCCCAGAGACCTAGGGTAGAATCAGATACAACTGGTCTAAAAAAATCAATGAAATTATTTCTAATGACATTCTGCTATACTGATAAATACTTAAAGTACTTTGTCCAGTTGTCATCAGCGAGGCTTTCTCTGGAAGCAATTGGGAGCCAGTGTAGAGACCCACAGCCAGACATTATGTAGAGAGGGAGGATTTGAATTGAAGTCGCTGCCCTCAGAAGTCAGGGAAGCCCATGGAAGAGGGGGAGGAAAGATTGTATAATCAAGAAAGCATGGAAGACACCAGGAGAACATGGCCCACCAAATCAACTAAGCAAGGCTCATGCAGTATTACAAAGACTGAAATGGAAGGGACAAGACCTGCCAGGGTCTGTATCAGGTCCTCTGAGTATAATTTTTAGCTGCTAGCTTGGTGTTTCTGTGGAACTCCTTATACTGGGTGCCCTTATGTCTCCAACTCTTGCTTGCTCTTGCTCTTTTCCTCCTATAGGGATGCCTTGTTCAGTCTCAGTATGAGGGTTATTGCTTCGCCTTATTGTATCTTGTTTTGTTATGTGTGGTTGTTGTCTCCTGGAGGCCTGTTTTTTTTTTCTAAAGGGGAATGGAGAGGATCTGGGGGAGAAGAGAAGAGAGGGATAGGAGGAATGCATGGAGCAGAAACTGTGGTTGTAATGTATTGCTTGAGAGAAGAATCTATTTTCAATTAAAAAACAGATCCTGTAAAAATACTTTTCAGGAATGTAGAGATGGCTCAGTGGTTAGGAGCACTGCTTGCTCTTCCAAAGGTCCTGAGTTCAATTCTAAGCAACCATATGGTGGCCCATAGCCATCTGTAATGAGATTTGGTGCCCTCTTCTGGTCTGCAGGCAGAACACTGTACCTATAATAAATAAATAAATAAATGTTCTTTAAAAATTCCTTGCAGTGGCCATTTTACCTACTTCAGGAAGATTGCTGCTACCATTTGTACAGTCATTGCTTTAAGTGCTACCAAATAATAGTTTTTTTCTTGAACCATTTCTTTTTCATGACTTAGAATTATAATTCTATAGTTTTTCAAATATCTTAAAATTTTAGCCAAATATTACCATTTTTCTTTCCAGGACTTAAGTTTAATTTCTAGACAAGAATAAATGACAGTCAACTACTTAAAACATACTGTTCAAAGATTTATGTCTCAGTACCAAGCCTATGATGCTAAGCATGGTCTTAGTATTGTGTAACTGTACTGTAATTTAGCTGTCACTGCGTTTGAATAATGGCATTGCTGGAAAATAATTTAAAAATCAGGACAGAGGGAAAGAGCAGCAGACAGATAATAGAGAAAAATCACACTGGCAAAAACAAAGCAATACAGTTACCCCAAAACTGTAGAAATACCTATATTTGGTGTGGAAAAACTGCAACACAAAGTGACTTTGTGTGATTTTATTCTTTTCCAGCCAAATGAATTTGGTATCCTAAGGCTGAAGGTGAGGAGAGGATTAACAAGCAGCTGGATTCATCTCAGAAGCTTGAATGCTGTAACTTGAAGGGATCTGCAAGGTCATCTAATACAATTCCCCATCGAGCGCCAGCAGTCAGCTCGTGGAGCACAGAAATGTTTCTGTCTTTTAAGGTCTATTGGTCATAGTGAAAGCCTCTGTAGCTACACAAAATAAATCTGTTGTCTTCAGATTTCAGAACTTCATAATTTGCAAAAAGTATTGTTGTCCTCAACCCGCAGCTCAGTGTTGTCGCTCATAATCCTTACACTACCCCTTAGAGACTACTAGCCATTCTTGTAACCATGCGTTTTCATACCTGATTATCACCAGCCTCATGAAAAGACTTTCCCTCAAAGTATCAATGTCTTAAAACTATTCTGATTGCCACAGAGAATAGTTGTAGCATATAACCTTATTTTAGAAGGTATGCAATTTGCTTTCATATTACATTAGAATTTGGAGTCCTGTGTCAGCACTGATTGCTTATAAGGTTAATTATTACATAGACTTAATATTTCTTGTTTTATTAAATTTTGATTTAAAAACAAGAATTGTGTATGTTTGTAGGCATCCCAATATGACATTCCAATATGCATATACACTATATAAAGATTGCATCATGCAAATTATCATATCCATAGCTCACCAATTTTTTGCTTTTATGATGGGAATGTTAAAATCAAGTTTAGTAAATTTATAATACAAAAACTATAAAGAGGAAGGTGGTATCAGCACTGAAGGTGGTTAACAATAAACAAAACCCTTATGATTCAAAAATGTAGTGCCTTAAACCTTGATTTCCTCACCTAAGTTATTTGGTAGAGTGGGAATATGAAGCTTTTCTTTAGTCATTATTATACTTTGCCATGTGAATGTAAATCATAAAACTCAATAATCTCTTATTGTCTTAGAATCTCAAAGAACTATCATTCCAAATGTTAGTATACTTACTATCCAGTATCTTAGGTATGCAGAAGAAAACACAGATGTAGGACATTGAGTTGTAACTGTTACACCTACATGAAAACCTGTACAGATATTTTTGTTTCACTAGACAACAAATACTATAATGTTTTACTTCTTTCTTCATGAAGGAACAAATAACCATCACTTATAATTCAATATAATAAGGCTACAATTTGATTATATTTGATTTTACTGATATTATATTGTAATGTAAAGCCAAGTTACTTATTTATGTAATTCATTTGAATATCACAGAGGAATAGAATAAGTCAAAAAGTTATCTTTTTTGTTACTTTATCATGTACTTTTTGAGTTTTTATTTATTAAAAATTTCCACATCCTCCCCTCCTCCCATTTCCCTCCCACTTCCCCCACACCCCCTTCCCCTCCTTCTCCAGTTGTCTTAAGAGCTAATATCCCCAAGTCAATGAAATGAATGAAGTAGCTTTACTCTTTCATCTTGTGTATACTCCATTCACATCAGAACTTCCTACTAGGCTAACATTGTACTTTATATTATCTTACAGAAAAAGCAAATGAATGAGAATTCAATAAGAAATTTAAGGTGTTATAGTATATATTTTTCTTTTGGAAATTTGACATCACCTAGAGCATCACTCTAGATACTGTATTAGGAAGTTATATTTGATGATGATACATCAATATTCTATAGATGATTCCTATAAAAAGCTATAATAGACACGCCTTTCCAAAGTATTTAAGTCTAAATTTCAACTGCTTGCTGCCGGATGCTAATCAGAAAATCATCTGAATCTTATTGTAAATCTGTGTTATATATCTCTTCTCTTTACCCTTATCTTTAGCCAGGCATATAGTTTGAATCAAATAATTGTATGTGCTCAATAAAAAGAGGTTGAAATCTAGGAAAATAGTGGCTTTCTAATGAATACTAAACAGTCCAAATTCTATTGTTTGTTCAGAAACAACTAAAGACCTAAGGGAAATTTATTAAAATCAAATCTAATCTTTGATAAAATATACTACACTTCTCAAACTTAAAGTCTATAATAACTTTCATTTTTAAAGGGTATTAAAAATATTTGAACTCCTTGAGATATTTGGCAAATAATTTTAGGAATCCAATACTGTGACCCCAATTATGAAGTTTAAAACTCGAATAATAAAAAGTATGGCATGGTACAAACAAGGAATTCTAGGTCAGAAAGATCCAGTTCATAATTTATATCAATCTTGGTTGTCTCACTGTTCATACTAGAACTACATATCTGATTAAGTTGTTGTAAGGGTGCTTATATAAAATATAGTATATAATATGTACTATTTAATAAGGGGGATTCTTTCCCATTAACCAATGGACTCCTCTCTGTACTAAAGCCAACTCAAAATAATAATTCTATATAAAAGAAATGTTAGAATAAGGGTCTATTTACACCCTCACTGTCAGTTAAATATTTGAGTGAAATAACCTTAAATTATTAGAACTTATATCAAATCTGAACAATATTTGAATATGAACATAACCTGCACTGCAAGTAAGCTACCTTATTTATTTAACTAAGGAATTTCAGTTTATTTAACTCCAAAGCTTCTTGAAATTATAATAGTCAATGGCAATTCATGGACTTACTCATTTGACTTATGTGTTGTAGATATGTAACAATTTGGTGCGTATGTCTATCATTTATATGATTCATATGTATGTATATGTTTTAATTACTTGTCTATTTCCATGATGAAATACAATGACAATAAATACTTTTGGAAAAATTAATTTGGGTTCACAGTTGCAGAGAGTAGTACTGTCCATGATGATTATGTCAGAGAGCATGGAGCTGAAGCAGTTAGTTGACAGTTTGTATCTTACCCTTAAGCGCAAGACATAAAGAAGAAAGAGGTAACTGAAAATGGCTCTTTCCATATTTTTAAAGTTCAAAGCCTACCTCTGGTTATAAATCTTCAAAAAGGACTCAACTAATCCTTCTCAAACTGTTTCACCAACTGAGGACCAAGTGTTTAAACATATGAGAGACTACACGGGTCATTCTCATTCAAACTGCCATATTCCATTCCCTGTTTCGTGTAGGCTTGAAGCCATATAAAATGCAAAGTACTTTATCTAATGTGTGATCCCTCAAGTGAGGAATGGATAAAGAAAATGTAGTGCATTTATACAATGGCGCATTACTCAACTGTTAAAAACAAGAACATCAGAAAATTTGAAGACAAATGGATGGAGCAAGAAAAAAATCATCCTAAGTGAGGTAACCAAGACCAAGAAAGACAAACAAGGAATATACTCATTCATAAGTGGATAGTAGCAGTAAAGGATAACCATGCTACACTCCACAGGCCCAGAGAGACTGGTAACAAGGAAGGTTCAGGGGGTATGCCTAGGTCTCCCTGGGAAGGGGAAATAAGTGATTTTATGAGTGGACTGAGGGTGGTGAAGATGGGAACTTGAGCAACCAGGTTGTGGGGGAGAGGGGGACAGCACTGAAAGAGACTACTGGAAAGGGGAGTATTTGGGGGTCAGGTAAAAACTTGATCAAAGGAATCTCTCAGGAATCTACAAGGATGACTCCAGCTAAGACTCCTAGCAGCAGCAGCTATGTAGCCTGAACTGACCATCTCTTGTGACCAGACTGGTGCCTAACCCAATTTTATCAGAGAGGTATCATCTGGAAATTGATGGAAATATATTTAGAGCTACAGCCAAACATTAGGCAGAGTTTAAAAAATCCTATAGACGAGGGGGAGAAAGGATTGTTGGAGCCAGGGGGGTCAAGGACACCTCACAATAACACAGAATTAAATAATATGGGCTCATAGGGGCTCACAAAAACTGAACTGACAACCAGGAAGCCTACATAGGCTCTCTGCATCTATCTTACAGTTGTGTAGCTTGGTCCTCTTTTGGGACTCTTAACATTGGGAGCATGTATTATCTCTCACTCTTTTACTGACTTGTGGGACCCTACTCCTCATACTGGGTCCTCTTTCCTAGCCTTAATACATAGGAATGTGTTTAGTTGTACTGTAATTTATATGCTGTGTTTTGATGATATTCATTGGAGATCTGCTCTTTCCTGAGCAGTAAATTGGAGATAGCCGGATGGAAGAAGGTACTGAGCGGAGAGGAGAGAAGGGAAACTGAATCCAGGATGTAAAATAAATTAATTTTTCAAAACAGAAAAAGAGTAATCCCTAATATCCAAGCAGCAGAATCAGTATGAGACTTTCTTGAAATCTCCATGGTAACAAAATTAATCAAAAACATTTCAATCTAGAATTAGACAGATTCCTAGGACAAAGCAAAAAAGCCACATTCCACATTCGTTGCCTAAATATCAAAAGAATTGTTTCTAACCACACTGCTAATATTGTTCTCTTCTGAAACTTCCTAGGCTGGACCTCCATACTCCATTTTGATCAGCACTATTGTCTTCCTAACCCCTTCTAGAATGTCACATTAGGCCTCACTTACAGTGTTCAACCAGTTTTTTATTAGAATGCCCCAAATCTGCATTTCTCCAAAATCCAGCATAGCTAGGTCTATTATTGCTATAGCCTACTCTTAGTTACATTTCTATTGTAGTGAAGAGACACCATGAACATTTAAATGGGGATTACGGTTCCAAAGGGTTGAGTACATGATGACCATGGCAGGCAGCATGGCAATGGCACTGAAGCAGTTGTTGAGAATTTACAACCTGAGACAAAAATCATGAGGCAGAGAGAAACCTACTGGGAAAGGCATGAGCTTTAGAAACCTCAAAACTCAGCCCCAGTGACACACCTCCTCAACAAGGCCACATAGCTCATAATCCTTCCCAATGCATCCCACTCACTGGGAACCACATATTCAAACAAATGAGTTTAAGGGGCTCATTCTCATTCAAACCAACACAGCATATATTTTCGTGTTTTTCTCTTCTCCAAAATCAAGCTAAGAGCCTTTTGAAATCCCTAGAATAAGAAAACTCCTGTCTGGAGAAACATGATGTCTTCTTGATTTGACTAAGCTTTCCTGACAAGCCAAGGACCAAGTTTTCTCTAACTCAGCTCTTAAGTCTTAATAAATACTGCTGACGGTTGTGCCCTTGTTGATTAATTACATGAACATACAGCAAGGCCTGGAAATTACTGATAGATGCTGAGAATAGCTGAATATGTATCTCAGAGATCTGTGTCACACAACATTGGGCCCTAGATTTAGGATATCCATAACTAAGTCATGAGTGACTTAGGGTGCTTAAATAGCTAAAGAAATTGCAGATGTTCCTCTTGCATTAATAGCATCACAGCCAAACAGCCAATAAAATACAGCAATAGAAGAACACACGTAGAGCATGACTGCTAGGGAAGGCTTTCAGAGCATAAACAACCCTGGGCTATAAGTCAGAAACTACCCGGGTCCTGTCCTGGACTCTTAATGCTGACTTCTGTGATTGTGGCCATTTCTTTTCCATCAGCATCAGATTATAGGTATTTATCAAACAAAGACATGACATTTCAACTTGGTCCATGAACCCAAGAGTCTAGAGCACAATGAGACATTAAATTGATGCCTTTTATCTCAGAACTCATGCAAAATTCAGAATCTATATGATTCAGGCTAGCATGTAATTAATTGCTGCTTCAGTCTAGAATTGTTTAGTATGCACTCAGTTCCTTTCCTTGATATAGGAATCATGACATACACATCTATATTTCAGGCCCAAACCTAGGCAATGACTGCTCAAACCAGTACATGCTTTAAAAATATCTGTGTTGATTGATTGATCTGGAAAATGAGAAATCTGCTTACACATGTGGCCTCACAGCTGTGATGTTGAGATTAGCAAGGTAATATACATTAACAGTGGCACTGCTTTTAGCTTGCTAAATAAGAGATGGTATAAGTGCAGAGTAAATGCACAGATCAGAATCAATTTTCTATTTCCTTCCACACATTTCCAGTGCTCAGCAAATATAGAGAAACATAATGGGGTCTGTTAGCTTCTTTGAAAACCTATTTTTTTAAGAAGTCCAGAATTTCTGTGTCTGGCCATGAAAGGATAGTTTAAAAGACTTTCTTAGAATCATAGCTCTGTAGTATCCACCAAGATCACTCTTATGTTTAGGAGGAAAGTGGTTCCCATGTGGTTTAGAGTAAGGCATTCCAGAGATGCACTCAACCCCAACCCTAGTCAACAACTTCTCTCATTATAACTTTTCTCTCTCTTACAAGTCTTCTTGTTACAACTGAAATTCTTACTTTGAGGTAACTTTTGTCTGCAGAGGGGAAATGCAGTTTATTTAATGAGGAGGAAAAAAAGGAAAAAAATCTTGTGTTCAAGACATTGAGGGAACTCAAGCCCAGATAAAAGACGGGTAAGGGTAGGTGAAGAGTAAAGAGATGCCCTTAAACTTCATTTCTTTCCCTCTCTTAAAGAAAAAGATGTACCAGAAATAGAATCAAAGTGAAATGGAGAGCAAGAGAGAACTACTTTCTTTTATTCAGATAAAGCAAAATGACCATTTAAATATGACATATAGAGCTAACAACTTTCTTTTTATTATACACTAGGTATACAACTTTATGACTCAGTTTTCAGCTCCTTGACAGAATTAAAATTGTTTTCTCTATGTCTACTACTAGAACTTTAGTATAAGCTACTGTCATTTCTAACCCAGTAATTTATTTAGCTTTCTGACTATCTTCTTTTGTTCCATACTTGTCTTTTTCATTTATTTCACAATAGCTTGCATGACTTTTTTTTAAAACATGAGCCAATATTTTAACTCCCTAGCTTAACATTCTCCAATGGTTTCCAATCGAAAATAAGGGACAGATAAGAAGGTCAAGGGATTGCCATGCAAGTATGGAAATCCACTTTTAGATCCCAGCACCTTCCCACCTAAAAGCACAGTGGCATTTCTCTGGATTCCAAGCACACAGAGGAGAGAGACAGAGACAACAGGAACCAAGGATTTCCCTTGACCAATCAAGGCAAATCATGGAGATCCAGATTCAATGAGTGAACCTGTCTCAAGAATACAATGGAAAGTGATAGAGGAATATATCTAACATTGACCTCCAGCTCCAGTACTAACCCTAACCCTAAACCATACATGCACGCATAAAATAAATAAATATTTTAAAAATAAAACTTGCTAAAAGTGTATCTTTTTTTATTGATACCTGGGAACTTACTTGTAATACTTTCCCTCTCCTTTTGAATGAAAGCTATCTACAATCTTTTAAATTTTGCTCTTTGAGCATCTCATACTTATTAAAATCTTGGAATATTTGTACTTGTTCTTTTCATCGAAATTATCCCAATATGAAATTTTTCTTTAGAACACACTTATTTTCTACCATCATCCCCTAAATTCCTCTAAGTTCCATTGTATCCCCTTTGGTTTAGCCATAGTTGAACCGCAAATATTACCTAATAAACTTGAATTCAAAAGAATGAATTAATAACCAAAGGAGTTGGGCAAGCAATGAAAACAAATGTAGGTTGCTTCTAGGAAGGCCTGACTGAACATGCTATTGTGAATAATAAACATCTTGATTTTATGGTTTCTTATTGATAGAAAATAAAATCCTCAGAAGTAAACAACTTGGGAAAAGTTTCCCATGGCTTAAATTGGTAAGGAGAAAAACATTGACATGCTTTCAGATAGTTGAAAATTCCAGGGTGTTAATGATTGCATTATCAAATTAGTTGTCCACATAGACCAGTGAACATGGAGGTAAATCATAAGGAGAAATAATGAACAGAGTGACTAGGGGAAAATTAATGTTTGAAGGTAACAACACAATCAAAAAAATATTCTTTTGAAGTAAGGGGTATGTTGTTACAGAAGGAAGTAAAATTGTGATTAGAGAAAAGGATCAGAGTTCAAGGTGACACATACTATATACTGCATGTTATAGCAGAGATGCAGAAAATAGGAAGCTGAGGAACAGTTTAAGAACAGAATGGGATCTTAAGTTACTCAGCCCTAACTTTCTTAACTGTCAAGAGTCTTCTTGGTAATATAGTAAACTAAGGGACAATGAACCTCCTACTTATGAACTAAAGTAAACACATACATACACTCACACACTCTCACACACATGAACATGCTCACATGTGTACACACACACATATCTACATCAAATACTCTATGAAGCCAATTAGCTGACAAGAAATTAATTGTTGTGGAAGGTTTGAATATTATTAGTATTATTAGCTTGCGTAGTAGCCATGCATGGAAGTGTCTGAGCTACTGTCCCCTTGGGTATGAGGTAAACCCCTTGGAATACATTAATAATCCACTGTTTCCTTCACCAACCTAAAACTTAACACTATCATCAGGCAGTATCTAAGACTTACAGCAGAGATTTCTCCAATTGTCTGTAATCTGCCTTTGTGGTGTTTCCACTGATGTCTTCTTAAAGTGCCTTAATCTGTGAATTTCTTTTGTTCTGTAACTAATAAGTTCATGAGATCTTTTCCCCATTGGACCATGGTATTTGCAGCAACTTAAATTCATGTTCCAAGTATGAGTCACTCATACTTAGTTCAAGTATAAACTATCTCTTATCCTCTTTGAAGAGATAGCTGTGGTTTTTGGACATACTCCTGTGGGCATATTCTCATTTATTGTAGCAAATCTATCTGTACATATAACTGACAGTGTGTGATTACTGACTTTGAAGAATTGTGACCAGAATAAAAGGTAAAGAGATATTTCTTCCTAACTTCTTGATTTTTCCTTTAGCTCTCAGGCTCACTGCTTGTTTCTAAACCTTTCTTTTCCTATGTCAAAAGAATTTCACCTCTCTGCTTCTCCCTATTTCACACCATAGCTATATTGATAACTAGTCTCATTCAGAATAAAATGAGAATGCCTTAAGATTTCTCAATCCCAGTTTTAAAAACATTTTAACAATACCCTTTCTGACCTAAATCAATGGAAAGTAAATAAGGTGGATCTTGAGGGATATTATTAGTGACCGGTTTTATTAGAGTTAAGGTCATCTCCAGGAGGGAATCATCCCAGTTCTTCAGAATGTGCTGTTGAATATTCATGTGGAATTAGGATCTGTTGGCTGTGCTATCTATTTAGATTAAACCTGGATTACAGGCCTTCTCACTACACAGGATCAGAAAGGGTAATGAAATCTCAGAGTAAAGAAAGTGACTCTAATCCCCACATATCTATCTGGCTCTCGACATGCCCTCCAAGAAATGCCCCTCCCTGGAGCACAAGGCCCTTAGGGATAAATTTCTCAGTATGTCATTTTTAGATGCATTAGTACTAAGATGCAGGATGGTTGCTAGGATACTATATATGAATCAGGAAAGAAAATGTTGCCTAATGTTAGGTACAGAGATGCAGGCTCAAGGCTGTTTTGCACACAATGTAACATGCTGTTACTTATTAGCATCATGATTAGGATCATTTCCAATAGTTCCTGTCTATTTTCCTTCTGGGAGTTAGGTTGCAACTGCATTTCAATTGGCAAAGAGTGTTTACGCTTTATATTTTGAGTAATAATTAAATTTGTGAAAGTTGAGTCTTATAATTGTTACTGAGGAATATATTAATAAGTATGAAGGATGTTGCAATGTGTGTACATGTGAGTGTACACTTGTGTGCATGTGTGCATTCGTATGTGTGTGTGTTTGTGTCTGTGAGTGTGTGCCTTTCTCTGTGTGGTGTTTTCTCTGACTATTAAATGGTAACTTCAATTTGGGAATGAAATCACCCTCCATTGATTTCCAGTGTATTCTACCATCGTCCAGCTAGCACTTTCAAAGAGTTCTGTAAATGAGATTTGTAGCTGAGGTAATTGCTGCTGCAAAAAAGCATGCAATAGAAGGCAAGCTTTATAACTGCCACTTTCTTCATGTTGTAACTTAACTGCCTCCTTTCCAAATCAAAGCTGAGTGGGATTGAAGATGACATTCTGTTTGATTTTTGACCTTGAGTCTTATCTTCTATATAGAGGAGGCACTCTCGAAGATCCTTTGATACATATCTCACCCCATGATACTAATTACCTAACTAGAATACTCATAATTAAGTGAGCAAATTGCATGATATTAAATGCTCACTTCATTGCTCTTAGATTCAGGATCTTACCCTTAAAACTAATTAATAGTTACCAATTCTTTGGCAGTAAACTCTTAATGCTGTTAGCTAAGAAAGGAAAAGTAACTTCTTCCCGGATGGGATTCATTCCTACTGAATGTAGAACATTGGTGGTGACAAGAGGAAAGGAGCCTAAAATGTTCTCTCCATAGACAAGTTCTGTCTTCTTTTGGGAGCTGAGTAATATTCTTGAACAGCAGTCTCCTCATCCTGAGGAATTGCCTGTAATTGAGGCTCTACACAAACCACAAGTCTCTATATATGAATACCCGAGAAGGGCTCATTAGGAGAACACTATACACCTAGACAGGTCCTTCTCCACCACCAACATTATAATTGGAACTGGGAGCTTGTCTGGCCTCATTCTGGTTCAACATTCTACCTTGCCCTATAATTACTTACTCCTATTATAAGTAATTGAAACTCATCTATCTCCCTCTGTATTTCCTATCCTCCATCCCCATTTGAGACTTCACAAATACCCTATAGATATTTGTAGCTATTACATGTTTAACTAATATTTGTACAAAGGAATAATTTTGTCACCTTAATAAAATATGAAAAATCCAGTGAGAATGTTGTATCTTTACTACAATTTGAATACAGCTGAAAAGAATCAGCAGCTTTTCTAACATAAAATTGTATTTCTCCAACATTCTAATATTTGTTATGTATACAAGTATTTTGTGGGGTTTATTTATGAAGAGTAAGGGAAAAGCAGAAACCCTACAAAACAAATTTAACTCTTCCAATAGTAGATACCAATGACTATGCTAAAAAGGATAGCATAGGTGATCACTCTTGTTTTTCTCAGGCGCGGGTTTTCTTTATACCCTCACAAAGCTTTTCCTTGCACTAGTGCAAGGTCCTCACATATTCTCCATAGTGTCAAAATTCCACAGGTCAGATTCCCTAAAAAAAAATCTCATCCCTTTATTACATTTTATAAATACCTGTTACCAAGAAGCCATGTCAAGTGAAACAGAATGATCACCTTTAAATGTATCTTTCATTGTAAACTGTCTACGAAGAACCATGCCCAAGGCAGGAGGAAAAGACCAAGTTCACATTCTTTGTTTTTCTGCTATATATAAGGTGCTGTTGTAATAAGGCTGCTTGTTAGTTCCTGGCTGCTCAGTCCCGAAATAATCACACAGATTCTGTATTAATTAAATTACTGTTTGCTGCATTAGCTCTGGCTTCTTATTGGCTAACACTTCCAGATTAATTTAACTCATTTCTATAAATCTATCTATTACCATAAGGCTGTTGCTTACTGGCTAAAGTTCTGGCTACATGGTTTCTCTCTGTGTCTGGCCTTTTTTCTTCCAGAATTCAGTTTAGTTTTCCCCATGTACCTAAGTTCTGCCCTATCAACAGGCCAAGGCAGTTTTCTTTATTAATTAACCAATTGTTTTCACAGCATAAAGAGGGGAATCCCACATCAAGGTGCAAAGGAAAGCATTCCCAGTTCCTGAAAGTCATAAAGGATGACCAGTGACTTTGAAACAAATGGGAGAGCAGTTCAATGGAAGGATCTACTTTGTATATGATGAATATAATGAAGGAGGCAAATTCATTATCCTGTGTAGAATCCAGTTTACTTTCAACCAGCCATCAATAATCATTTACTCAATTTGTTTGACAAATTTCAAGTAAAGAAGTGAGTTCAATAAAGACATTGCTACTAGTTTCATTGGAAAGAATCAATAATATGGGGTCATGTAGGCAGAGAGCACTCATACAATTGCTGGCCACCCACACCCAAATAATCATACAGAAACTGTATTAATTACAACACTGTTTGGCTAATAGCTTATACATATTTCTAGCTAACACTTACATCTTAAATTAACCCATTTCCATTAACCTATGTGTAGCAACAAAGCTGTGGTTTACTGTTGGAGAAAGGGGATTGCTTGTTATTTCCCAGCCACTTAGCCCCAAAATAATCACACAGAAACTGTATTAATTAAATCACTGCTTGGCCCATTAGCTCTAGCTTCTTATTAGCTAACTCTTACATCTTAAATTAATTCATCTCCATTAATCTATGTATCACCATGTGGCAGTGGCTTACTGGCAAAGTTTTGGCACATATGACTCAGGCGGCAACTCCATGGCTTTTCTCTGACTCTGCCCTTCTTCCTCCCAGCATTCATCTTAGTTTTTCCCCGCCTAGCTAAGTTCTGCCCTGATATAGGCCCAAAGCCATTTCTTTATTCATTAATGATAATCTCAGCATACAGAGGGAAATCCCACATCAGTTTACTGGTAAAGATTCTGGGCATCTGTATCTTTCATCAGCTACATGGCATGTCTTTGACTTCTCCTATACTCTCTCTGTGTGTATCTCTGTTCAGATTTTCCTCCTGGCTATATTATGCCCTGCTGTAGGCCCAAAGAAGCTTCTTTATTAACCAACAGTAATAAAACACATTCACAGCATACAAAGGGGAATCCCACATCAGGGTCACAAGTAGAATTTTGAGTTGCAAGAGTTCAAAAGAAGAGTTTAACCTTGTGTCAGAGAGTTCTCATTTTCATGACTTTGATACCTCAGTTTTTGGTTTTGTTTTGTTTCGGTTGGAATGACTTTTAGCTTTCAGAAAATATCAGTGGTATCTGAGGGTAGACATTGACAACCTAGAGACTCAATTTTGTAAATTTATAAGCAATGTGGCTAAACAACTGCACAACATAATCTGGAGCAAGAGACATCTCATTTCACATGCTACAATTATTTGCAAGTTGGAACATAAAAAATAAATGACTACAAATTCAAGATGTTTCAAAATATATTTGGTAGGCATCTGGCTGCTCCCTAGATTATTCCATGGAGCATGCAACATCAATACTCTCTTCACAATAAAATTAAGATATCACTTATTTTTTCCTATGGGTTGACATGTTTCAGTTATAGTGCAAAAGCAATGGTAATAAATTACCGATCATTTAATACAAGTTAAGAAAATGGTACCAAATTATATTAGTACTATATTAAGTATGTACTATCCATAATATTAATAATAGGCACTCACCCATATACTTGTACTTTATGTTATATGCCTCAAAGAGAGAGTTTCTGTCTATATTGAAAAGTTTATACCCACATGAAAGTGTTTCTGAGTTTGTCCAGTGTGTTTGAATTTCATGAATCTTTCATGTCACAATAGTAACTTCAGATTCAGTCTTCTCTACATTAAAGAGAAGTTAATAAATGGTCACAGTTATGCTAACAAAGTTATTCTTCATATTTAAACTATTAACATGCATAGTTACTGTGGATAATGACCAAAGATAGCTCAAAAGTTTATACAGGGAATATCCATTTTAAATTCCTTACATAGAACCAGAAGAGCTTAAATGTTAAGAACAAAACTACCACCAGTCACTCTGAATATGAACGGCAGCTTTGCTGTCTCCTACTAGGGACACTATGTACCAGTTTTTCCCATCTTTTTCTCCAATACTTGTGAAGATTGAATAATTAAGCAAATTGGTAGGTACAGACTGCTTAAAACAGTACTTGACACATTGTGCCATGTTAGCATTAATCCTTGATATGATTCATGAATTGTTAGGACGGATACGATATTAGTATATGAACTTACAGCATTCAAATATGTGATTTTAGATCTAGTTTGCTCATTTCTTAGAACAAGGATTAGGGTTAGGGATAATGCTCAGTGTTTGTCTAACTAGAGTTGGGTTCTGGATTCAACACTCAATATTGATAAAATGAAGACAGTCATATTTTTATGCTAACTGGTATTTCTGCTGAACTTTCCACATTTGAAATAGCCTTTATTTTGTAGACAGGGGGCAAGTTCTGGAGTCATTAATATGTAAGGTTTTTCTCTATCACAAGCTTTAACTTTCTAAGTTTAGAATCTCTACAACATACTGTTTTCTATATTTTATTTCAAAACATCCTTTAAGCTCACCAAAATTCTTTTATTGCCAGAATTGTCATGAAATCATTAAAATAAAATTAATTTCAATGAATTCCTTAAGAAGAAAAGTGAAGGAAGGCCTCTGGGGTGTTGTGAACATTCTATTTTTGACTTGGTTGGTAGATACCTGGGTATTTGCTTTGTGATAATTTATTGAGCTGTATATTCACGTTTTATGCACCTGTCTGTATGAATTCTCCTTAACAGTAATAAAAGATTTAAAAGGAAAATGAAAGAAATGTGAAAAGTCTGAGAAATATCTCCTAGGGAAAGATGCAAAGCTGTTACAGTTTTTTTTTAATTTTTTAAATCATGGATTAGGTTAGGAAACTGATTTTTAAACCTGTTAGCAATTTCTGCTTTATACATACACACAGCTTTCTGTCATAAAGAAGGCCCTACTTTGATTGAGAAGTGAGGCAGTTTCCTGTTTGTAAAACCCCACCCAAATGGTAGCTCTTTTCCAGAAGCCTCCCTCAAGACAAAGAAGAGAGAGGCACAACAGTATTCACAGTAGTTCCAGCAGCAGCTAAGTCTGGCTTAGGTCTTTTTCTTCCATATTGCCCTTGATCACTGAGGAAGGTAGCGCTGGTCTGAGCTGGGTACCTAGGATTAGCACCATCTGGCTGGGGAAACTGTTGATTTTGAATCTCCAAGGCTGGCTTAAGCTCTCAGCAATGCTGACTTTGAAGTCCAGTAAGATGATATGTAAATAGCAAACGACAGCTGGCATTTGCCTAGTATCTTTCCATGTAAATCCATTAAGAAATTCATTTAATACTTCAATAATTTTACCGTCTTCTTTGATCATGTTTTCTATTTCATCCGGTAATGTTCTTCTGACTTCTGCCTTGACTGATCTCTGCCTTTCACAGCTTTTGGAAACTGTATATTTTAAAATTATAGTTCTTTGGAGGGAATAGCTACATTTTTTTAATGTTCTTTTCTATTTACCTTTCACCCACTTGCCTTGTCATCTTTGACTTATGTTTTTGAGAAAGATACTTTATTCAGCTTTATTCTATAAGATGAGTTCTTTTATAATATGACTTTTATGTGTCATATCATATCCCTTATAATTACCATGAGACTCACAACTGTGATTAATATTTCTAGTCATGTGCATTATTTTAGGATTTTGAGGAATAATTATACTATTCGAACAAACAAAGAAAATACTTAGATAGGGCCAAACAATTGACAATTTTTAGACAGAGTAAAAAAAATGATAATTATAAAAAATAGATATCATCAGCAGAAATGAAGACTGAGTACCTTCCAAAAATCACAGTAAAACAATGAAAACTCAGGCTAAAAGTGTAGCAGTAAACTTTTAAAGAAACCTGGAAATGAATAGAATAAATGCAATAATCTAGTGAAAATTTGTTGAAGAAAAATATGTGACTATTAGGAAAAAAATCAATACTATGGTGTTTTTAACTTGATACATTCCTACCTTCTTTGCTAAGTTCCACAATGAAAGTAAAGCTCAATGCTGTACTGTCACAATGGAAAGCAACAACCGAGATGCACTGGAAGTGTTAGAATAGGACTGAAGCCCTTTCAAAACTCTCAGAGAAATCTAATTACTGACCTGTCCAGTGATGTCTTGGAACATCCTCCTTCCAAGTCTTATTTTTAATTGATCTAATTCAGCAATCACTTTGTATGCATAGTCCTTTGCTAGAGAGGAGCTCCTCATAACTATTATTGGTAATTGTTTAATAATGAGGTTATTGGATATAATAAATAACAGCTGGCCAACCATTAGGCTATTAAGATAACCTGAATAAAAAAGCTGCAGAATGTTAAGATCCATTTGTTTGAGATGAGTTTTCTTTGAAAATACCCTACAACATTCCAGGAAACTACAAGGTTACATTCATGTATATGTGCATATCGAAAATCATGGACACATTCACAAAAGCTCTGAATAGATTCTATGCTGTTACTCAGTCTGACCAAAAGGTTCTTTGTAGGAAGAATTGCATACTGCCTGACTTTTGAAAATATGCCCATACAGATATACACAGTCAGTTTTGAAAAGGGCGCTGAAATAGTTCAGTAAAATAAAGAATAGTATTTACAACAAATGGTGTTTATGTAACTAGATAATCATTTTCAAAAGAATAAATGTGGGTCCTTTTCACACCATAGGAAGGAAGCTATGTCAAAGACCTATATATACCATATAAAACAATAAAACAGATAAGAGAATGAACATCTTTTTTCATACATTGAGTTAGTCAGAGATTTATTAGATAAAATATTGGAGAACAAGTGACAAAAGTAAAATTACCCTTCACAAAACATGAAAAATATGTTTTCTTTCAAATCATATCATCAAAACTATGAAAAAATAACATACATAATTGGATAAAATGCTTGCATATTACACAAATGGCAGTTGATTTATACTTAGAATATGTTAGAAATTATCATTACTCAATATACAAAGCCAAAAATGAAAAATGGATGTTCTATTTGTTATATTAAATATTCTAGGTTTTATTACAACATTACAGATAAGTGGTAAAGGAAACAGCTCCCTGTGTTGAAAGTTCATGTACAAGCAAAGGAGAAAGATATGTTCTGAGGCAGAACTAGGGTTTTAAACAATTACCCAGCTTCCTGAAAGAGAAATAATCTCTCATATTGATAAAATAGTAAGCCTTGTTGAAAACCTAATCAAATCTCACAATCCCCCACCTCTGAAAGTCTCCAGCACCCAAGGACACAAACTCTTTGGAAATCCATATGGAAGGTTTCTCCATAAGAAAATAGATAATATGATGTGTTGGAACTAGTCAAAGTACTCCTGGATATTTTCCCAAAGATACTTAGAGTTTCCGCTGCTGTTCTAAACACTATGACCGAAAAACAACTTGGGGAAGAAAGGGTTTATTTCAGCTTGAAGTTCCCTATCACAGTTTATCACTTACAGAATTCAGAGCATGAATTCAAGCAGGGAAGAAACTCAGAGACAGCAAACAGAGCAGAAGTCATGCAGGAGCACTGCTTGCTTAGTAGTGCTTGCTCAGTAGGGCTTGCCCAGTTTGTTTTCTTATACACTCCAGGGCTACCTGCCAAGGAATGACACCACCAACAATGGGCTAGGCCCTCTGACATCTACTACTAATTCTACATTTTCTATAGTCTGATCTTGGAGGCATTTTCTCCATTAAGATTCCTTCTTCCCAGATGACCCTACCTTATATCAAGTTGAAATAAAAACTAGCCAGCCCAAACTCCAAGTCAACATATCACAAAGAAACTTGTACATAAAAGTTTATTGAATAACTATTCACAGTAAAAAAAAAAGTAGAGGTGCAAAAATCAGAAGAATGGATAAAGGAATATGACAGACATAAACAATGGAAAGTTTCAAACATAAATGACAATGAAGTCATGTTATTTGGGTAAAATGATGCAACTAGAGATAATCATAGTACATGAATTAAGCCAGCCTCTGAAAGACAAATATCATATGTTTTCTCTCACCTATGGTTCCTGATTTTTATATAGTCACATGAAATCAAATGGTATAAGTAAAGTTGTTTCGGAGAACAAAAGGTAAAAATGCAAGGGACAGTGGTGAGTGAAGGAGGACTGGCAGATCAGAAAGTTGGAGGATATGCTCAATGCCAAATGCACACTGTATACAACTCTCAAAAATCAATAAACAATCCAATAAAGTTTCTTACATTTCTCAACATTGCCATACTAGGAACGAATCTGCCATCGCATAGCCAAATCATACTGAAAGTAATTATTGCCTGACCTGAATTTCTCGTTTGAAGATATGAAAATGAAAATAATCAATGAGAACAAGCAAATGTGCTCACCATTATTGTCCACTAAATAATTGCAAAGGAAACCACAGAGAGATGCCACTTCACATACACTGCAATGGCTGATATTAAAAAGAGATAATATGATGTGTCGTGTTAGTATATGAATAAGTCAGGAACCTAATTTACTCTAGCATTTACTGCTGGAAATGCAAATTTGAGTCCTACTTTGAAAAGTTTTTAAGTCAATTACTCTAAAATTCTAACTTGTAATTACAAATTACCATGACTTCCACTCAGGTATGTATCCATGCTTATTAAAAATATGTTCATATGAAAACTTACACATATTCCTAAAAGTTATTTTCAAAAAGTAGAAACAACACAAATATTTATTTGCAGATAGTAGAAATCCAAATTGTATTATACACATATAGAAGAATATCATTTTGTTATCAATAGTGATGAAGTACTATTATGTATTGCAGCATAGTTGTACCTCAAACCTTATGCTAAATGAAAGAAGATAATTTTAAAAGACCAAATGATTCCACCTATATGAAATGCTCATAGTAGGCTAGTATATGGAGACAAAGTATATTAATGGTTGCTAAAGGCTGAAAAGCACATGAAGTACAATGGAGAACTCCTAATTCATGTGTGGTTTCTTACTTGTTAATAAAAATGTTTTTAAAGTGGATGATGATGTGATCACTTCTATCTGTGAATTATAAAAACTAAAGTAAGCAAATTTATGGTATGCAAATTATGTCTTAATGTAACCATCAAGACAGTATACTAGATGAGCATTCTATAATTTCCTAAAAGCAAAATCAACAAAGACAAGCAAAAATTAAATCCATGTGTTTCTATGTAGCAGAGCTTATTAACACAAATAGACATTTGCTTCGTGTGTTTATATTAATAAGTAAAGGGTTTATATCATTAAGCAAAGAGATTCAATTTGAAAGAGTGAAGTAGCCACAGGACTGATTTAATTGATTTATGTGGTGGGGTATACAGATATTATAAGTCAAAAACTCACTTTTTAAAGTACCATATAATTGCAGATAAGAACATTTCCCTTGAAAGAGGGACTGTAGTAATATAAGCGGTGGGGCTGTGTCCCCAGCACCCCGGCTGCCTGGCTAGCTTATGCCCCAAAATAACAACACACAAACTGTATTCATTTAAACACTGCTTGGCGCATTTCTATCTAGCCTCTTCTCAGCTAACTCTCGCACCTGGACTAGCCCATTTCCAATTATCTGTGTAGCCCACGAGGTGGCTTACCTGGAAGATTCTAGCCTACGTCCATCCTGGGTCTGAGAGAGGAGCCTGGCATCTCTGAGCTCACTTCCTCTTCCTCCCAGCGTTCTGTTCTGTTTACTCCTCCTACCTATGTTTTAACCTATGAGGGCCAGCCAAGCAGTTT
>NC_022026.1:1665958-1670521 GCF_000317375.1 Microtus ochrogaster | reverse complement strand
ATCAACACCATTTAAATGTTTCGTGGCAGGACCTCATAAGAGCTGTAGGGTTTTGCAGCTGAAGCTGAGTCAGGAAGCCTCTCTTAGATGAGAGTGTTTTCTTGCCTCTAGCAAGCACAGTAGAACTGAGAAATGGCAGCTACCAAGAAAGCATGCTTTACTCTTTCCCAAGCTTTCTCAGGCTTTCAGTGGATTCAGTTGTCCACACATCTGGGCCCCAATTTGTAGTAATAGAAGCAGCGGGCTGCTTCCCGCCACCCGGCTAGCTTTACCTGAAATAATTACATGGACATGATTTCTCAGCATAAAAATCCCCAAGTTATTTGTAGCATCTTGTTCTGTTTCTAATTCTGCAGTTCAAAAATGTACATCATTTGTCAATCATGATACCTGCATGTGTCCAACTTATTGATCTACAAATAGAAATTGAACCTGATAGTCTCTAAAGTCAAATCACTTATTCAGCAAATACTAAGAGTACAATCAATGTGTATGACATTTTGTTTCATTTTGGTGGTGGAATGATGAGTCATATACCCTCTGCTCATGAACGATATGTTCTAGAACAGATAATGCTAACCAATAGAAGAGATTAAGTGCAGTAATTGGGAATTCAATAATCATATGGAATAGTTAGAAGAGGAAAAAAGTTGTTCCTTGTTGAGGTAACTGTATAAACCCTGAGCTCAGAGAAGTCTTGGAGCAGTAACATGAAGCCAAGCAGAAAAGCATCCAATGAGATTGTAATATGGTATGTAACAGGCAGAGTAGGTCTGAAGCAGTTTGTAAAACTTGTTAGAAACTACAGTTTGCAGAGTCCTGTTCACTCTATAATTTATGACTCATTAAGAGATTATATAATGTCTGGGGAGAAGGCTTAGCCAGGAAGACTGCTTGTTGCACAATCATGAGCATCTAAATTTGAATTTCTAGCACCCACATAGACAGTGGTGCTGGGAAGCGGGTGGGTAGTGGTGATGGTGGTGTGTACAACACTGAGGAGCTGAGGAGCAGAAAGTAGGTTACTGGGTCTTGCAACCCATGCAGCATTATCCAGACAAATAAAGGCAAGTTTCGGGTTCACTGAGAGACTCTGTTTTAGGGAGAAAAGATAGAGATTGATACAATAGGACATCCAATGCCTTCCATATATATATATATATATATCACATGGCAGAGATTAAAGAAAGGATTCTGAATTTAAAAAAAACATTGCTAACATGCTTCAGTGCAAATAAATGGTTATATATAGGAAAATGTAAGGGAAGAACCTGGAAGACACTGTCTATAATACACTAATTTTAGGACATTATTTGCTAATCTGGTGGCTGGATAGGTTTTCGTCAACTTGACAAAAGCTGGGGTCATCTGGGAAGAGGGAACATACATTGAAAAAATAAGTGTATCTATAATACATACCTGTAAGCAAGTCTGTGAGGGCATTTTTCTTAATGATTTACATGGGAGGGATCAATCCAGCCCACTGTGTGTGGTACCACTCTTGGGCAGCTGGGCCTTAGAGAGGTAGCTGAATATGAGCCTTGAAGCAAGCCAGCAGCATTCCTCTATGGCCTCTGAATCACTTCCAACTTACAAGTTTGTGCCCTGACTTCCCTCAGTGATGGATTTGTGACACTGAAATATAAGTCAAATAAATCCTTTCATCCCTTAAATTATTTGCAGTTAGAATATTTTATAACAGCAGGTAAAAGCAAACTAGGACACCTGATAATAAATTGAGACAATATGACTTCTTAATGCCTGTAACTCTTCAAGACGCTCTATGTGATTAACATAGGTCCAGTTGATATGATACATATGATCATTCCTTATGATACCATAAGGAAAGAAAAAAGTTTGCATTTTGCACTTCACCAAGGACTTTATATTAATCCATTGCACGTCCTTTTGGAGTATTTATATACAGCTAACTAGTCAGAAATAGAAAGTTGTTAAAACATTAGGAAGGTCAGAGGGTTTTTGATTTTTAAAATAGTGTAAAACCTACAATTTATGAGCATAAGAATGAGCAGGGAGACAGTTTAGCAGTCATTTACTAATATATTAATATCTCTGAGTGAAGACTAGAAACCATATGGAGTTGATTACTTCAATAAACATGCAATTAGATTTTGGAAGGAGCGATCAGCCCAGCTGACTGGAATGACTCATATCCCAAGAAGCTTTATATTTTCACCCTTCCATAAGAAAAAGAAGTCATACCACTGAAGTATCATTGACTGATAATGCATATTGACAAGTGTATCAGACATCCACATAAAGAGAAATATTAAAGTAGGTATTATTTGATTTGCCTTTCTCAATATGAGGTTAAAGTAAAAACCAGAAAACAAAAGAAATGCTACCTACCAGGACTATTTCCTTCAGTTTTAGTTAACACACAGAAGAGAAACACAACCAAGTGACATGTGGGTGGAAGTACTTCAGTCTGATAAAAAGCACACTACACAAGGTTAGGAATTCTAAAATGAATCCTCATAATTTCCCAATTGCTCCATACTTTCAATGGAAAAAAAATGAAGCTAGAAATCAATATAATAGAGAAATAATACTAGGACAAGTTTCCCATTTTTGTAGTAATTGTGTGACACAACTCAGTGACAAAGCATTCCATAAAGCCTGCTGGGCACAAAGCAGAACTCAGGAGTCAAAAGGCCCACTGAACTTCAATTGGGAATTCAAAAGAACGAGGCAGCATGTTTGCATATATACAAAGGGCAACAAAACAGCATGCTGCCTTTGAGAACAGTGCTGCTAAATGTATGTTTAAGCTGGAATGTTGCCAACAATTCTATTTGTGAGAGTTAATATGACTGTCAATAAGGTTGTCTGAGAAAACGTCAAGCCAAAAGAACAGTTGATTATTGAATTTCCCAATTTGTGGGGATGGTAACATGCTAAGGCTATTTATTTGTGTGCAGCTGCCCACAGGGAGAAGTTCTTCTGTGTTTTATACATACCTTGGAAATAGTCGGTAATGCATCAAGGTTCTACTAAAAACAACTTATGTTCTTACCTGTTTGAGTCTTTATTTCTGTTTGGCAGCCTGCTGATTGCTTCTACTTTAAAGCCCAGCTCAAAATTTCTAGAGGCAATCATTTCTGTTCACCAAGAAAGTGCTCCTTCACAAACTGCCATTTTCTATGCATTCCATTGCCATGGTCTTTATGTTTTACTTCTATTATCAAATCTCAAAGAACTCTTCTCACTTAAATTAAATCTCAGCAGCTCTGGAATAAGCCAATCAGGAACTACATTCTAGTAACACCAGTTATTCCATCTATAACTTTTAGAAAAAATAAAAAAAACGTTATTCTAGTTTCATTTTGTTGCTATAATAAAAACACCCTAATCAAAAACAATACAAGAGAAGAATGAATTTATATGACTAGCTTATAATTCCAAGTTACAATCTGTGCTGGTTGTTTTTTGTCAACTTGACACATCTGAGAGGAGGGGGCATCAATTGAGAAAATGTCTCCAGAAGATTGGCCTGTGACCAAACCAATTGAGTGTTTTCTTAAGGAATGATTGATGTGGGAGGGCCCAGACTATCATAGGTGGTCCCTCCCCTGGGCAGCTGTTTCTGAGTTGTTTACCAAAGCAAACTGAGCAAGCCATAAAGAACAAGTCAGTCCAGAGCTCCCGCCCATGGCCTCTGCTTCAGTTTATGACTTGAGTTATTGTCCTGAATTCCCTCAGCAATGGACTGTTATTGTAAGATGAGATGAACTCTTTCCACCTAACACTGGTTTTGATCATGGACTTTAGTCACAATAGAAACCTAACTAAGACAATGGCTAAAAGGAAAAACTAGCGATAATACTGCCAATAAAAATGTGAAATACTAAGAATGTACATATTGGTGATATGAGAAAATTCATTTATAACAATCATGGAAAATTTTGGGAGTAACTACTGATATGTACATATATAACCCAATGTCCAGAAATTCTACTCAGAGATATATCCCTAATGGAAATATGAATGTTTGCCACAATACATAAAATACATTGCTCATAGAAGAACTATGGATTGCACCAATATTATGATTGTACTCAAAGCCTAGAATTATTCTAAATATAAATCAACAGTACAATGGATAAGCAAATTCTACTTTATTCACAAAATAAAATACCATAGGCAATACAAATAAAACAACTATGTGAAAATGCCATAAATGATTTCCATAAGATTTTCCTACGCAAATTGTATTACATCTTCTAAATATTCTGGTGGAGAATATATTTGAGGGGAAAAATGATCACCGGATACTTCTTGGGAACAGAGAAGGATAGACATATAGAAGTAGATGCGGATATGAAAAATTGGAGATTTTGACAGAGTGCACTGCCTTGTGATAGGAAACCATACACAGCTTTTAGGGAACAGTGTGAGGTGCATAATAGAAACAGCATGCTTTAAACTGAGAGGACTGAGCCTTGCCGGGTAAGCATTTGTGGTGGTTTGTTTTTGTGGTAAATTGACATAACTTAGAATTACCTGAGAGAAGAGCTTCAGTTGAGTATGTAGATCAAGTTG
>NC_022026.1:1663906-1664958 GCF_000317375.1 Microtus ochrogaster | reverse complement strand
TGCTATGGAGCACTGTCTTGACTGTTGATGTGGGAAGACTTATCTTGAATGTGGGCATCAGCATTTCATGGACTGGATCTTATAAAAGTGCAAAACAATTGCTGAGTATAAATATGAGCATACAGGCAGCACAGGTACATTTATCTCTCTCTGATCCTAGATATATATATGATGTAACTAACGGCTTGAGTTTCTTCCTTGACTCCCCCTCAGTAATAGGTGGTATATTAATTATATTTCTATTGCTGGGATAAAAGTGCATAATTAAAAGCAACTTGGGGAGGAGAGGGTTTATTTCAATTTATTGTTCCACATCACATCATATCACAAAAGGAAGTCAGACAGGAACTCAAGGCAGGAATGTGGAGGCAGAAAGTGAAGCAGAGTAAGGTAGACCAATCAGGAAAAAAGAAAAATCTCATCTGGGAAAACCCCTCTGTGCTGGCTACTCTTCTCTGTCAACCTGACACACAAACTAGAATTATCTGAAAGGGGGAAACTTAATTGAGAAAATACCCCCATAATGTCAGGCTGTAGGGCATTTTCTTAATTTGTTATTGATGGGGGGATTCTAGCCCATTGTGGATGGTGCTATCCCTGGGCTGGTGGCCTGGGTCCAATTAGAAAACATGAGAAGCAAACCAGTCAGCAGCACTGCTCAGTGGCTCTGCATTATCTCCTGTCTTCAGTTTCCTGCCCTGTTTGTGTTCCTGTCCTGACTTTTTTCAATGATGCACAGTGTATGGACGTGTATGCGGAATAAACCGTTTCCTTCCCAACTTGCTTTTTGGCCATGGTGTTTCATTACAGCAATAGAAACCTTAACTAAGACAAGCTCTATGAAATGGGCTTGTAGGCAAATCACTAGGGCATCAATTGACATGGGAAAGTCCACCTCACCGGGGATAGTGGATCCCTGCGTAGATTGTCTTGGGTGGATAGCAAGCTGTAAGCCGGGGTGAGAATTGGGATCTTGGGGGTGGGATAGGATGGGGGTAAGGGGAAATGGAGAGAGAAAAGAGAGAAGGGGAGGATGGGGGGAACTTGGGGAA
>NC_022026.1:1653308-1662913 GCF_000317375.1 Microtus ochrogaster | reverse complement strand
ATTATGGGCAAGCAAAACTAGTCCAAACTTATGGGACTCCTAACTTATAGTTTATCATGCCAGTTACATTTCTCCGGGTATTAGCTATTATAGGTTGCACTTAAGCAAAAGAAACAAGGTACTACACCTTGGCTACACTCACAGTGCCTGAAAAAAAATGAAACTACATTATAGAACAAGGGAGTCTTGATGGATATAGAAAGATGAGAATGAATAATAGACACATGGGTGAAAAGATGAAAACAGACACACGTACAGGAAAAAGTAGAACTAAGACCAAAATGTTGGACAATTTGCCCAAATTAAAGAGGATGAGATAACTTAGAGACAGAGGAATCTGTACAAACTTATTTGTGTGCGTGTGTGTGTGTGTGTGTGTGTGTGTGTGTGTGTGTGTGTGTGGAGAGAAGAGGGAGATATTTAAAATCTGAAAAGCACTAAAATCTTATTGGAAGAAGGTAGAAGAAAAAGAGGAGAGTGATAACAAGCTCAACAAAGTTTTCAAAGCTACCAGCCCCTTAACATTATGTTTGAACTATTCATGTCATTATTTGGGCCTAACTTTTAGCCAAAGTTGGGTTCCAATATTCCGATAGGATTCAAACTAAAGATTTTCCTGCTCCACTTGCCACAGGGCCATTTGTCTTTTTCACTTTAAGTCAATAGCTCAAAGCCACTATGTCATATGCCCACCCAGACTAAGCCAGCCAGAGTCACATCAGCAAGCAGAGTTTGGCATTGACCTTTTCATATTCTGTATTTGACTGCCTGGCCCATCAGTGGGTTTCTTGCCTCTCTGTTTACAACTTCACTAAACTGTAAAGAGGGGACCGTCAGTCAAAATACCAAGCACAGAAAGGTCACAGCGACAGCTTACTATTTGCCAATGATTTTTAATCATTCACTATGGAATACACCTGAGACCCTACAGTTAATTTCATTTGTTATTGACAGAAAGAATCTCACCTAGCCTTCATTTCTAGTATGAAATGAAGAGACAGAATCCACAAAAAAAGAATCCCACTACATTGTATGGGCTCAGGATGATTCAATTCATTTTCAGGTTTTATTTCTGCAACTTGAAATGAACATGTTGTTTATTACTGAAACACACACACACACACACACACACAAATAAAACTCATATTCCTTACTCTACTCTTTGTGACAAAGTATGTCGTGAGACCTAGCAGACCACATAACTCACATGTTCTCAAGACCTTCACAGCCTGTGGCATTAAATGTTATAAAATACATTTAATATATTGGCTGAAAGCTAATATTGCCAGAGAATAGAATACTAGTATCCTCCAAAAGGTGGCTTTCTCTATCTCAACACTGATTACAATTGGTGCCAAATAATTGTTGTGTGAGATATCTTGTACCTCTAGTTCTATACAACATAGACTATTTCATAGCTTCAATAAATGTTAGTAGCTCCTTCCCAATTATTACAACAATAACAACAAAAACATTCAGATGCAGTTAAATATCTCCAGTGAGGAAAATTTATCCAAATTTTAAAAAACACTGTTTTAAAAATATAAAATTGACTTATAAGTTGTGAAATTTTTTCATGAGAAAAGAAATGCGTCTTCTACAATTTAAATTTTTACCTCTGTGTATGTGTGTGTGTGTGTGTAAAATGCCTAAAAAGCAGAAAGACTATAATAGTGATTCTTAATTCTGATAACAAATTATAATTACTTAAGAAGCTTTTTAAAAATGTCTGGAGGCAGGACTTTGGGCTCTCACATGGTTTAAAGTTCCTGTTGTGGTTCTATTTTTGCTCACCCAAGACTGATAACTACTCAAAATGTCCATTAAATACAGAAGACACAACCTTATCTATAGTTTCTAAATCAGCAGGTCTAGAGTGAGGCTAGACAATTCAAATTATACAATTTAACAACTTTATATGTCATGATATGGTACTGATCCAAAGAACACTTTGAGATCTGCTGTTCTATTAGAATGATGGGTCTCCAGGTATTGGCAGTGCTCTTTCCTTTTCAACTGGAGAATAACATTGTAGGAAAGGGGAGTGTTTTACCAAATTATTTCCCCTTTCCTATCTTCTCCAAGATCCTCTCAACCTTGCTACTCACCCAATGACCCAACTTCATGTTCCTTTCTGATCAAAAAATAAGAAACCAATAATCAAAATAAACATATGTAACTCACACATATACACAAAAACAAACAACGAAAACATGGAGTCTGTGTTGCACTGGCCAACAACTCATAAGTGTGCAGTATGCCCTGGATTGTGGCTGATATACCCAGTGTCATTCCACTGGAAAGATTATTTTCCCTCTCCCAACAGGTTATCAATTGATAATAGCCTCTCAGCTAGGAGTAGAAATTTATGTTCATGTCCTCTTCTCTACAATGGAATTGTATCTGGATTGAACTTGTACAAGTTTTAGGCATGCTGTCACAAATCCTTTGGCTTCATATGAACAACTGTCTGTTGTATCTGGAAGAAGCCATTTCCTTGAAGTTATCTACCATCTCTGGCTCTTAATCTCTTTTCACCTCCTCTTTCACAAAGATCTGTGAGACTTGAGGTTGATAAAGACACCCCATTTAGGGCTAAGTGTTCCAAAAGTGTCTCACCTTTGAACATTGTCTAGTTGTTGGTTAATTTTAATCTTGTAGTCTTGTGTTATATTTTAGTATTTTTATATACATTTAGTGATTTCAAATTTCCAAAATCACATGTGGCTGATGATTCAGACCTCTAATTCCAGCATTCAGAGGTCTGAGGCAGGAGGCTCAAGGAAAATCTGAGTGAGCTAGGCCACATGACAAATGCAGGCCTACCTGAGATATAAGAGAAAGACTCTAAACAGAAAGTGTTTCATAGCTAAATTGGCTACATTTGAGGCAGTTATTGTACTCCTTCCTTCAAATCTCTTTTCTCATGCACGAACAGATACTTATTATTCAAAATAGTTTGTTAAACACTGACTAGCTTTTTAAAAGTAATTTTATTACCTAAATCTAATCCCTAAACAATGCAGTGTGTGTGTATGTGTGTGTGTTCTTCTTTATGATCGTAAGTATCATAAAATCAATATCATATTACTTGCATTTACCCATACTATGGTATTTTGAGGTAAATACTATAATCTTTATTTACCTATGGTTATATATGTAGTCTGTAGTATACTCATTTTCATGTATTTTTTTGAAATTCCAAACATACATATACATGGTATCTATTGTTTATATCCACATTATTTCAAGATTTCTCCTTATAAACAATGCTTTGGTGAATATTTATGTACATGAAAATCTTTTATGTTACTATTTACAGAAGCTGTACTCATTCACACTCTCAATAGAGTTGATAATAATTCTCCCTATACTATGAATTTCTCCAATGTGGCAAATTTTTATTTGTTAATTTGATTGTTGCAAAATGATGTATTTGTGTGATTCTACTTTGAATTTCCATAATACAAGATAGCTTACAAATTATCTAATTTTATACCTCAGTTAGATATATACAATACCATAGGGGAAGCTATTTAAGGTCCCTGGCAAATTTCTTAGCATACTATTCACAAGTAGTAATAATTCTCAAGGGAATGAATCCCATATTTGCTGAGCAAGTGCTTTATGAATTCAACCATATAAAAGCTGTCTTGATTTTAGGACTATAGTTGAGTCCTTTAAGTTTTTTTTTTTCTTTTCACATTAACTTAGATTCTCATAAAGAAGGAACTTGAATTTAGTTTGTCATGTTTTCCTATCCTAAACTCACACAAGAGACCATGGAAAGCTTAAATAATCTTCCCCAATTACACTAAAGGATTTTCACAAAGCCAAAGTCAACAATTAAGAGTTGAAGTCAATTTGTATCTACTAAACCTTCATATTCTAGTGAAGAAAGTAGAAGATGAAGAGGCAGAAGTGACTTATTCAATGGCCTATAGCCAGTATGTTGATGATTGAAATACTAGGCAAGTCCATTTCCCGTTTTGTGCACCAACCCCATCCAATGAAAAGTGGCACACGGATAATAATGGATGGAAGTATATGACACCAGCAGGGAAGAAGGTGGAAGAGAGGCCTGAGGCACAAGATAAGAGGCAGAAGTGATCAGGACAAGAAGGTCATGCCTTTGCAGTGTTTTTGTCATCACTGAGGGATGATCTCCATCTTGCTATGCATGCCTGCAACAATCAACCCCCAGGCTAGACTGGTCACTGCAAGACAGTGCTTGCAAATGGAGCACTTCTCAACTGTCCAGAAGGTTGCCAGCCACCTTGACATGGGCTTCAGAAGTCATCGTTCTAAAGCAGGCACCATTGCACTTGCTGAAAATATCTCAGCCAGATTACCATGCTTTTAATTAGCCGTGCATGATGACAATCAATTAAGGATAGCATAAAAGCCAATGGAAATAATGCAACTCTCATTACAGATTTCTCATTTGTTATATGAGTCTGTCTACTGATTGAGTTCCCATTAACACAAACTGGGACCTATTATTTAAGCCATTTCAGTAGAGTACAGGGTTATCTTTCCCTTTGACATTTATTGTACCTAACAGAAAGGTTAAAAACAATTATGTTCACTGGGTTATTTATTATCTTATGAGATTCAAGCAGAATCATTATGTCTGTTTTCTTCTCCTTATCAAAGCTGGTAGAGAGACTCTTTAAGGAGCTTGAGATAAATATTAAGGAAATCCTGCTTTTCTTGTACTCAGAGAGATAAAACAGGAAGTAGAGATGCTTAGTAAAAACCAGAGATGAGACTTATCATTCACCATTTGCACACCGCCACTACTGCACATCCTCTAGACCAGCTCCCAGTGCCTTAAAAAGTTACATCGACATATTCGCGAAGGCACAGACATGTCAGCAAGAAGGCCTTAAACTGGGAATTAGGGAGACATATTCCAAAAGTCTCATGCTTTTAGCAATTTCTTATATGACTTGGAAGACTGTATCCTTCTGTTACATGGACCAAAATCCTTGATTCTACCCTTGTTTTCTAAAACTTCAGCAAACTCTATAACTATCCCTTCAAAACAAATTCCACCTTACCTCTTACACTGGTACCAATATAGCAAAGAGCATTAGTAAACTGGAAGACTATAATACCATGCAGAATTTAATAATACTAGCCCACTGCACAGCACTTATATACATACACCATACCTTCCCTTATAAAGGACAAGGGACAGTACTAGCTTTCTCTGTGAACTCCTTCACAGAGAAATATGTCACATACTGGTAGAAAATAATCAAGGGGAAACCTCTACCAAACATAGTAGTTAAAAAAAAATATTCCTAACTTTAACTTTAGCTTCTGAAAAATAAATTATAAGTCCTTAAAACCCCATGTTTGATAACAGCTCCTTTATTCACCTGAGATCTTGGCCACGTGACAGCTTAACATTGTGATTTGTGATACAGGATTTGAAACATTCAGTGTTTGCTCTTCCTTGGAACATGGTAGAAAATACAGCACAGACATATGGCATTAGGTATAACTCTGAAGAACCTATAAACTCTGGTTATCATGTCTTAAATGTGAAAAGATACCCTTCCATAAGTATTTGATCATTTGGTCTCCAATTAAACTACTTTGGAGGTGGTGGAACCATTGGTAAGAAGGGCCTAGCTGGAAGGCAGAATTCCTCCAATCCTATCTCTGATTTCTGAACCATCGTGATATGTATAGGGCCATGCATATCCCTTTTGTTGCAATTGTCTGGCATTCTTTCATAGCAATCAAGAAAACAACCAGTAAAAAGGATTAGTCATGTAGAGAACCAACCCTTGAACTCTTGTGAAACTCTAGACACCACGGCTCAGAAAAACTGTCTGGATTGACAGTACTGTATACATTGTTACACAGAGAAGTTGAAAAGACAATAAGAAAATTCTTATTTGCAACTTTCGTTGACTCTTTCCTATGCATCTCTTTCATTTTTATATTTATTATATTAAATTTCATTTTACATTCCAACCACAGTTCTCCTTCCCACCCTGCCACTCCCTTCCTTATCTTTTCTCGTATCCACTCCTCCCAACAGGTAAGGGTCACCATGGGGAGTCAACAAAGTCTGGTTCATTAAGTTGAGGCAGGACCAAGCCACTCCACCCTACATTAAGGTTGAATACAGGATCCTACCATAGGGAATGGGCTCCAACAAGCTAGCTCATGCACCAGGATAGATCTTGGTACTACTGACAGGAGCCCCTCAGATAGTCCAAGCTTCACTACTGTCTCCCACATATGGAGGGACTAGTTAGGTCCCTTGGAGGCTCCACACCTGTTGGTCTAGAGTTCATGATTTTCCACAAATTTGGTTCAGTTGTAGATTTCTCTATCATGATCTTGACCTCCTTTGCTCAAATAATCCCTCCTCCCTCTCTTGGATTGGATTCCTGGAGCTTTGCCCAGTGCTTGGTTATAGATCTCTGTATACGGTTCCATCACTTGCTCTATAATGATAGTTTGGGCATTCACCAATATGATCACAGGGGAAGGACAGTTCAGGCACCGTCTACAATATTGCTAGGAGTCTTAGCTCAGGTCATCCTTGTGGATTCCTGGGAATTTACCTAGCATCAGGTTTCTCCCTGACCCAATAGTGGTTCTCTCTACCAAGATCTCTTTTTCATTGCTCTCCCACTCTATCCTTCCCAGCCCTCCCCCCACGATCATCCTGTTCCCTCATGTTCTCATCCCTTTTCCCCTCCTTTTAACCATCCTCATCGCCCCCTCTTCACTCAGGAGATCTCATCTAATTGCCCTTCCCACAGTGATCCATGCGTCCCTCTTAGGGTCCTCTTAGGGTCCTCTTTGTTGCCTAGCTTCTCAGGAGCTGTGGATTATAGTCTGGTTATTGGAATGATTTTATATTGTATTGTTCCCTGTTATAAATCATAAATATTGAATATAATAACTTTCAATGATTTCTATGAGTGCCTATGAGTGTTTCTAGCACATTATTGAACCTCAGTGTGGTTTTCAGACCACACACACACACACACACACACACACACACACACACACACACACACACTTACAGTTGGTGGTAGAAATAAAGCTGGTCAATGTTCCCTTAGACTCTGAATGAAGCTCACTATTCTCTTAGCCAATGAAATGGAACGACTTCATTATTAGTTCCCAAGATATCTTACTCTCTCAGTAAAATTTGCAGGTTTTACTAATGAGTAACTTGGATATGTTGATCTTCCAGATTTTACCAGTGATAAATTTTTAAATACCATGAGAACCCAGAATCACATCAAAGAAAAGAGAGTATATTTCCTCAAAATCAACTACTGATATCCCTGAGGTCTTGATGTTGAGGTCAAAATATTGTGAAGATTCTTAATAGACAATCACAAAGGGAGATCTTAGGATATGTTCAAGGCATCGTTTGTTTAAGAACATTCAATGTAACATGATTAGGTACATGGAGCACTACTCTTTCTTGCTCTTCATCAACGTTTTTTGCTTTTCCTTTTGTTCTTTTTCCCCTTCTTCTCCATCCCTTCCCTCTCTTCATCTCTGCTTATCATCTTTTTTTTTAATCACCCAGGTAACTTCAAACACTACATTAGAAGAAGCAAGACTCAGTTGTTTGCCTAGTCTAAACATTTTTATGTAGCTACTATTTAAAATTGCTGCCAATTATGAATAGCTGAGTAAAGATATATCAACAACTTAACAACTTAATATTACCCAGGCACTAAAATTATATTTGTGGCATTTTAATGGCAGAAATAAGTCAAACTTTCTATGTAAAAACAGTACAGAAATGTTATATTATACACAAGTATGTTTGTAAACATTTACACAATACTAATAAAAATGGAGGGAGAATAGAAAATATCAGTAATTTTTCTGCTGTTATAGTTATGAATAAGTCCCTTTGTTATCTTTTTCTACATCTGACAAAATTTTAACTTGCATTGTTAAACAATATAGAGAAATATATTTATATGTTAAATATAGAAAGATATATTTTATAGAAGGAAACTTTACTGTTGAGTACCACACACTCTTCTCATCTCAAGTAATGCAGTTCAGAGCTTAATATGTGATTGTCGGTCATTTGAGTGCCTGCTATTTAGGGTTCAAGGCTATCTAGTCTCTTTCCTATTGACTATCTATCACTTCCCACCCGGTGAAGTACAGAGTCTTTACTTCCTCAGTGAGTCTGGGCTGAATTGCTATTTCTGTAGTGAGAAGGGAAATTTTGTTTCAAAACATGAGTTTTCTCTTTCATTCACACTTACATCTCTCCAAGAAAATCCCTGTTGCTCAGCTGGCCTGAATAAATCTAAGATGACTAATTTTCAAGCTATTTTGTGGAGAATATTGCATAGTAGAGAGTATAAATAGAGTGCTTTTATCACAAAACTGAGTGTTGGACAAATTCTTTACTCATGATAAAAGCAACAAATCACAGTTACTTTCTTTTCCACTACTCAATTAACAGTGTGTTAAGCATCATTTCTCTAAGAGCTTTAATGTCAATCCTAGAGTGCTTGATAGTTTTCAAATCCTTTCCATTTGCACAAACGCCAAGTCATATTGCTCTGTTTGTTGAAGTGGCTCAAGTAGAGCTTTATTGTTTACTGCTATGGGATGTAAGTCCCAACATTTCTTGTAAACTCTTGTGGTTTCTGACCCAGACAGCAACCTCACACTTACATGTAATGTTGTTTATTTGCAATGTCTTTGGGTACCCAGAGAGATTTTCTGTCTCTCTTTCAGAGTTCTGTGCACTATTTGACTAAAACAGATGCCACTTTCTATCAGTTATATAAATCATTTGATAAAATCTCCAGTAAATATTTAATGCCTATCTGTCACCCCTCCTCTAGAGTAAAGGGCCAAAACTACAGTGTCTGTTTATGCAACCTTTTTGAAGAATATGACAGTATTTAGGAATAATGAGACAGCTGGGTAAACATTCAACTTTCCCTGAAACACCAACTGTAGGTACCTTATGGGGGATAGACCAAGAGAAAAGAAAACAGAAATCAACTCTCTAATAATCAACTTGTGGTTCATACACATAAATAGAAATGCTAAAAGCCCTTCTCAAATAACTGCAAAATATATACTTAGAGTATATTGTAAGGTGATGTGGAAAGACTGACTATGGAACTAATCAGGGCAGATTTACTGGAGAGGAGACTCTGTAGAAAGAAGTTTAAGAACAGAGGAGAGACGGTATGATAGTTGCATGTAGTTCTGTATGTAGAAATAAATAAGTTGAGATTGTGACTACCCAGTGTGCTGTAGTAGAGTGGCCAACATCAGGCAGAAGTCTGTTGATCTTCCAAAACGTGTACCTGAGCAGTAAGCTCTGGACAACATTGTATGCGAGTGATAATGTTTACTTAAGGCTAAAAAAAAGCCTAGTGCAGCGAAGAATAGTCTAAACATTTGCCTCTGTGTAATTGCTAATTATGAATGGAACTTTGCCAATCTCAATTCATGTAAGTGTTAACTGTGTCTTCTCCCCTTGATTCTGACTCTTCACATTCACATCTATACTCTAGGAATATGCCTGCTATTATTACTATTAATGTCAATAGAGCCAGCTTCATGATTAA
>NC_022026.1:1620871-1651658 GCF_000317375.1 Microtus ochrogaster | reverse complement strand
TTTTTTTTTTCCTTTTCTCAATAAAAAAAAAAAGAACTTCACATTTGGGCTGGCAAGACTACTCAAAAGGTAAAGGCACTTGCCATCAAACCAAACAACCTGAGTTCAACCTCCTTGGCATGGGATTGAGTGTGGTTGTAGGAGAAAATTGAATACTGACAGTTTTCTTCACAAGCTATGGCATAAAATTTGCAAACGCACGCCACACACTAAAAATAAAAATAAATGCAAAAATACAAAGAAATTTTAAAAGAAATTTTCAAATAATATATTTTTCAAAAATCAGTTGGTACTTTTATTTTTGATAATTTCATTTTGGATGTTCCTTTGTACATGGTGCAGCATTACTTAAAGACATGTTCTTATAACTAAATACTGTACATTTGACACATTGCTCCATCTCCCCTCTATTCACTCTTCCCACCCTGCTCCCTCCCCATTGGTCTCCTTTGTTTACCTAGACAATTTCATTTCTAGTTTGTTGTCATATACATATATGAGTTTATGTATCTACAAAAAATCTAGAAACTACAAATGAGAGAAAACATTATTTTCGTTGACTCTTTATAAAGACACTTTGCAGCCCCTTCACATATCTATGGTCACAAAACTAAAGATAGAAAACATAGGAACAGGAAGTCAATTTTTTTCTTATAAAGGAGCTCAGATGATTTGGCGGGTGTAGTGAGGCGCTGCGGGCTGCGTTCCCGGCGCCAGGCCACCCACATGGCTAGCTTTACACCCAAAATAACAACACACAAATTGTATTCTTTTAAACACTGCTTGGCCCATTAGCTCTAGCCTCTTACTGGCTAATTCTCACATCTTGATTAACCCATTTCTAATAATCTGTGTAGCACCACGAGTTGGTGGCTTACCAGGAAGGACCTTAACCTGTGCCCATCTTGGAGGGGAGAGCTATAGCGTCTGCCTCACTTCCCTTCTTCCCAGCATTCTGTTCTGTCTACTCCGCCTACCTAATTTTCTGTCTTATCAAAGGCCAAGGCAGTTTCTTCATTAACCAATGAAAGTAACACATAGGCAAATAACCCTCCTCCATCAGGGGGTGGAAATGGGGCAAAAGAGAGGTGGTCCATAACAGGGGAAGTAGAGTAGAGGATAACACAGAAGAGGAAAGAAGGAAGAGATATACATAAAAATAAAAATGTTTGAAAAAAGAGATAGGGAAAAAAGATAAATTTCATTTTATATTTAGCCAAAATTGCAAGTGTGTGTGTGTGTGTGCATGTGTGCATGAAGTTACATGACATGAGGTAATAATGTTCACCCCAAGAGCCAAAGTCCATATAACAAAGTCCCCCAGTACCAACCATGAGAAACTTCTTTCCCAATTGTTGTACATGGGAGTTAATGTGACTCACAAAACTTTATAGGGATTGCTGTTGCCCTTGGATATCCCACAATAATTGAAGGTAAGTTCCTACTGCTGAAGATAGTATGTCTTCTCCCTAACGATATAGTACCAGAAGGTGCTATACAAGATACCAAGGGAGGAAAGTTATTAGCAGTTCTACCAAGTTGTGGTGCTTATAAATCATAACAACAAGTAGCATGGAAGATGTGCCCAAAGATGCATTAGTGGTACTCATACCTTGATGGCAACTGCTAAATATGTAATTGAACATAAAACCTGATCAACAGGAGGGAAATCATGACTTGTACTGAAAACCTAGTCAAATACTCATGTCTAGTGAGGTCATGGATCTTAAAATAGAAGCTACCATTTTCACTTTATTACATTAGTATAAACCCTAATTGCATTATGGATACTTATTCTTATAACCACAGGCAGTTCCTCTGCCTCACAAGAATGATACTGGCTGCTCATAAACATCATTTATATGTTTGGTGGCAGAGCCTCTTAAAAGATCTGTGTGGTTTTTGCCACTAATGCTGAGTCAGGAAGCCTCTCTTAAAGGAGCTACATCTCTGCGCACTGCCAGTAAACAAAGCCTACTAGAGAAAAGAGGGTTACCAGCAAGCTGCATTTGACTCTTTTCTTGTTTGTCTATAATCCTTTTTTAAAAGTTTTCTCAGGATTTATGTGGAAATTCCTGCCAAATGTTTGGGCACCATTTATAGACAGAGACTGTACTTTCACACAGAAACTGTATTAATTACAACACTGTTTGGTCAATGGCTCAGGCATATTTCTAGCTGACTTTTACATTTTAAATTAACCCATTTCTATTAGTCTACGTATTGCCATGTGGGTGTGGCATTACCTCATTTTCTACATGTCTTGTTTTCTTGTTGGCTGGCTGGCATCTGTAGACTGAAACTTTCCTCTTCCCAGAATTCTCCTAGTCTGGTTGCCCTGCCTATACTTTCTGCCAGGGTACTGGCCAGTCAGTATTTTATTAAACCAATGCCAATAACAAATCTTTACAGGGTATAATAGCATTGTCCCACAGCAAATATCACATAAGTAGACACTGTAAGGTGGTAGGGCAAATATCACCATGTGCCATCCATAGACAAAAAGATATAGGCAATTAATAACTGCTTAGGGAAATTAATCTTCCCCAGGAATAAGCCCCATCATCGGTTATCCAATACCAGTGGCCAGCCTTGAAAGCATTAAAAAATACAAAATGAAGTTAGCAGGTTGTATTTATATATTTTTGCTTATGTGTGTGTAACAATGACAATTAAAGAAAAAGGGACCATGAATTTGAGAGGGAGTGGAGGGAGCATAGGAGAAACTGCAGGGAGGACAAGGAATTACTGAATATATATAACTTCAATTCAATAATTAAACATATTAATCAATTGATTTACTAAATGATATATTAACAAATTAAATAATTAAAGATGTTATTTTAATTAAAAATAAAATATTTTTAGAACTCCATCCACGTATCATTTTTCTATTGTAATCCTAATTTCAACATTCTACCATTATTCCTTTCAAATGACTTCCTAGAAAGCATATAACATTTTGAAAACTAAAAGACTTACATGCTTAATTTTGAGAAAATGAGAGTGTCAGAAACTGTAATATCTCTATGCCAGTCTTTTTCTTTTAATTTATTTTGGACAGAAATCTGTCATTCTAAGAATAACTTGTGGTTAGCCATATATGATTTGGTGTTTCATTCTAGGCACTGAAATCTGGGGGACATTCATGTGTGCTCTATTTAGGTTAGCTCTCAAACCGTCCCATATGTCTCGTAGAAACCAAAGGATATGTTACAGTCTTGTAGCAAGGTTACTTAAAATATGACATTTATTTTACTATGTATTATTGTCTGGTATTTCTGTAGCCAGAAATTACTTGATATAATGAATGCAATTTCATTTGGTCTGGAACCATGATCTCATTTGGTTTCAAAGGCAACATTTTTAAGTAAAGTTAAGGTATATGGCTGACAAATATGGAGAAAAAAGAGTTCTTTACAGGCCACAGGCTGAATCTTAGTCTGTGTTCAATGTGTCACCACACTAAAGGGCACACTTTAGCTCAACTGAGATTATGAGGCTAAATCAATACAAATGTCACCCTGACTAGAAGGAGTTAAAAAAAAATAACCTAAAAGAAGATTGCCTAAATTCAGAGTCTAGTGTGTGTCCATTTTAGGAAGAAAAAGACAGTCTGTTCTTTGTCCCACAAAATGTACATATCTTGATATTCGTTGTTAATTCTGACCAATCAATTTGTGTTTTTTTCTCATCACGACCCCTGGCTTTTGAGATTAACATGGCATTAAGCCTACAGAGTTAGTTTATTTATGTTTTATTTTTCCCCTGGAAATAATGTGCACAGAAAAGCATCTTTCTTTTGAGCAGTATAATGCTTTTTTAATCAATACCACAGAAAACACATGGGATTATCATTTCTAACATTCAAAAATATTCATATAATCAGCATTGAAAATGTTGCTTTCTAGCTTTTCAAACAAGTCTCAGACCTACACAAGGCTTATGCATATAAAACTATTGAGGGCATGCTTGTTGGATTTGCTTGAAACAGTCCTCTAGTACCCTTCTGGAGAAAATGCATTCTTTCTCTATAGTGGCAATAGAGCTCAAATCTCTGGGAGGTGAGCCCAGTAACCTGACAGAGGCCCTAGTAATCACTTTCCTGTGCCAACTCATTTGATTTTCACAACCAATCTTGAGGCAATTAAGGCAGAGCATTATAGTCTTCATTTCTGGGGTGAGAATAAAAAGAGAGGAAGCGATTTGCCTAAGGCTATACAGCTGCTTATTGGTACAGCCAACCCCCTCACATGTTGCTTGTGTCAGCACACATTTGCCTAGCCAGTTTCGAGAAGTGACTCAGATGAGCTGTGCTCTTGCTAGAAATTAGCCACGTTTCCATCAGTCAGCTGCACTGACCTTGCTTTAGGGATGAATACATTCTTAAGGATGCCTTGGTTCTTGTCTGTGTCAAGATTCTTACAGATGGTCTAACTAGAATAAATCAGGAAAATGTAATGTGATGACAACTTAGATTCAGGTGATTTGTGGGACTATTCCAGCTCTACATGTCTACTTCCTTATTTTTCATTTGTCACCATTCACTGTTCCCTGGTGGGTCAAAGAAACATTTCCATTTCTTCATTTTTGTCTCACTCCATACTGGGTTGTCTGCCTCAGTATTCTAGTTCTTAAAATGGTATAATTTCTACCAAGTACACTGGTAAGTCTTCTTCCCTCTACCTGCCTTTTTCTTCCTGTACTATAGAAATAAATTCTAATTTGTCACCTGTCATTGCTATTGACAGCCAACAATTCCATATCCAGACTGGAATCGTTTCTAAGAACCTAGGAACCACTGAACTTTTCAGTTTTGAAATTTGTTAATCCAAAGATTTATAATTCTCTTTCTAAGATTTCTGAAGTTACTAGAGACTATATTACATTGTCATTGGAATGTGCTGGAAAGTCAGCCAAATAAGGTCCAGATGAAAAGAATAAAGAGCAAAACTTTGTATCAGGGTAGGAATCTAATATAGAAGCAAAATTAGCAAATGTTATATGTCCTGTCCATATCTACCTTCCAATCAGAGCTAGATAAGAAAAGTGTTACTTTTATTCTATTATCTGATAATTTCAAATATAAAAGTAATTAATACAATAACCTATCATGATAATTGAGAACTACTCAAAACATATTAACTCTCAAAATACATCGCTAAGGCTGAGAAGGGTCCTTGTCCATTTCCTGATCTTCTCTATAAAATTTAGAATATCTTGCCTATTTATAATTACCTCTGAGATTTCTGAAATTTAGCACAATCATCAAAGTCGGCATACATTATGACAGCTATGTGGAAACAAATTCTAAAATAAATCTCTTGCCGGGCACTGGTGGTGCACACCTTTAATCCCAGCACTTGGGAGGCAGAGGCAGGCGGATCTCTGTGAGTTTGAGACCAGCCTGGTCTACAAGAGCTAGTTCCAGGACAGGCTCCAAAACCCCAAAGAAACCCTGGTCCAAAAAAACAAAAAAAAAAAAAAAATCTCTAGAATGGTACTAGTCCTTGAAGTATATTAAGTTCATATCTTATATTTTAGTACACAGAAAACAATAAAGAAAATGAATCTGAGATGGGTGCTCCTCTAACAGCAATTCTCAACCTGTGGGTAATAACCCCTGTGGGGATCGCATGTTGACTATCCTGAACATAAGATATATACATTATGATTCATAACAGTAGCAAAATTTTAGTTATGAAGTAGCAATGAAATAATGTTATGGTTGGGGTCAGCACAATATGAGGAACTGTATGAAAGGGTTGCAGCAGTTGAGAACCACTGCTCCTAGAGGCTCACAATCTTTTTAATAAAGTCATACTAATAGTGTAATAGGCATTACTATAGTAATTTATGTGATACCTTATTAATGTAAAAAAGTCAGATTATCAAATTAGACTTAGTGAATGATACAACTGGATTCAGAAAATTTCACAAACAAGAGTTTACTAAGTAGAAAAGTGATTGAGGATGTGCCATGGTTCAAAGGCACCAACTACAGTGATGTGTTCCTTGATAAAACACATAACACATGTATGATTCTATTTACAGATTATATCAGTAACAGAGTAAATGAGGGAAGATCTATTTTGAGTGTTTTATAGCTTATAATGAGGTTTTGGGATTACATACAGCATGGAGGTTTATGAGTATAATAGTCCATAGTAAATTTATATTTTACAAAAAATCATACTGACTTCCAAATGAAGGAAAGTCTAGGATAAAGGATAAAGTGATTAAAAGATGTGTCATAAAATCCAAATTGTCATATACGTGCTCTAGTTCCTGAAACTAACAGCTCTGAAGGACAGAGTCCAATATTGATGCAAATGAAAGATGGGGAAAAATAAGAAGAAAGCATAAGGGGTCTATAAATAATAAGAGTAGAAGGGAACACATGAAAAGAATATGAAATTGAATAAAGGTTTACTGAATATAAAACAATATTTAATATTTTATGTACTACATTACCTCATTTAATGTGTATAGAAACCTGGTGAAGTAGGTATGATTACCCAAGTTTATAGATGGAAAATCTACAATAATTCGGCACTTTCTGGCCCAAGGTCATGTTAATGAAGTAAGAAAGATTCTAATCTTAAGTACTTAGGTAGACTAGGCAAGAACAAGAATAAGAACAAAAATATCAAAAGAGAATAGCAAGACAGGAGAGATTCCAAAGAGCAAGTGAAAGATCAAAAACAAAGAAGAAAATGGGGAGGGGAGGAGGTTCCATTATTCAGTAACATTCTTATAGATTAACATTAGACAAAACAATCACTGAAATTCTAGCCTATTACACAAAAATGCAAGTGAGAATATGCTTGTCAATTAGACTGTGGTGTATATCTAGACATAAGCCTGATTTTTCTTAGGTTAACTAATGAAACTGACAATATTTGATCATTTTTGCCTATGAAAACAGCATCCCATTATTGTCTTACCATACTAACTTTAAAGCAAAATGACTTCACAATCCAAGGTCACTTTCCTGACTTGAAGTCTTATCACTCTAAGTAATCGTAGCTAGCAACTTACTCCCGGAAGCTGGGCCTGTGCCAAACTCTGCAGCTCTGCAGTGGTTGTTGATCAACCTTCATGGAAGTTTTTTTTTTCTTTTATTGAAAGTGGATTTTTTATCACATAATAATCCTGATTACAGTTTTTTCTCACTCTACTTCTTCCAGCTTCCCCTACCCCCATTTCAATCTGGATCTACTCACTTCTGGTCTCTCATTAGAAAACGAACAGGCTTCTAAGGGATAATGATAAAATAAAATAAATAAGAAATTAACACCAGAATTAGACAAAACAAATGGGAGAAAAAGAGCCCAAGAAAAGACACAAGAATTAGAGATCCACTCATTTGCTCACTCGTGAATCCCAGAAAATCATTAAAGTGGAAGCCATAAAATATATACAGAATACCTGGTGTAGACCCAACAGGTCCTGTGCACACTGCCTTTTGCAGGCTGCCTCAGTCTCTGAGTTCATATGAACTTTGCTCATGTTGATTTAGAGGGCCTTGTTTTCTTGGTGTCCTCCATACCTTCTGGCTCTTATGCTCTCTGCTTACTCTTTCAGGTGTTTCTTGAGCCCTGAGGAGGAGAGAGATTTGATAGATACATCCCATTTATGGCTGAGTGTTCCAATCTCTCTCTCTCTCTCTCTCTCTCTCACTGTTCTATGAGTATGACAGTCTGTCATTAGGAGTAATTTAATCACTATTTTGTTTTAGACCTGCTGTATTTGGTTTTACTATTTCTCAACTCTCTAATGTCTGAACTATCTAGCATCTAGTAGTGTCATGCATGGGTTTCATCATGTGGAGTGCGAGACTGTTCTGAAGTGGAACAACCTAGCTGTAAAATTCCACTGGAGTTGGTATGAGGTAACTAGATACTTCTTTAGATCTTATGTAATGAGGATGTGTGGTGATGGTACTAGGAGGAAGAGTTGTCAGAGTAATAGCTAAATTGGGGTGTGTACACTGAGAACCCCTGAAATGTGCATGCCTCTCACACCAAGGCTCCTAACAGCATGCTGTTGCACTTCTGCAAAAGGTAACTGCATTCAAGATCACTTCAACCTTGTTTTACAGAGCTTAAAATATAATTTTAAATTTTATACCAATTATTGGGTTAGTTCATAAAACATGTATTTTTTAGAAGGTTCTTATTTCCTTGGCTAGACTGCGGTTTTATTCACATGTAATAATCTTCAAGAAATGCTGCCCTGAGATGAATCTCTGCATCACCCTGGATCTTCCGCAACCAGTGGTTTTTAAGAATCCTTCTCTTTGAGGGCTTTCATTTTAGTGAACACTTGAAAAATGGAGAATGAAAGCCAGATAGGAAACCAAGAAAGGAGACAGAAAAACAAGCTTTTATACATTTGATACGTTTCTGATTATCAAAAGCCAGTGAAAGGAGGAAAGGGAAAACAAAATCTCCCTTAGCAGATATAAATCATATTCTTTTCACTTTTTTCTTTTGTAATAAGTCATCACCTACTGGGAACAGAACTTGGATTCAATTTTGAACACTAAAATTTTAGAGCTGAAAGGGATGCTAAGTACTACTTAGATTTACATTTTATTTCTTAGTTAAGAAGTCAAGAATCTCAGTATTTATGTTGGTCAAGATAAGTCAATAATGGTGCTTAATGTTTTATCCCAATGATAAGCTATGATGTCTTATTTTGTGCTCATATTTGATAATAATAAGAGCATATTTGTGAGCAGTTACTAAATACTTTTATTGACTCTTACAACGAGTTTTAATTACTATTTTAAGATGAAGTTTTGCATATGATCAATTTGAATTCCAGAAAGGTGTTGTTTCACCTAGAGAGTCAGTCTGTTTTTGTAATTTCCCATTTATTGTGTGTGTGTGTGTGTGTGTGTGTGTGTGTGTGTGTGTGTGTGTGTGTGTGTGTAAGAGAGAGAGACAGAGAGAGAGTATGTGTGTGTGCATGCATGTGTGTTTGGTCTATGTGCTCTTGTGTATGTGCATACAAGCTCCTATGCATGCACAGAGGCCAGAGGTTTATGTCTCTATCATTGTCTCATGATTCTCTTTAGACAGGGTCTGAAACTGAACCTGGAGCTAGCAATTCAACTAGGATACACTGACTGGCCAGCAAGCACCAGCAAACCTCCTGTGTCCATTGCTTAAGGTTCTGGGGCTACAGATGTGCAGGCTGCAATGCTCAACTTCTTTTCATGAGTGCTGGAGAGTTGAACCCAAGTTCATAAGCTTGTGTGGCAATTGCCCTTACCTAGTGAGCTATCTCTTTAGCTTCACAGTGTTTTATTTTTAATTATTCTGCTATATGACATTGTATTTCTTCTTAAGTTCATAATCTAGCTCCCCAATTGTATATGAATAACAGAACCACTTAAACCATGGCAGAAAGAATTAAAGGTGTGTGTGGTTCTAAGTAAGGTTGATAATGAGGACACAAATTGGCGGGTGATGAGATGAATTTGTAGCATAAAAATCTCTTTGGTTAAATTTGATGGCTCTTATTGAGTGCTCTGGATAGAGCTTTCTTCATAGTAGTAACATTCATCCATTTGACTCAAGTTATCCTCAAACTTCTTTTTTTAATACACTAAGCTGTTATAACAACTTTATAGTAAATAGTGCCTGACAGTTTCATGGAGAAATGTTAAGTGTTTACCAAGTTCGGTTTTTCAGCCTCATTACTTGAATACAGAAAGGGTGTAGCTTGATCTGCCCATCGCTCACCCCACTGACAGAAATATAGTGGGTGTCCACAATAACCAAGTTATCATCACTTTTATCACAGGGGAAAACAGCAGACTGGATTAATTCAGATCACCACATCCCTCCTCTTTGCCAGTCACTCACTGTGCCACACACACAGGAAGATACAGAGATAAGGGACAGCACTTCCCCTTTGAGGGTCCCTCCCAGAGTTATGATGACAGAGTTATAAAGGAGGAAACTAACTTGTGGGGCAGAAGAGTAAACTGTGGAAAGCAGGTACAAACAATACACTATGGACACACAGCACACTTAGAAGTGATTCCTTTTTGCTTGAAATCCAAGGAAGCTTCAGTGATCAGGTTTAAGTTAAGCTTGGACCTGAAGAATGATGGATTTCACAGGTACTGATAAGAGAAACAGAAAAACTGGGGGGGGGCACTGAAAACCAAGGCCAGAAGTGAAGACATATCAGAGCATATTATGATGAACCTTTGGTTAATAGAAGTGCAGAAAAATAAAACTGAAAATGAACAGACACCTGAACATGAGGAGCCTAAAATGTGTAGCTGAGGAATTTCCCTTTGTTATTTTGGAATTTGGAAGGTATTTAAGAATGGAAGAACAGGAACGGTAAAACTTTGTGATAACAGTTTAGGGGTGCTGGGAAAGCACTGGCTGTTCTTTTTAAGGACCTGGGTTCAATTCCCACCACCCACACTGCAACGTCCAGTGGTAACCTTAGTTACATGGGATCTGATACTCTCCTCTGACCTCCATGGGCACCAGGCAGACATGTGATACATTTTCAGACATGCAGGCAAAGCCCTCATTCACATCCATTTAAGAGATAAAATAAAATCAATCTGTCATCATTGCATAGATGGATGGAAAAGGAGAGGGCAGTAATATTAATCGTGGAGCTGCTATGTTGAACAGTCCATGGATGCCACCTAGGTAGAGTTGCGATAAGGAAAATGAGTTAGAAGGTACTTCTACAGGCATCTAAGGAGGTACCTTCCTAAATTTCACCCACGACTCACTCCCACAGTTTTCTAACTCTCTACCCTATTTCCAGAAAGCCAAGAAAAAGAATAGCTTGATATTTGAAGTCCTATAACTAAACACTCAAGAAAACGCCCTTCTTTACCACTACAGTCGATGTATTCACTGCAGTGTACTGCATGAAAACCGCATGTGTCAAGTTACCATGACAGAAGGAAAACTGCGCCAGCTGAATTTCATGACAAGTGTAAGTTGACAGTCACAGACTTACAAATGTCAATGGCACCAGGAAAGTGTGCCATGTAGTTGATCAACCCTGATCAGACCAATGAAGAAATGGTAAAAAACTACTTGTGAGTTATGCTGTGTGCTTCATCTTTTATTCTTGTTATCCTGGGGTGAGCAGTTACTCAAAATATTCCATCTGGAAAAAATCCTTTCAGAGGGGAGAGGGGTTTTATAATATACATGTGTGCTTGAATTGTACAGTCCGGCAATTCAAAGTGAAGATCCAGGGCAGAAAGCAACATTGTCTTCTCCAGTAAACAAAAGGGAATGATCTACACATTTTCCTATGCACGTCTCCTGCTCTGCTATTAGATATGTATGATTCATTCCAGGTGCCCCAAGAACAAAGGTTCAAGTGTTAATCCTACCAATGGCGGCATTATTTTCCTCACATTGCCACAGGCCTCTCCTCCTGAATAGGTAGGAAGGAAAACACTTAAGAGACAGCTGCCTGCAGGAAGCATTATGCTTCACAGTGGCTTGCATTGCTCATGTGGGGCAGTAGAAGAATGATGGCAGTTAAAATTTGTTTGCAAATCTGTTGCTTCCTGGTTTGCCTCTAAGGAAACACACCACCATCTGTCTCACTGGTCTTAAATCACATCCTGTCACTGGAACTCTAATGCTTGCTGTCGCTTTGTATTCTGCTTTCTGATTTCATTTTTGAAGAAGTCCAACGGTTTTACTTTGAGCAGCTATATATCCCAAAAATCACAAGCAAACCAAAATCTTTTTTTTTTTTTTTGAGACAAAGACACCTGAATGCACTGGAGAAGGTGTCCGCTATATTGAGTATAATGGGAAAAGTGCTGCTTGAAGTTGGATAACAGAGCACAGCTACTGAACATGGTCTCCTAGACCTTGACATCAGAACAAAGAAAGGATTAAGTAATAACAGGCATAGGAAGACCTTTCTCACCTTCATTCTACCTTCCTCTGCCTTCTTTTTTTCTCGCATTACAGAGGCGATGCAATTCATCCTTGCAAGTCTCGTTCTGAGTCTGCCACTAGTCTATTCTTTCTAAGACCTTTGCCTCAAGGTGGGGTCATGCAAGCAGTACTCACAAGTAAGTAAAAGTGATTTTTGTCATCCTTGGGACAAGGGGCTTCATAGTTAATATGTCTTCTGTGTCCCTTTTTGTTACTTGCCAATATAACACAGTAGACCATATTGGCACCCTAGAAGATGGTCCGGGCACTTGATGAGAGGAGGCTGAGTCCCTGATGAAGGAATGCAGCAGAGGTTGCCTACAGTCTCACGAAAAATATACTTTTAATGTCTAGTGACAGAAATAAGAATTGTTATAGAGGTTACCCTCAGGTAGTTTATATACATTCCCAGAGTCCTCAGCGAGAACCTTTATTTCTACACTTCCTGGCATTCTTTTACTAATTTCCATCTAAGACTGACCAGATCCTCTTACCTGGCCATCTCTTCCAGTAGCTATGCTCCAGTCCCATTTCATTTAAATTTATCATGTGCACTAGGCAAAATGATCTGGGCTACATGCTCAGCTCCCTGTGACTTGACAATATTTAATGAAGTCTAACCCAGAATCTTGTGTACTAGTAGCAAATGAATTAACTCGATACCTTGATCTAGGGAGGCTGGAGGGAGTTCAGAATGTCTCGTGTCTGTCACAGTGTCAACTGATGTCTAGTTAGGACAACTGGGTGAGGAATGAAGACATGATCTGATGGTTTTGGCAATTAGAAACACTAGAGTAATAACTCTACAAAACCAGGAAGCAAATCTGTCTTTCAAGTCTGGAAGGACCAAGTATAAATTGACTGCCATATGATGTTAAATTACTTCTCTGAGCTTTAATTTCCTTATCTTAAAAATTACAAGGAAAGGTAAGAAGAGCTTCTTCACTGGGTTGTTTAATGATTAAATGAGTCGTCATATGTAAATTACCTAGCATATTGGCTAGCATTTAATGACCACTCAGCAAATGTCGGCTATAATAATAGGGCACATACCACATTAGATCTTGTCAGAATGTCAGTAATCACCTTACTGGTGTGTGTCAGGTGCAAAGGAAACTCTATTCCCCCAAATTCCAAAGGGAAGAAGGGACAAATATCTATTTCTGCTTGTTAGAATATCAAAGTAAATACAAGTCCCTGTTATACATTTCAAAGTCCATGCTGGCATCCTGGCTCTTCTCACCTCCTCTCCTGCCCCAAATTCCCCCAGCTCATGGACTCTCCCCTTCAGCTACTTATTCGCCTTATAACCCTGTTATTTGAACTATGCTCGCTCTCTCTGTCTTTCTCCATTTCCATCCTCTCCCTCTGTGCTCTGCCTCACTTGCCCCCTCTCTATGCCCCTCTGCTCTGTCTTTCTGTCTCTCTCTGCCTCCCCCTTCTCTTTCCCTCCTCAACTGCCACTTTGCTCCTGCTCCTGCTTATAGGTCTAGTCTGTTGGCCATGTTCAGTCTACTTCTTTCGGCTCTGGACACTTCCCAATGCTTCTGGTTGTTCTCTTTCTCATATCCACAATAAAAGGCATCTCCTTAATCATACCATGGAGTGGTCACGCCATCAGTTTATACAACGTGCAGGTGACAAACAAGTGGATAGGTTAGGACATTTCTCTTCTAAGATCACTTTCCCAAATTAACTAGTTCAAGAAAACTTTTAAAGTTGCTACCCATGTGAATTTCCTTACCTATTGGACATACAACTTGATTTCAGTTGTGAATGTTCTCCTTTGAGGACACGCTGTTCTGCCAATATCTTCCCAGCTTTTGTCTCAGAGGCAAATAGGGAATAGACTTGCCCTATGTCTAGCCCTTTCAACCTAGCCACAGGGAGCTCAAGGGAGCACAACTCCTCTGTCTCTAATGCTTTTGTGTCCTTCTGAAGAGGACATTCAAGTTTCTAGCTTGGCTTATATTTGCAAAGAAAACTAATGATGGCATGTTTCACAAGTCAAAGCTTACTAAACTGCTTGAATATTATTAGAGGAGTCACTGGATACAATACACAAATCTGACATTTTCCCCACGAGTATCTTAATTCCTGGCTTTCAATTATTCAGGTTTGCATTCAGGCTTCAGATTAGTCGTGGCAACTAGTTCCTAATCTAACAGCATTACAAAAAGCTTTCCTTCACCCTTCCTTCCCAGAGTTATAATCAAATCAATACCCACAATGCTGGCTTCCTGGCTTGGGGCTGAGCCAGCCACAGCCTCTAGAAGAATGGCAATGCTGAGGGCTTTGTTGTTTGTCACAGAAAGAGATCTCACTATTGATCACTAAGGCAAAGAAAAGCTGGTGGCAGGATGGAGGAGCTAATGGAAAGAGATGAGATAAAATCCAGCTGGGTGTCCCCGAGGTCATTCTGTGGATAACTGAGGAAGTTCGGGTGAGACTCTGAAAAAGTAAATAAAAAAAAAAAAACAAAACCAATTCTGCGAGCACCATACAGAGTAGCTGACAGCCCTTACCGAACTGGTATATGCTATTTTTTTTTTCAATTGAATTATCTAATGATCAAACATGACATACTTCATGCTTACTAGCCTTTGTTCAGGAAATATTCTGAAATTTGCTACTCAGCTGGAGGCTAAGATTGTGTACTTACTGGAAGACACATTTCAGCAGAAGTGTCTACGTGTTCTTACTGCTGTGCTGATAAACAAGGCTTTACACAGGTGTGTTTGAGAAGAGTTCTCTAAATTGAAGTTGTTTTAATCACACTATACTTCCTCCCTGCAACATAATATAGTCAGATCACACCTGTTATCTTCATTTAGGATTTAGTCTCCACTGACAGACTTGAAGATTTTAGTCTGTTGCTGACCTGGAGTGTAGTGATATTTTGTTTGTGATCTAACAAAGTGTGCCTGAAGATCAGGGTGTAGAGTGAGCCACCTGTTAGCCATAGAGGCCATACAGTGGTGGCACACACCTTTAATCCCAGCACTCCAGAGACAGAGGCAGGAGAAGCTCTGTGAGTTCAAGGCCACCCTAGGCTACACAAGATTGATCTAGTTTAAAAGTGAAACAGAGCCAAGTGGTGGTGGCTCACACATTTAATCCCAGTATCTGGTAGTCACACACCTTTAATTCCAACACTAGGGAGGTGGAGACAGGAAGGGATTTGGTTGAGTGGAGAGAGGAATATAAGGTGGGCAGAGACAGGAAGCTCAGTGCAGTCTGAAGACTTACAGAGACAGGATACCCCATTCAGTCTGAGTACTGGTAAAGGTAAGAACTTGTGGCTGGCTGCTCTGCTTCTCTTGTCTTTCAACTTTTACCTCAAATACCTGACTCCAGGTTTTGATTATTAAGACAAATTAGAAATCGTGTTAAACTGGAATCCAGTAGTTAACAACATAAAAACCGGGACAAACCGGGGAGGAGGGAACAAAGTCCTTTTTCCTTTTTCAGAGGGTTCCTTTAGAAACAGCAACTGTTTAAACACATGCATTTTACTGACCATAGCCTCTGCATTATACTGGGCATTTTTCAAATGTTATCACGTTGAACTCCAAGAACACCTTTTGACATTGGTATTTCTGTCTCCCTTACACAACTGCAGAAACTGACTATCAGAGAGATTAAGTAAATGAATGAAGTTCAAAGAGTAGATGAGGGCTACCCTAGGCTCCACATCAGAACTTTACTCTTTTAATTCCTCCACCTTCCTAAAATGGAGCAAGAATGTAAATAATTCTCCCAGTGTATCTCTAAGTTTAACATGGGGCAGGGAGGGAAACCCCAAATGTTCTAATCACTACATAGAGTTCAATCTTGGCAGCCCCAAACCACAGCGTGAATTTGGGGAATCCACTTTCCTTCTCTAGAGCCTGTGAATTTCAGAAGCTGATGCAGGATATTTTCGATGTCCTTTTCACCTCCAGAAGTTCGCTGCTACTTTTAAGTTCCTAAGAGAAGTAAGCACCTTAATATGTAAAATACTTAAAATCCACCCAGACGCCATTCAATGCCACATGCCTTTCACAAGTTCGAAGAAGATGGATCTTTCCCCACACTGAGAAGCTATGAAATGAGTCCTGTACTGAGCAGACATGAAACTGATCACTTAGAAGTCTTTCCATGCAAACCTTTTGACCTGAGACTACAAGCCAGCACATGCTGTTCTGGTTTCAATAATGTCAACTGAAAAAGTGGGCAGAAATTTTCACCTTTCACTTGATCATTTTGACTGCCTTGTCTAAATGCCCTGTCTTTGCCAATACCATGATATCATACAGGAAAATGGCTTCTTTTGCTTCCAACTGATCTTTTTGAAAGCAACAAAGATGCTCAGAAAGACCTGTCATTAACCTGGGAGTAGTTATGAGCAGGATGCCAGTGACATCTCAAAAGCTGTGTCTCCCCGCGCCCCCTCCCCAGCTCTGCTGCACTTTGAGAAAACGATCTGGAACACGGGTCTCTAAAAGGAGCTGTGCTTCTGCATACCCAAATGTGGTTCAAAAGGCATGCAAATAAATATACATGAACTGATCTGAAACAGCTGGGGAGTTCTCAACAGGGACCTCTAATGACCTCTGAATTGGAAGGTCCACAGCTGATCAAGGAATCATTACTAAGATTAAAGGCTTAAACCAAAACCACTGTGAGACTTAAACTACTGAATTTACAATGTTGATGGCATAAACTAGAAAGTACTAACTAGCCATATTAATGTGCTGCTTGAAAGTCAGAGGACACAGAAATGCTGAGTTATTTCTCTCCCCTTTTCTGTACCTGCAGTCCGGATTCTGCCGCTGAGCTTTAGCAGATAAACGACTTTGTTTCCCAGCCGGCATTATTGTTGATGCAGGGGAGTAGTCTTGCCCTTTAGGTAAGTGGTTTACAGCACATTGCTCAAGAACTAGGTAGGAGTTTGAGTTCAATGAAGAGTCCATTTCAGGAAATGACCACTGCGCATGCCAGAATCTCAGGACAAAGTATAAAAGGCTGAAGTACTTGAAGACAAGAGAAAACGGTTGGTTGTATGGCTTACCCTACAAATGGTAGTTGTTGAATAGCATGATATCCACGGATCTAACATAATTTCAAGCTTCAGCTCAATTTACAACAGAGTTGCTGCTTTGTAAAGGATAGGGAGCCAGGACTATATGATGGGACACCATATCAAAAAATGTACATGCCATGACAATATGCAAAGTCAAACACATGCAAGAAACAATGTCCTCACTCAGTTTGACCAAACAGTTTCTACAATACCTACATGTTAAGTGTCTGATTTCAGGTTCCATTAGAAAGGAGCTAACATAAAACCTAGGTAAGCAAGGAGTAAATGTCATGAAGTAAAGAGTAATTGAAGGAAGGCTAGAGCTACCGGAATATTTAGGTAGCTACACAAAATTCATGAGGTCTATAAGACTGAGAACTAAGTGAGCAGGTGAACTGATCAGCAGCATGTGAATGGACATACCACATGGACAACTGAGTTTCGGAAGGATTAGACAGGATCAGATCACAACCTGAAAAAGGCAGAGATATTGACAAAAAGACTTCAACTGAAGGGTTTAGAAAAGCTTCACCAAAGGCAGGAAGTAAGAAGGTAGCTGTAGCTCATTCTGAACCATCTGGCTACAGTTCAAAGGGATACTCAGAGTCCTAGCTTCACTACATTCAACACTGCGTGCTATTACCATTAATTCGGATTTCTCAGGGCCATAGGTCCATCTGTTTAAAATCAGTATTTCAGTGATTAAGTCCAAGAACTCCTTACATCTGCTCCTACATATGTCCAAGTCATTCTAGAGTCAGAAGTCAAACTTTCTGCATGACCTTGGGCATAACCATTAACCCCTCTGAGTTCTGTCAAATTAAAACAAGATGTTAATCATCAAACCTACTGATGGTATTCCTGGGTCTATTAAACCACATAATTCATACAAAGTATTAGCCTAAAAACTGGCACAGAGTAACTTATGCCAAAATAATACTAAAACCAGACATTTTATGTTTTTGGGCAAATTCTCTTCCCCTTGAAAATGTGGTTAATAAAACTAAACTGAACTCTGTAGCCATGATTCAAGCTAATTGGCAGCCTAAATATAACAGCCTACCATCAAGAACTCAGGAAATATACTGGGATGACAAGAGAAGAAAGACATTCTTGAGCTAAGATTTGCAACTAAAGTTCAAAATATCACAAAGAAGCATGGCATACACACTCATTGCCAGAAAGAAAAAAAATAGGCTAGTTACAATTCTCATTAATGTGACCAAATACATGATAGGATGCTAACATAGGGGTTTATTTAACTTACAGTTCCAGAGAACTCCATTTCATCAAGGTGGGGAAGTCCAAGTGGCCGGAGCAGGAAACAGCAAATACACTGTACCAGCACTCCAGAAATAATGAATGCATGTGCTCAGTTTGAGTTCCATTTTGTATTCAGTCCAAGCTTCCAGCACAGGGAATGCTGCCACTCACATTTAAGGTAAATCTTCCTACTTTAATTAACCTACTCTAGGATGTCTCTCACAAACATATCCAGAAGTTGTTTTTATGGTTATTCTAAATGTCATCGAGTTGACAATGTTCATTAACCATCACATAGAACAATAGATGTTTAATAAAACTAGTGCCAGGTAATATGCAAAAATGTGAAAGAAAAGGTCATTTAAATTTAATGCCCAGAGAAGATGTTATTTAAAATAGGATGTTAGTCCTATTTTGGAACGCAGTGAACATTTCTGCTCTGAAAACATCTATTGCCTGTTTCTGGCCCCATAACCCTGTTGACCAGGCTGCCAGAAACCTTCACAGAACCAACCAAAAGTTCCTCTTTTATGGAGTAACACTATATCCTCTGTAGTGGCATTTCATTTGTATTTTAATAAATAAAGCTTGTCAGAAGATGAGAAAAGTAAAATAGCCAGAGTCATTGCTGCCTTACAGACCAGGCAACAATGACGCACACCTTTAAGCCCAGTAGCCACATTATCTTGCCATAGAAACCAGGCAGTAGTGGTGCACACCCTTAATCCCAGAACTAGAGAGGATTATAAAATGGGAAGAGACAGCCCGCAGTCTGTATGATTTTGAGCTTTCCTGGAGACAGGATCACCATTTTCAGACTGAGGTCGAGGTAGGAGCCAGTGGCTGGATGCTTTGTCTTTCTGGTCTTCAGGTTGAACCCCAATATCTGTCTCTGAGTTTTTAATTGAATGTGCTACAATCCTCTTTTATAGAGTAACAATGTATAAAGGGATAAGATTCAGGAAATGTGGGGTGTGGACAAGTCAGGGTCGATGACAGACTATTTTTCCTTTTTTCTTCCTAACCTTAACATGTCTAAAATCTGCCTTTGGTTTCACACTTCTTATAGAAGTGTTAAAATTTTAGGGTTGTTTTTGATTCCTCCAAAATCTTCATATTTTGCTGGCCAGGACATAAAATTCCTTTCTAAATTTTGAAGCACGTTGTGTAATAAAGAGATTAAAGGGAAATATCTATGTATCAGGGGACCTTAGGAAAGGGTGAATTTCCAAAACAATCCAAAAGATGAACATTGCTTCATTTTCTGTTTAAATGAGGATGAGGTTAGTCGTTCCACAAAATGGTGGTCCACAGGGGATACAAAATATGGATTCCAGAAATAGGAAGCATTTCCCTGTAGCTGTGTCATAAAATACCCTGCAGCTGAAGGGAGTCGATTAAAGAAGGGTTTGGGTCATATTAAAAGACAAGCTGTGCACAAAAAGAATGTCAGAAGATTCAGAAGCAAACTGCTTCACATGATTTAAGAAGTGCTTGGCAATTTTTTACCATTAATCAACAGCTTTCAAACAATGGGATCTGCTGTCAGGAGTTTTTGATAGAAGTGTATCTGGAGAACCCAAGAAAAGAAATCATAGCGCCTCCAGAGCACTTGGAGCATCACTAAAATGCAAAGCTCTTGAGTCCTAATTAGGCTTTCCCTGGATAGGAGAGAATCATATTGTATAAAAAAAATGTATGGTCTGAATCTAGGTCTTGAAATCTGAAAAAAGGAAACTTGGCTCAGAGCAGTGATAGTAACATACATGTCACCCCAAGTATTGGGAGGTTCAAAAATTAAAAACAGAAGTAAAGCATAGACATAAGATTCTTATATTAGATAGGGCAAGGAAGGAATAGGAGAACAGAGGGCAGGAGAAAAGAAAGAACAAAGTACTTAGCTCTTCCTTGGTTTTAAGTACTACTCGTATTTTATGCTTAAAGAAAAAAAAAGATGTGGTGACTGGTGACCCACTTACAATTGTGACTGCCTTTCAGTCACAACTTTTGTATTTGACTTTCCTCCAAAAAAAAAAAAAAAACTGCATTTGCTGATGGCACTTCTGAAATTTCACCTGAGTTCAAACAACATTACCTCTTCTTCAAGAATCTACGGACATTATCTGTGGGTGTGGATGTGTGTGGGTGTGTGTGGGGGGTGTGCACGTGCGAGTGGGAGCATGCGTGTGCGTTTCCCGTGCCTTCAGGATGTTGTAGATAGCCTGTAGGTAGCCTTGACTTTCCTGACATAAATGAAAAAAATAGTCGTTGTGAACTGCTTAAACACAAGCACGATTTTGTAGGTAGCTCATTTCTTGCACCCAGAACTGACACTGCCCTGTAAAAATATTCTTTCCCTTCCCATGAGTTTTAAACGTTATAAAACCTGAGTTAGCTTAAGCACTGATATTTTTAAAGTATAAATCAAGTCAAACATTTTGAAATGGAAAAGAATTATTTATATAAAATCTAAGAATATGCCTCATAAATAAGGTGAATGACGTTCAGTACCATTCAGCATAATTTGTTTTAGCTAAATACATGTATATATTGCATGTGCATGTATATAATATATACATGAATATGTATGTATTTAGCTATATATATTTAACTCTACAAATACATATATATTCAAACTGCAAAAGTATTTTCTAAGTGTGAGTCACAGGTGTAGGTTTAAAATACCCTGGTGAGTATTTAAACCATGATTAGGTTGACCTCAAACCTACTGTCAGAGTCATTTCCTATAAGAATTTCATTGAATTAATATAATTAAGATTGTAAATGAAAAGGTTTCCTTCAGAAGAGAAATAATATTGTTTTGACTCAAAATGTCAATGATTTCATACTGAAAAAGACATGTGACTCCTTCTATGTTTTTCTGCTTCTTTGTTTCCATATGAAACATTTGCCTAATTAGCAGTCACTAGTTTCGGAAAGGCTTTGCTCTCAGTTTTCGCACATATACAATAGAAACATACTTATTCAGGCAACAATAAATAGACTCAGTAGGTTGTGTATATATATATATACTTGTTCAGATGTCTATGTAATAATAATGGTTAAGAAAAAGAGAGGAAGTCATGAATTTGGATGGGACTACATGTGGGCTGGACCGGGGAGAGGCAGGAGTGAGAAAGGGGAGGCGAGAAAACAATGAAAAATAAAAAGAAGAAAGCATTTTAAAAAGAGAGAAGAAAGAAAATCTAGAAATGATAATGACATCCATGTCAAAGAGATGTGAGCATTGGTATGAGACAGTTTGGTGATGACAAACAGATTTTGTGTTCTAGTAAACTGACAATAGCTGGCAACTGAAATAGAAGCATACTATTGGCAAATATTAAACAATCCTTAATATTATTTCTTCCCACTTGCTCTCCCTATAAGCTCCTTTTCAGACTCAACATACTGTGATTTTAGCCAAGCCAATCAGTGGGAAATTTAGAACATTATTTCTAAGGAATCCAGGATTTTACCAGGCATCCACTTGCTTGGGCTAAGGTATTGGAAGTGGTTACAGTGAACAAGCGAGATATCACTTAGAGACACAATTATGGCTGTAGGTGCAGGAGAGAAATTTAATCATGGTAAGAGTAACCGTGTGACTGATTCACTAAACCTTGACCATCGACAGCAGGAGCCTAACCGTATTGTTACACTGACTGCACTAGTTGAACAAGTCCCCACTGTCTCTGAGAGAGAAGCCAGGCTTGATGTGTCTTGTAAGATCAGCTCATTCCAGCTATTCTCATTCAGATAACCTATAGTCTAGACATACCATGCCACAGACATTTCAGCAATGTGTGGTGAGTGCTTATCTTCTACAATATTGTTCATGTCGAACTGCTTCACGAAAGTGTCTTTTATGTCCACTGAAATTATGGGATCTCTTTAAGACCCAGATGTAAAAACATTTTCCCCATCAAGTTTTGCCTGGCAGTAGTCCCTTCTGGAAAGCCTGTTCGCTTCTATTGTATGTTCCTATAGTACTTGGCAACAAGGCCAAAAAAGCTATTATCCAGTATTGCAATTATTTATTTCCACACCCGTCTCTTCTAATGACTACTTTTTATTAACAATGATTATATGTGACCTAAACAATTGCCTCCTTGACAAAAATCTCTGTCTTAGGAGAAGGTTATCGCTGCATGTATGCTGTGTGAATAGAAATGGGGGAAAATAGCTGAAAGGAGACAAAAAGAACATATTGTAGCCTGAAATTAATAGCATGAATGTTATTTTCCTTCCTCATCATCGTAAAGTCCATGAAAGCAGGTATCATGTCTGTCTTATTCATCAAAGTAAGCAACTAGCACAATTCCTAGAACACTATCGTACACCAAATGATTTAAATGAGTAAGAAAAGGCTAGATTTCTTAACATCCACACAACTGACAGATAATTCTTCCTTGTTGTTCTCTTAGGCACTGAAGGATGTTTAGTGGGATACCTTATATACCAAGAAGTTCCCAGTAACACTACCACCATCACCATCATCTTCAATTGTTAATGACCAAAAACGGTTTCCATTGTTGCCAAGTGATCCCTGGGAAGTAAAGCATCTCTAGCTCAATAAACCTGGCCAGGAAAAATTGCTGCTGGAGGACAGCAAAACGAAATTCTATGTGCTGTTTTAATTAGAAAATCTTTTCCTTCTACTAGCTTCTAGCATCACCAAGAGAGAAGAATGAGAGGTGACCTACTTCGCCTGAAATGAGACAGTTTTCCTAGGAACTTGGCACTCCTGTTTTCATCCTGCTCCCTTCTGACTAGCCAGCTGAAATTCGATTGATCAAAGAAGTTTTTTTTTCTTTTCACCCGATTCCACATCATGTTTTACCTGCTAGAAAGAAAAATGCTATGTTGGCTGTGAGTTTTATTCTTCATTTTGGAATAGCTATCTACCATCCATTGTTTTTACTGATGTCTTGATTCCTGTGGCTTTAATTCAGGCCTTCTTGTATTTCCATTCCTGAGCCTCATATTCTCAGGACTTAGGTCTCCAAAAGATACTCAGGTACTGAAAGCTATGACAAAACCCACTTTTGTCATCGTCTTTACCTTCAAATTTAATGTTTAGGGAAAAAAAGTTAGAGGAGTCACTTAGCTACATATTACACAAAGTGGAAAAATGTTTAGAGGTTATTTATTGTGTCCAAGAGAAAATATATTACCAAAGATGACAGCTATTGAGTAGTAGAGCTGGAATAATGAGCCAGATCCCATAATTCCTGTCTAATAAAGAATCAGAAAAGGAAAAGTAATACTCCTTCAAGAAATCATTGCAAGTTACCCTCTGAGATAAAGTTGATCATTTCTGCAGTCTGTCGGGTGGGATTGTACAGTGGACATATCTCAGTTCTCTGTACATGGCAATGAGTCAATATGTAATTCTGGAATGAATAACTGAATGCTGTGATATCACCTTAGGGATCCTGTTAAAAGGATCCATGTGTTAGGTCTTGCTTTCTCCATTTCTGGAATTCAGTCAGCTATAACTGACAGAGAGTAGCAGGACTCAGAACTGCCCTGCTTTCACTTCAACTAGTTGTCAGGTTTGAACGCAACACCTAAAATTCTGAAAGCTATCTCCTCAGCTCTTGGTGTGGCTATTTTCTCCTTGGAGGACTTCCTGTCCACTTTCAACCATATATGTGTCTCAAAGCATTGTGGTCCATAACACAAATACCTTTACAGGTCATACACACACAACACTAAATCATTGAACAAGGACATTTATTACATTACACATGACAGATACCTCATTAACTTTTTATAAAGGATCTATATTAATAAAGTCACTACCTGTTCCAAAGAGGAAGTATTGGCCATGGTAGCATATCATAGGATAATGCACTCACTTCAAAAAAATGTAAAGTTCAAAGTGTCATGTCATGTATAAAGAGGGATAGATGTCATGAGATAGGTGACTAGTTTTGACAAAATATTATACAGATTAAACCAGGAGGCATTATTGGTTCTCCCTGTCTTTACAACTGTAACAATGTTTATAATTATTGTCAGGTTGCCTTATCCATTAAACTTTGTCATGAAGCTAATAACTCTAGAATAATTTGGATGTGAGCATATTTGGGGTTTTTGTTTACCGTTTCCAACACTAGACACTCAGTGGTTTCATGTTTCAGTCTTTCCCTACAGTGCAGTGATTCTCAACCCGTGGGCTACAACCCCTTTAGGAGGCTCAAACAACCCTTTTACAGGGGTCACCTAAGACCATTAGAAAACACAGAAAAATTTATTATGGTTCAAAATACCAAGATTACAGTTAGGAAGTAGCAAAGGCAATAATTTTCTGGTTGGGGGGGTCACCACAACATGAGGAACCATATTAAAGGGTTCCTGCATCAGTAAGGTTGAGAATCATAGCTATATTGTCTCACCTGGATTTGTTCAGCACCCTAAAATGCTAGACTTTCTCTGAGATTCAGTAAAACTTTCCATCCCTGTATCACACTGGCCTTTGCCAGACTGGTATAAAAAAATATTTTTTGAGTGGTGGAGTTTCTAAACTGTATGAATCTATAAAATATCATGGGAAGTTGGTATATTAATATAAATGTAGGATTTTGCAAAAAAATGCTTAAGAGACCAGATAATTAGAGCATTTTTTATTTGTTTGGACTATATATGGTTAGCATAAGGTCACAGGGCGCTTTCTTTCAAGACAGCTCTGCAAAAGGAAGAGGATTATAAAATTTCCAAGAAAAGAAGAGTCTGCAGAAAAATATTCTGATTGCCTTACTACTTGACCTCCAGAAAAGCACTTTTTCTTTTCTCTATGTGGGCAAAAAGCAGTGGCTGGAATTCTGAGCATGCTTTATCTATCATCTAATTTTTTTTTTTTTGAGACAGGATTTCTCCGCAGTTTTTTGGTTCCTGTCCTGGAACTAGCTCTTGCAGACCAGGCTGGACTCAAACTCACAGAGATCCGCCTGCCTCTGCCTCCCGAGTGCTGGGATTAAAGGTGTGCGCCACCACCGCCCGGCAATCTAATGGTTTTAGGACTGCATCATGTCATTGTTTTTGAGACAAAAGTACAAACCAGATGCTGAGCAGTTGATGAAAAGTTAGAAAAGACATTAATGGTCTTATCCAGTATTGTACCCTGAGTACTACAATACAGATCTGCCTGGCAAGATGCACCACCGGTGAAATAATTGGATGATGGTTTTCTTTTTGAACTTGGGAAGGTTACAACTTAAATATGAAGTCAGGTTTAGCTACTCATTCTCAATACACCAGTAAAAAGAGCCAAAAGAAAGGTGGAAAACGGGAAGAAGATATTTATTCAATGTGGTTACATTGGTTAGAGGAACAAAGAGATTTAGCAAACCCTTCAAGACCATCTTCCATATGGTGGATTGAGATCAAAGTTTAAATAGATGTCCAAGGATATGCACACCTAAGCTGTCATGAACAAGGAACAGTCCTTCCCACCACTGATCCAACGTTACTGGGTTTTTTCTAGAAACTAGTTCCCCGTGACACTGGTAACTTTTCCTTCTCCCCACCTAAGATCCCTGGAGAAACTCCCATTCCTTTTGGACCCATTAGTCCAATAGCCAGATAGTCAGATTGCAAGGAATGGGTGTCTCTTTAGAAGTTCTTCATTACTGCTAGACCAGTTTGTTGGAAATATAACTGCTTTCTGATTAGGTATGAGGATTGCTCCCCAGAAGGGATTTCATGTCTGGTACTGTAAATCCAGTCAAAAAGCATATGACAGGGAGATCTTAGGTCCTAGATGGAAACATACTATTTTTCATGTCAAATAGTAATGCAGTCAAACAGCTTTCTCCATATTTATGTTTATACCCATAGATTCAGGTTGCTCGCAAACTTAGTTAGAGAAGCTTCCTTTAGCAGTTGCAGTGGGTAACAGTTAGTACAGAGACCCATAACTTGTCAAAGTGCCAAAGATAAGTAACTGTGAGTACTCTGCTGTGGATGAGACACTTTTATTAATCTTCCACGATCCAAGGCTCACAGAACAGCACGAAAGACGGGGCAAAAAGGAAGTAAGAGCTGTGATGGATGAGGAGGATTGCTGTGAAATACAGGCTTCCAGAAAAATGACCCTTGCACCCATAAACTCACGGTAAGTGTGGTTACCTGCACAGTATGGAGCCAGTCAAAATTTTAACACCAATGGGAGGAAGGCTTCCAAAACCCCATAGTTGTTAGTGGAACTAGTGAAAATAATAGTTATTGAGGAACAGAGTCACTTTCCTTCAGGGACACGCCTGCTAAGGTTGTCCATGCCCCAGTGAACAAAGCATAACCATATTCCTGTGGGCAGCACTAAATGGACTCAGAGGGTTATCAATAAAATAAAGGTAGAGAATATGAATAAAGTAGTGAGGGAGTGTGGGAGCACTAGGATCATTTGGAGGGAAGTAAAGGATGTATGGATATGCTCAAAGTAAATGATATACATGTACAAAATTCAAAAAAGTCCACAAGATGTCCTTTTAAAGCTAAAAAGCACACACAGGATATTGGTGGACACAGCCAATCAGGGAGCTATCCTCAAATAATGCTGTATAATATAAAAATAGAAGTCTATGGCTCTTTCTAGTCTCAAAGCAAGTGGAAAATTGAAAATATATAAGTCCCAAGTAGGTGGCCATGAAAGAGGGTCTCTCTCTCTCTCCATCTTTCTCTCTCTCTCTCTTCATGTGTGTGTGTATGTCCCTTTTTATAAAGAACAGAAAATTAAAGCAAGGGGCAGGTACAATAGTACAATTTATTCAATGAATAAGTAGTACATAACAACAGACAGAAGAGCAATTAACTAAATAGCAATTTGCATATTTATGATTCATACTAGGTAACAATACATCTATCTATATAGTCTTAGGAAAATTATTTAACTGCTTGGTTTCCTTGACTATAAACCAGGTATTAAAACTACAGCTAATTTCTAGGATAGATATGAGCCTTAAATAAAACAAGTCATATGCAGCTCCTAGCACAATGGTACAATCTGAATGTGTCTTTCAGATTTCACAAGTTAGAAAATTAATCTCTAGTGCAATATTATCAGAGGTAGGAGATGAGGCCTATTGGTGGGTGTGTTTAAGGTATAAGGGCATTGTCTTCATAGATGGAATAGTTACATCTTAAAAAGGACACACAAGAATAACTTTTACTTCCTTCTGTTTTTATGCTACATTAAAAAAAAACATATTCAGAGAGTTACTGAGAGTTCAGCATCCCAGGTGTATCTTGGAAGTGAAGACTGAGAACTTACCAAAATAACCTGCCAGGAGGTGGCCTTGGATAGACCAAATTGCAGATGTGAAATGAATCTTTGACAAATCACATATTTTCATTATTGCTTTGACAATTGTGGAATTTAAAGAACTAAAACGAATTCAGTTTTTTTGCTTGTTTGTTTTTCATTTTGGAGTCTTTTGTTGTGATAGTTGTTTTTGCTTATTTCAGTGGGACCAGGGAGATGGATTAGTGGATTAAGCATTTGCCATATAAGCATAAAGACTTGAGTTTAAACTCTAGCACCTATGAAATTCAGCTGCAGCACAAAGTATCTGTAATGGAGACAGGAATATTCCAATTGACTCAATTGCAAGGAAGTCTTGCTGAATTGATGAGCTCCAAGTTAAGTGAGACACTGTCCTAAAAATAAGGTAAAGAGCAATTGAAAAAGACATCCAATATAAACCTTTGGCCTACACACACGCGCGTGTGCGCACACACACACAAACAATTTTCTTCAGATACAAAAATTAAAATAGAACCCTAAAATTTTCTTGATAATATTTCTTTCCTATATGTACAGATTCATAAGACTTTTTCTACTGTAGAGCATTACACCCTCCACCTTAAAAATCTGTTTCATAATTCAGCCAATTTAACTGTAAGAAATCATGAGGTGAGCTTAGAAATATAAAAAGAAAGTAAAAAAAGGTATACTTAACTTGGGCAAATTCAAATATTATGGGTTGGTTTTTTTGAACTCAATTACTCAAATTCTGTGCAAAGCAAGCCCCAGAGTCTGAAAAGTGGGTTGTTAAAAGTCCAAATGAGAAAATGGAGAAAAAAGAGAAAGACAAGCTGAACTAGCTTGGCAATCTCTGAAGTGCCAAAAGTGGTGTTGAGAAGCAGCAGTACTAAGTGCCTTTTAAAAAAATCAGAAAGCAGACAGTGAGCCATGTGGGGAACAAGGTTAAATACCATCAAAGAGAAGGATTGAAAGAAGGTCAATAATTTCCTGGACAGGAAAAGAAGACAAATAGAATTTGCTTTCCTGGTCCACACCACTACAGACCTCTGCCAGATGGAGAGGTATTGACAGAATATGCAGTGACTAGAAAAAAATACAGAAGGTGTGCTCTCTGCTTCACGACTTAGACTACGAAACTTAAAAGGAACTGGAGGGGTTGAGAAGCACCATTCAGCTCCCAAGTCTGAGCATGTTCATTTAAAAAACTTGAGTTCCTGTGTATGAGAAATTTGCACAGGACTGGCCCTGATGGTGAGAATTGCAATTATCACAGAAACAACTGATAGAATATAAAGGATCTAGAATGAGTTTATTTAAATATGTTGAACCACAAATTTGGACACAGCAACCCAATAGGAGCAGAAGAGTCCCCAGAGCAGGCAAAAGAGTCAGAGACCCACTCTTTCGTTCTCACTGTTAGGACTCCCATAAATATCACACTAATAGCTATAATATATACACAGAGAACCTAGTGTAGACCCCTGCAGGTCCTGTGCTTGCTCCTTTTCAGAATGCCTTGTTTTCCTGGTATTCTCTGTCATCTCTAGCTCTTCGGTCTTTCTGCCTCCTCTTCAACAGGGTCTCTTGGACTCTGAGGGGAGGGAACTGATGAAGATCTCCATTTTAGACTCTGTATATGTGTATATATATATATATATATATATATATACACATATATATATATGTAATGCCTGGTTGTGGGTCTCTGTAACTATTTCCATCTGTTGCCAGAGGAAGCCACTCTGATGACAACTGGATAACGCACATATGTACAAGTACAGCTGATTATCATTAGGAATCATTTTATTTGTTTTTCCCTTATAGACCAGTGGGTGTTTTATTTTACCCTAGATATCTGGGCTATCTAATGCATGGTTATTAGTTACCGAAGCAGTGGACAGACATTATAATGATTATAACATCACTGTTGTTGAAAAGCATTTTAAAAAACAATTTGTCTTTTGTTGCATGGGTGTTATTGTATAAAAATGATAAAAATTGAAAATTATATATGTCTGCATTTGAATATACCATATCATATCATACATGTGCACATACATGCATGACAACCACACTAGTCTTGGAGTCCTTTATCTATTCTTAGTTGTCAAATAAAGAACATTGTACATTTGCTGTCAGAGTCTGTGATTTTTCAAAACCACAAGTCTGAGTAACAGTGATCTCTATTTAGGCATCTGTGAAGATCAGGGTCCTCAGAGAATAAAAATCCTGATAGTCATTTTTGCAACTTTCTCTTTAGAGCAAAAAAAAAAGAAAAGAAAAGAAAGAAAGAAAGAAAGAAAGAAAGAAAGAAAGAAAGAAAGAAAGAAAGAAAACAACAAAAAGAAACCCAGTGCACATGTAAAGATAAACAAGAAATTTATATTCACCATTTGTAATTTATAGCCCCAAACTGCTTTATCTTCTCTTTTTAAAATTGTACCTACTCAGCCCATGGATGAAAAAACATCAAGGTAGATGGTAATGATAGCCCAGTTTGTTTGAATACATACTGTGCTGGCATCACAATGACTTAAAGCATAAGCAAATCACTATCTTTGTCATCAGTGTTATAATAATCTGTTGCATGAATCATTAGAAAGCATTATACTGGCTAAAATGAAGGAAGCTGTAGTCACTAAGTATAAGAATAGGCTACTGGATACCTAGTAAGTTGAATTTAAGTAATTGGTGTACATTAAATCTTGTAGGGTGCAAAAAACTAGAAGCTCTACTTTAGAGAAGAGAAAACTGATACACAAAGTGCTTTAATTAGGTTCCCAAGTTCAGTCAGTAAGTGGTGGTTCCAGGAATTGATCCAAATATATGTTCTGCAATTCAATATCTACTCCCCCCCCATCAGGAGAATTACTTCAACCCCTGAAAACAGAGCCAACAATTTGTTCTAGGGAAGGTGATCTAGGGGTATACCAGAGACTGTGGAGTAACACTCCATGTACAAATAACTCTCACACTTCACAGCTTAGCATTCATTTGCAGCTCAACTTCATTTGCCCCATCTTGAGCAACATCTTTCCCTTCTTACTTTTTGAGCATTTTCCTAGATCTTCACAAGCTTTAGAATATAGCTTCTAAAGAAATATTTTTTTTATTTCCAAGCATTTGTTTGGAATCCTTCACATTCTAAACTACCTTTTCCTTTACAATGAAAAAAAATGATGTAGATCATAAAATCACATTTGAATAAAACCAAGTCCCCACCTTCCAAGA
>NC_022026.1:1591945-1620646 GCF_000317375.1 Microtus ochrogaster | reverse complement strand
CTCCCTCTCAAGACTGAAGAGCAGTCCAGATTCCCTGCCCTGCGAGATGTCTTGGGGTGAGGTGGCATGGGGCTAAGGGGAAATGGGGTGAGAAACGGAGGATGGGGGAGCTTGGGGGAATGGGATGTTTGGGATAAAGGAACCGTGGATACGGGAGCAGAGAAATATATATATATATCCTAATTAAGGGAGCCATCTTAGGGTTGGCAAAAGACTTTCTGTGAATTTCAATTGTCAATCTCAGCATTACCACCATTATCCAGTACATACAAGTTACCTTTTCTTTGTATAAAGTTATTTCAGAAGTCAAGGTTTCATAGTAGCCACAAATAGCTACTACCAATGTTATAGGAACATTTTATAGAAACCACATAGCTAATTAACAGGATGCTCATAAAACAGAAGAGTTCTAAAATATTGAAATAAAACACTGGCTGCCAAACTAAGAAACTTGGGGCAGTGGTAAGGACAAAAAAATATATATATTGTCCCTTCTCCTCTTACTACATTAGTTCATAGTTTATTAGTTCCATTTTGTTTTCGAAAAGTCTTTAAATTTTGTTCTAAAATTATTTTATCTTTTTTATAAGATGTAAATTTTATTTTCAGCAAGGGCATATAGTAACTAAAGTAAATATCTACAAACTCTAATATTTTAATGAAATTTGGCATGCTTTTGTAAGAGGAGTTTCAGATCTTCCTTTTCTTTGGTGCTCAGTCATACTACGCTAAGAGGGGCTGTGAAACAACATGAAAAAAATATTTGCTATGTGATATGTATGGTCAAGCTTAAGCTACCAATTAAAACTTGGTTTTCTATTAACATCATTACTATTGGATTTGCAAGAATGGAATTTCTGAGTTAAATCAAACACCAGAAGTGTATTAATTTTGTTACAATAGACTTTCACTTCTGGTATTTTAGTCATTGTTGCTAAGATTCAGAAACCCTACCAACAAATAATCAAAACTGTGTTTTAAATACCAGTGAGAAACGAGAGTGCTGGATAGAAAACTCAGTCCTCTAGCTCATTGTTCTTTCTGGGTAGAACTTTTTAATCCCTCTTTGTTTTCCACAAGGTTTTGAACTTTGCCCTCAAATTCACTGAAAAACAGTAGGATACAAAATGAACTTAAGATATTTGCAAAGGTTACAGAAGATGAGAATTTGTTTACAGGGCATTATGTGAACCACACTGTATATTCATGAAAGTGGGAAACAGTTGAATTAATCCTCACAAAGCAAATTAAAACAATATTATGCTAGGTCACGTTTGTGGATTATCAGATTTCTATCCATCAATCTTGAGCTATTACTCCACAAATACTCAAAACTTAATTTGATGCTCTACATAAAATTGAGACAAGGCTAACTTAATTCCCTCATTTGTTAGAATGTCATTCTTAACAAAAATAAAGAAACTGAAACATGCTTATAACTGTAAATCAATGTGTTACTACTTTTTAGATGCAATCTTTTCTGGTTCATTCATGTGTAAAGAAAAGCTGAGGGCAAAATACTATACCTTACTGGACTAGGGCAGGACTGCATTCAGTTTTCCTAGAACACAGCATGTTGTCATCAATTTTATCTCAGGAGAAGAGTACACCATCAGTTTACACATTGATTGCAGCCATTCTTCAAGAGGGAGGATCAAACCCATTGTAGCTGGTTTCCATAGAAGTTCCAAGTACAAAACTGTATTCTACTGAAATTGGTCAAGGAGTCAACAACCAGCCTTGAGCACCCACTGTGTGCAGAGAATTAGGCCAAAAGAATAATATAGATATTTTCACTTATAAGGGTATAGCTTTTGACACAAAGAGTCAATTCAGATTTCACCTGAGTGAAAGGAATTTACATGACTTAAGGCATGTCTTCATGGCATTGCTTCAGCTCAGCCCCTGCCCTGACTTTCCTTGGTGTGCATGTTTCATTGTCATTATATCCCCCATATTAGAAATGACAGCACACTAATAAGATGGAGGTGGTTCTCCCACCTGCAAGCAGACAAAGTGCCTGCAATCTCTGCTCTGAATGGAATGTGGCTTCAGAGACATAGAAAGGGACTAAAAAGGCAACACATCTGGCTGTGCAAGGTGTCATACTGAAGCTCATTGAGATTCGCCTGTCTTCTCATTTTTCTACCTCCTTCTCATGTAATCCCAATGTCCTGGCCATGCTGAATCCCCATCATTGGTGCTTCATTTGCACCTGGAGAGTCAGAATTTGTTGCACTCATGTCATGGGGTGATCTCCACCCCTTCCCCATTATCAGTAGCTTGGGCAGGGACAAGAAGAAGGGCAGTTATTTTTACCATCTGCTCTGTCCATTTCACCATTTTAGAAAATGCCCAGGAAACCAGGCAAGGTTTGCATAGATCTCAAGAGAATGCTGTTTTGTTTTTTTTTTTTTGTCGGCCCAGATGGAAGAAGAAAAAAGAATGGAGAGTTAAGTTTATCTAAATATATGCCATTAAATATACAATAATTTACATTTTTATATTCTACTACATATATAAGTATGATATGAATGAAGAATATTCTATGAATTATGATACATATTACCAAGAAACTGAGTTCAGATTGCCAATTGAACACATACCACAGTGATAGGAACCACCTTTAGAAGAAGGTTCTTTCTGTGTGGGTGTTATTCATATTCATTTCTATGTGTGTGGGCACACCTGTGCATGCATGCATGTATTATGGAGACCACGATTGGCAGCCATCATGTACTTCCCTGTATCTCTTACTTGATCCCTGAGCTCATGAATTTGCCTAGTCTAGCTAGTCAGCTTGCTTCACAGCTCCTCTGTATCTGCCTCCTGTGTGCTGATATTACAGACTAGGACTTAATGCCCACTTGGTTTTTGCATCAGTGATGGGATCTGAACACCACTCCTCCCCCTTGGGTGGCAAGTGTTTCACACTTTACAACATCTTTCCAGTCCACAGAACCAGATTCTTAAACACTGAGAATCTAGTAGGAATTGCTACAGTGTTGTAACTTTATGATTTCATTTCTCTCATACGTAAAACAGATGACCCTTTCCTATTCTCTCCTAAGAATGCTCTCATAAAAATAATATTACACATCTAATTTCACTGTGTACAACATTATTAGTACAAATTTTCAGGTCCAAAGGAATTTCTAATTGCCCAAACTGTGAATGGTAGTCTAAATATCTAAAAATGAGCTCAAAGTGGATATTTGTACTAATTTTTGTGTTTGGGAAAATTGGAGTTTCCTTTGGAACTGACATAAATATTGTACTTAAGAAAAGTAAGGGAAGGAAGAGGTGATGGTCCCCTATAAAAGTATCTGACATTCATTCATCAAACATTACCCAAATGCTTACTATTCACACAAGTTCACATATAAGTATAATACAAATTTCATAATGTTAAGGACCGAAAAAAACTTTTAGGAGATAATACATATAAAAATAACTTCAAAACATATAATATAAATCTCCTGAGAGTTATATGGAGAAGTTTAGAAGTTTCAATGGGAGCTATGATTTCTCTGTCTTGGGTAACAATAAGAAACCCACTATCTACTATTAAGTACTTAGTATATACCAGGTACATGTTAAGATTTTGTGCATCGTTCTTTATTTTCTTCTCATAGCACCTACTTTATGAGGCTGTCACCACTTATTAGACAAGGGAACTAAGTCTCTGAGAGGTTACATAGCGTGCTCAAGATAACAAAATGTGCAGGCTAACTCTTCCCAGTGTATTAGACCCATTACATGAACTGGTATATGGCTTTAAATAGTATTGTATGTAGATGTCACTTGAGACTAAGTTTAAAGCATAGTAAGGTAAGGGGAATATGAGAGATACTTCCAAAGGAAAGGGAAGACTTGAACAAAGTCACAGAGACCAGAAGGAGCAAGAGGTGTTCTAATATGTGTGATGAAAGGATTTTGTATTAAAGCCCCATATGGGATCAACATAACAAGAAAGCTTGGGACAAACTAAGTCTTGTCTGGAATATCAATACAGTCTATCAGTTTGAACCTGAGAGTCATGTAGGATTATAAATAGGGAAACAAAATTATCAAGAGCAATGATTTATGCAGATTCATCTGGCGAGTTGACAATGTCGATGTGAGATAGACTAGGGACAGGTAGATCAAGCCTAAAACATACAAAGAAAAAAATGTGAACGGAAAATGACTGATAAAAAAAAATGCATGTAGAAGACACGATCAAATAACACTCTATAAATGTGCTGAATAGGAAGACACATCAAAAGGCACGTGAAAACCTGCCCGTACAAGAAGAATGTGAACAGAGGAGCTGATTTGAGACCAAGATGATCCAGTTCTTTGCAGATGGGTTGTATCTGAGATTTCTGGCATAGCTAAGAAATTCAAAACAGTGAATGTATTTCTATTGCCCCACTATCACCTCTCAGACTTGACTGTTGCAGATTTTCACACATGTAAATTAGATGTCACAGCCCAGGCTTCCCCTGAGCTTTTGGAGCAAAGCATTTGTATTTTAAAAAGTGGTGTCTAAATGGGAAATGAAACAACTTTCCACAAAACTACATTCAATCAGTTCACTGTGTAGCCTTTTCAAACAATACCACTAATAGAGAATTAAAAATAGATACTTCAGCTTCACAGAAGCATTCTATTTTTTTCTTTTTGCAAACCTTGCAACAATGAGTTATTATTTCTAACTTTCTCTTTGTCAGGACACAGTGACAAAGTTGGATGATCACCTTTGAGGCAACATCTCTGATTAAAATGATATGGTTTCCATGACATGGTAGTTGTTACTGGATATTTTAAATCTTAATCAACCATCAAATAATTTTTTAAAAACTCCAAAATAACATGAGCACGGTACATGATAATTCAAAAAGAACATTCGCATATATATGATCACATTCATTTTTTTATAGAACTCCTACTGATGCAGATATTATTAGCCTCATTTTATCAGGACAGATACTGAGGCTCAGGAAGCTTTATGCATTTTCCCAGGTTTCCAATATCTAGAAAATGTCAGAGCTGGAATTTGAATCCAAGTCCTCCCATGTGCTATTCTTTTTGTGTCACAAATCATCATCCTTGCATAACTGAATGTAATTAATTCTTATCAAAGAATGACTTTTACCTATCCCCATGATCCCTGGAAGCAACTGCAAAAATCAATAGATAGAGCTCTGGTTTATCCACAATAAAGGGAACAACAGTGCTTCATTTGCATTATCCTTACTGCATCATTAAAATCAAGGATTGATTATGAGCAAAGGTTGGGAATTTTAATTACCAACAATTTATTATCAAGGTTTTCATACTTCAATGTTAATTTCAGTTACTATTTACTTACTCACCTAATGGACAAACACTGAGTGCACACCTTGTCCAAACACTGTGTTTAATGCATGAAATAAGATGATGCTGATGCTTTACTACAGAGAACATCAAATCAGAGTCAATAACAACTACTTCCAGTCTGCCTCAACCTCTAAGTACCTATGCTGTGTTGGACAAAATAGTATTTGTTCCCTGACTTTCATTTACTTACATGACGATTATATAGCTCAAATAAGAAATGGACATGAAAGAACCCTTAAAACTCCTATCTGGAAATACATGTGAGGCTCAAGAAGGAAATAGAGCACCATGAACTTGGTGACAACTCAAACAGTGATGGGGCAACAAACCTAATTAACGAGTGATTTAGGTAACAAAATGCTTTTAAGGAATGCAAATGCCATCTTTGTTGGACACACCAAGTAATGATAATAGCAACTGCCTATCCACCCAAACACTTGCTACATTCACACAAATAAACTACACACTTGCTAAATTTCACAAGAAAAGTACTATTTATTTTATGTATTTTCAAACCTGCCAAGCATCTGAATGGCTTTAGTTTTAGTTTTTATTTTTTTATAGCTAATTTTCTGTGCAGAAGTAGCCACTGGTAAGGATTCATAGCCTGGTCTTAGCAGATTTGCTTTAGTAAACTTCTAGATATTCGAAAGCAAAACATTAAATCTTCATCCTAAATAATCTTGAAAGAAACCACTTTTCTCCAGCCCCACTTATCATTTAATTCAAGCTTTGTCACCTTTGACCTGAACCATAAAATTACATGGGCTTTAGAGTTAGCCTGGCCTCTGTTTGAGCAGTGGCCCTTTCAATTACTTGCTGCTATATGGTTAGTGGAAAGCTAATGTAAACTCTGAGCTTTAGTTGCTTCCTATGTTAAATAGAAGACCCAGATAATCCTAACTCATAGAACTGTTCTATGAAAATGTTTGTAAAATATGAAATGATATAATACATAGCACATAGCCACATAAATTTTGGTAAGAAGATATATGGAGCTATAAACATAGAAACAGAAGTGACTTCCAAATTTGTTTGTGGGAGACAGGAATTTTTTCAAAGTTAACGATGTGGAAATGGGTTTTAAGCAGTTTCCACAGGCCTAATTATTGTATTGCTGAAATAGCCAGTAGGAGCTAAAAGAATAAAAGACTCGAGCAGCAATGAATGTGGCTGAAACCTGTATCTGTACAGTAGAATACTGAGTCTTTGGGGTACATGCTGAGGAATGGTATAGCTGGGTCAATGGCAGATTTATTTTTAGATTTTTGAGGATTTCCCATATTGGTTTCCAGAGTGGATGTGCCAGTTTTCAGTCCCACTAACAATGAACAAAGATCCCTTTTTCCACATATCCTCTCAAAAAATTGTTGTACATTGTTTTGATTAAGGTTTGTTCTCTCTCTCTCCCTCTCCCTCTCTCTCCTTCCCTTCCTTTCCCTCTTTCAGTGTTTCTATATGTGTTTTGTGTGTAATAGTGTAATATAATATTTCAGAACAGTATTCATTCATTCAGTTAATATACACAACACAACACAGTCACTATTTCCATACCTAGGGCTCCCAGATGACCTCAAAGTTTTAACGAACCTGTTTGCCTCATATTCCAGCTTGGAATGTCACTCTTTTTTCCACCATTGAAATTCTGTCCCAGCATTACATTATAGAGCTTCCCTAATGCCTGCCTCTGGGGATATGGATAATGTTATCATCTGACTCTTATCATAATTTCATTCGAACTCATATTGCTTTTACACTGTATTTCTTTTTGCCATTCTGATTCCTAACTGCAAGCAGAAGGCTCAAATTTTACCTAAATGGGAGCATTCTGACTTGAGGATAGAAGATTTCTCAGTGCCATTTGCTTAATAGTATATATTACTGCAAAGGGAGGGTTCTGACCCAAGGCCAAGTCCCTGACATCCAGGGCAGAAGAAGTTTCAAGGGCAGGACTGCAGTTCCTGCAGAGATTTGAAAACCCATGCTGGGCAGAAGAAGTGAGGGCAAAGGAGAGTTTCAATAGAACCTGTCACTCTAAGGCACAGCTGCTTCTGAAACACCTAGCTGCAATGAAGAAATAAGACAAAACAAAGTGTTTCCTTAGTTATCAAAGAAATTCATTCAATAAGTACATGTCCTCAAATACATAATGCTAAGTAAGTTCCAAGGGTAGAAATGGGATGAAATGCAGTTTTATTTATTTATTTATTTATTTATTTATTTATTTATTTATTTATTTATTTTTTGCTTTTTCGAGGCAGGGTTTCTCTGTGGTTTTGGAGCCTGTCCTGGAACTAGCTCTTGTAGACCAGGCTGGTCTCGAACTCACAGAGATTCGCCTGCCTCTGTCTCCGGAGTGCTGGGATTAAAGGCGTGCGCCACCACAGCCCAGCTTGAAATGCAGTTTTAAAGAAGCAGGTGAAACATGCAAGATGACCAAAGTGTAGGAACAAATAAACACTTTGAATTCACTAGAATCTATGTTCTAAATAGGGCCTGGAAATGAAGATGTCGCTATACTAAGATAGACAATAAGCCAATCCTAAGAGATTGAACTGAAGATTTAGAAGTACTAATGACACAGCCTGAGGTAAAGCTGGAAGGATGGTAAACTGAATTATCAGAAAACACTTAGGTTCCCTGCTACAATGTTAAGGATATTTTCAATTCTGAGGGAAATAGACAATAAATCAAGTCACATGGGCAAAAATGAATGTAAGTAATGGGGACAATGGGGTATGCAAGAAGTGAAGAGAGAACATAAAACAGAAGCTGCCTGGACACAGGACAAGTCTTGCCTAACCACATCGCGGCCTCCTGCTCCCTTTAGTGCCTGCTCATATTCTAGTCAATAGTCAATTCCTCTCATTTTTCACACAGAGAGCTCCCACCAATACCACCATTATTAGTTTTATCCTTTATGACCAAAGTTCCCAAACTTTCACTCTCCAGTACCAACACATTCCCTCTTAGTTTATTTTCTACTGCTATGGCGGATCATCATGATCAATAAGTCATAAAACAAGCTATGTGGGGCTTATAGTTATAAGAGATTAGTGTCTATGACCCTCTTGCCGTGGAACATGGCAGCAGGCAGGCAGGCGTGGTGCTAGAGCAGTAGCTGGGAACTTACGTGTTGATACATCAACCAGAGGCAGACAGATGCCGACATTTGGGAATGCTGTTGGCTTTTGAAGCCCACCCCAGTGACACACCTCCTTGAACAAGTCTATAGTTCCTATTCCTTCTCAAATCATTCCATCAACTGGGAGCAAGTGTTCAAATATATGACCCAGTGGAGTCGTTATCTTCCAAGTCACTGCACTTTCAGAGAGAAGTTTCTAGGTGTATAGAAGTAATGTTTTCTTATGGACTCAATAATCATAGTACTTCCTTAGACTAAGTAGGCTCAGAAATCTCCATTTTGTACACTTATGTATTAAGATACAGAGTAATTATTTTCAAAAAGGTGTCATTGCTAACAAAACTTGAAGGTTACTTTTCATAAACACAGAATGAATCACTCCTGGAAACAATCCTTTAGGTCAGTAGTTCTCAACCTTCCTAATGTTGCAACCTTTTAATACAGTTCCTCTTGTAGTGACCCCCAGCCACTGGAAGGAGTGGAGGAAAGGAAACTAGTCTTGAAGTGTTAGGCCTTTAAAAAGACATGTAGAGATTCCCTGGGAACCCATGGACCACTCCAGCCAGAGATGCAGCTCAGTTCTTTTCTCAGCCATCATCAGACAAGTTTCCTGCAGCACATCAGGACAAATACAGAGACCCACAGTTAGACATTGCACAGAGAGCGGGGGATCATAGAACTCTCAGCCCTAAATGGAATGTCTCTGTCAAAACCTTCCCCTTGGAGCTCAGGAAACTCTGCTGAAGAGGGGGAAGAAACAGTGTGAGAGCCAGGGATGAAGGACATCAAGCAGAAAAGGACCTTTAAATCAATGGGACTGACACACACATATGAGGTCTCAGACACTGAGGCTGCATGCACAGGGTCTGCACAGGTCCTTTGGGTATATATTATGGATTACACTTCAACGCTTTTATGGGATTCCCACGTGGGCAAACAAGTGGGTCTCTACATCCATATTGATTTTTTGTGCCTTTTCTTGGGCTCTTTCCCTTCAGTTTGTTGTTGTTGTTTTTTTCCTGTTCTGATGTGTTAGATTTTGTTTTTATTCTATTTTTATTTTATTATCTCTTAGAAGCCTAATTGCTTTCTAACGAGAGACACAAAGGGGGTAGATCCTGATAGGAGCAAAGATGGGGAGGAATTGAGGGAGATATAGAGAGAGTAAACCATAGCCTGGATATATTATGTGAGAAAAAAATTGTTTTCAATAAAAGTGAAAATGAAGTTGATGGAAAAGGTATGATTTTATATATATATATATACATATATATGATATGTTACATAATTTCCCCTATAAAACATTTTCCTCACACTTTTCATCATCCAGTGGTTTATAGTTTTGCTATAATTTTTATTTTATTTTATCAAGATTATCATTTGTTTTAATTAATATAAAATGTGTTCAATTTCATTATGGCCATTAGTACTTTTTGACAGCATTAAATGTTCCTTCTCATATATTGGATATATATGCACATGGACTTTCAACCTTAAGCCATGTAAATGAACTTGTTTCCCTGACCACCTTGAATGTTAGGTCTCAGCCTCTTACTATAAATTATCACTTGTTACAAGTGCTTAGATACCCCCAACAGCAATTGGGAGATTGAAATTTCTTTTTAATTGACTTTAACACTTTATTTTCTTACCACATTATCCCAAAATAATGACCTAGTGAAATACTAGGTTGAAATTATATTGATATACATATCCATATTTTTCAAGTGGCCATAAAATACTTATTTCTCAAGTGTATAATTTATTTTCAAAATCTAAGGTCATTATATTCACAATTATCCATGAGATTGACTGATCAAAATCTTCATCATTAATATCCTGTGGTTTTCAATCCTTAAATTTGCATACCTCCTTTTCTTTGTTAATAGAATTTCCTATGGTTAAAATGTTGTTCTCTGCATAATATGCTTACCAAAATGCTACTTTTGTTTTTCAAGACCCAAATGAAATGCTACCTTTTCATAAACTCTACTTCATCCTCTCAATGAAACTTCACATCTTACATTTTGGCACTATGACTCAATTTTGTTATTGTTGTTTTTATTTACAGACTGACTGAATCTGAATATATAGTTTGCCTTCTGGTCATGTCTTCTATGGCTCCTGTTCCCCAGAAAGTTTGTAAAGACCAGAAGGCAGAGCCTAGCCCTGATTCATTATAGTAAACTGACTGGAGCCACCAAAATACTGCTTTTCATTTGGGTCACTGTCAGTAACCATACTCAATTTAGCTTATGATTGAAGGTAGCCTCGAAATAGCATTTGCACAGTTGATTGTCTATTTTAAAAATCATTATTCTCACTTAAGCTTTAAGGATCCAATACTGTAAAAATTCTCCCATCATCTTAGGACTCGGTTTTAAAGAGCATACAAATGACAGGAGCATAAAAAAACATTTCTGTATGAAAGATTGGGGCAGGACTAGATCCAACACTGAACCTTTTTTGTTTGTTATGTTCGTTTTGTGAGGGGGAAATAGCCCAAAAATGGATAACATACAGGAAGAAGTTGCTTTTTCTTCAATCTCAGGGTCTTTAAAGACAGGATACTAGCTTTATAAATTTTATTTCAGCAGCTGATAAAATCGTACACAAAACTTCTCGTTTAAGAGAAGAAAAATCCCCATAGAAAAGGTCTATTTTGATGAAATTCACTTAAAATATATTTTCCCACTGCAATTTTTCTTGAGCTATGTGATTTATTTATGCATTTATTTATATCCTACCTCCTTGCCCCATAGTGCCAGTTGAGTAAAGACATATTCAATAAGCAAATACTAAATATAAATAGGAAATTGGGACCGGGACAAATACAAATTACACAGTTATTTATTTGTTTGCTCATGGATTTTGTTTTCAGTTTTCCACTAGACAATAGTCAACACAAATGCAAGTTTTATATCTTTTTCATTTACTATTATATCCATAGTACCTAGAATATACAGTATAATCAAGAAAATGTATTAAATGAAACACATTTGTGATGTATATCGATCACAAAACAAAATCAATTGGCTATAATTGATCCTCAAATATGAACATGAACATCCTGGCAGTCAAAGCAAAATGGAAAGTTGATATATTTATAAAGAAGTTGTGTGACCTATTCTAATGAAACAAACTTTACTCTAGAATTCATTTCTGTGTAAATTGCTCATGTCATAACTGACATGTGGAATGATATTCTTAACTCTACTCTAAAAAGAAGTCCAGCAATAGCTATATTTTTGGTGTTTCTTATCTCATATTTTGAAAAACAGCAGAAACCAGTGCATTAAAGCACATAATGAGTTACGTATGGCTCTGACTACTTTGAAAGACTGGAAAAATACAGATATCTTGCTATATGGTTTCCTATATTTCTGACATCATTCAAGTATAGCCTACATCTTCCTTAATCCTCTACAGTAGCAGTACCATAGCTTTTATTTATGATACGCTTACTGCCAAGTGATTATTCATTTACATATCAAATTGCATTTATTGAGTACCACTCTTGCTTCTTTTCTATCTGTGTGCCTTTACTCTATTGCTAGCTATGTCAGGACAGTCTTCTCGAATCCATCTCTGTGTCTAAATGTACCCTAGCTTTGAAGAATAAACAGAAATGCTACTTAGGTTTTTGAATATTCCTTTATCTTCTAAACAAACTACAATTCTTCCATGCTTCTCTGTGATTGCTTTTGCTTTAGAGTCAAATCGTATAGAATTTTTTTACTTTAGGGCAGGAATCCTGCCTTTCTCATCTCTAATGCATCCAAAGGGCCTGTCTCAATGTTTTGGATTTTGTTGTTGTTGTTTTACTAGTAAGCATTTACCAAATACACAGGTTAATAATAATGTATTTAGTCATTGTGAATTTGGATTAATCTCAATGAATCTCATTTATATAGCTTTCTTGCAGTTAGAATGAATCCATAAGTCAGGAAGATTTATAAAGTTATCTTTAAAGTAATAACTGGATAGGTATAAATAAGGAAGAGTAATTTTTAAAATGGTAGCAGTAGTGTATAGGGGTAGCCTTAAGGGGTCTACCAAGTTACTGAATATAATTACTAGATTAAATATTTATTCAGTTTCATGTTCATAAATTGTTTTTTTCTTTTTTAATTTAATTTTTTATTTATTTTACATACTAACCACAGTTTTCCCTGCATCCTCTCTTCCTGTTCCCTCCCTACACCTCTCATCTATATCCTCCCTTGCCCTGCATTTCTACTCCATTAAGAAAGGGGCAGGCCTCCCATAGAGACACATGGATTTCCCCGGGAAGGGGAAATAGATAAGAGTTCCTGGGTAGAATGGGGGCAGGGATAAGGAGAGGGGGGAGGGGATAAGGGAATGTGAACACAAGGGATCAGATTGGTTGCCTTGGGGATAGCACAGAGGGAGAAAGTAATGAAAGGGATATCATACTCATCAATTATAATACTAACTGATGACGCATAATCAGTCATTGTTTTTGTTGAACATAATGGGATCTAAGTAGTTTTGTTTTTGTTTTTTCCCCGGAGGGGAACAATCCCTCTGAGGTCTCTAAAAGAAATAATTTTCATGGCAGCAAATTTTATTGCATGTCATTAGAAACAACGGTAACGCCTTGACCTTGAGCACAAAAACTTCCGGAAGGCTCTGGACAACACATGCTCAGCTTTAATGTTGTTACACAGCCAGTGTTGCATATCAAGATCTGACCACTGCATCTGATCCTCATCTTCACACGTTTGCATATAATTTTCTTCCATTAAGGTTTGTCTTAAAGCAAGCTTTGGGCAACTTTGGGATTCATTAGAGGCTGAGAGCAAATACTAGGCCACTCAGAAGATGCTGCTCACTCTGGAGGTAGTACTGCGAAGAAAGAGGAATCAAGACTGCCAGGACTGAGAAACTTACCTTACCTTCTTCCAAAATACCAGGAGCTTTATTGAGATATATCTCACACCCCATGAGATCTACCCTATAAAACATACATCTCAGGGGGTTTTAGTATATTCAGAATTGTGCGACTATTACTTCAGTTGAATCCGGAAATGTTCCCAACTGCATTTGATAAATGCCTTTAATCAAAAATGGGACTAGAAGGAGAGTGTTTGATGTGAGCCAGGCCCCAGTGTAGAAGTTGTAATTTAAAGTGTGAAAGATCATGAATGGGAACATAGATGAAAACAGCAACTTTGGCACTAATCTTAAATTATGTCCCTTTTATTTTGTATTAAAGCAATATAACATTTTTTTATACCTGGAAAATGTAATTATATGATAGTGATATATTCAGCTATATCTACTCGACTAATTTAGAGCATAAAAAGGTAAGTTTAATGTGGGTCTTAAATATAGAAACTCTGAATTGTATTTGTGCTGAGTTCCACCCACATAGCTTTACATCAATCAGGAAAATAAAGATGTATTGGTGAGATCATTATTCTTTCTTTCTGTCCATAATTCAAAATGACCACATATTTTTACTATTAAGCACCTTATTTTACTTCTGTATTAAGGATTCTAGTTTTGATCTGTAGCTTAAAGATTCAGAGTTCCTATGGTTGCTAGGGAACTAACGAATATGAGTTTTTAAGCTCTTATATTACAAAGGTGTAATCATGTAGGTGTTTACCGAAAACCAGACATTCAAAGAACATTTCCCTAAGATGAAATTAACTAACACGTCTTTTCTGTGTGGGACATAAGTAACATTAAACAGAAAAATAACAATCAACATGAGCGTAAAGGACTCATCTGAACTTCCTATTGTTCTCTCTCACAAGCACATCTTTAAATTTACAACTTTTGATGAAACAACCGGATTTGGCCCCCAATGTAAAATATAGTCTTCTGTTTCTGCCTTCAGTAATATATCATTTAGCTCTCTCCAAAATTAGAAACAAGAAGCTCATTACAGTGGGTTATGGAATTTATTCTTGATAGATTCTAAAATTTGTTATTAATATTTCATTATTGTGATTGCTGATGGTCTTAGGTTCAGGGAGAAGCTTTTCTGGGATAATCAATCTCCTGTCTTTATGAGAAACATTATTCATAAACTTATGTAAAAGGTCTGCTCTTTCATTATAGTATAACCAGCTAACAATCTATCTGTGTGTGCCCATCTGACCTTGCAATTACTAACTTATCTCTATGATGCATTGCAATGGAATTATTAATTCCACTTCCTTAAGACTTTTATTCTTTTGCTCTGTAGGTCAGCCAGAGAGAGTGATAGCAATCCCATTAATAACAATTATCAGTAACTCAGAAAGCATATGGAAAACATTTTTTTCAGAAGATGAGTGTCTGGTTCTGAAGAGATATAAATGCAGATGCTGCCAATCCCTTGGAAGCCCTATTTCTAACTCAGAAACATCACCTCATTGGTCGTAGTTACTGACTGTAGAAATGACAGCCAGAGAAGTCAATGTCATCAGAAGCTTTCAGCTATAAATAGACTGCTTGTTTCTCAAGAGCTTTCTGGCAAAATCTCCAACTCTTAAGTACTACCTTTGTTTGCTTTTCATAATGATGCTGTTTTCTGAAAGATTTACTACTAGTTGCATGTCAGTAAGAAAAGACATTGGTCCCTACATTGCTTCAAAGTATCAGCCGTATAAACAACAATGTCCCCTATTCTAACAGTGCTAGGGTCATGTTCACCTTATTTACAATCTATTTATCTCAATTAAACACTTTAAAGATTCCCCCTGCTTCAGCGAAATTTTTTGCTTGGTAGCCACATATAAAGTCATATTATAGCATTACAGAACCAAAAAGAAACTCATAAAGAGTGATTTTGCCCAGCATATCATTTGAAGGTAGGTTGTTGAAATTATTCTGAGTTGATTGTGCTCCTCTATTCTCACATTTCTTTGAAGAGTAAGGCTAGTGTTTTAGTGGGTGTCCCTGTCATGATCTTGACCTCCTTGCTCATATTCTCTCTCCTCCTACTCTTCAACTGGACTTTGGGGGCTCACCCCAGTGCTCTGCTGTGGGTCTCTACCTCTTCTTCCATCAGTTGCTGGATGAAGGGTCTATGGTGACATTTAAGATATTCATCAGTCTGACTACAGAGCAATGCCAGTACTCTCCTCTACTGTTTAGGCTCTTAACTAGGGTCATCCGTGTGGGTTCCTGGGAATTTCTCTAAGTACAGGTTTCTTTCTAGCCCCACAATGGTTCCCTCAATCAAAATATCTCTTTCCTTGCTATTATTTATGTCTTTCCTCCATCTTGAATATCCCATTTCCTCAAGTTCTTCTCCCCTTCTACTCTTCTCTTCCCCTTCCACCCTCCCTTCTCTCTTCACACCCATGATCCCAATTTTGTTAGGCAATCTTGTCTATTTCTTTTCCAGGTAGAGCTGTGTATGTTTTTCTTAAGGTTCACCTTGTTACTTAGCTTCTCTAGGATCATGAACTATAGGCTCAATATCCTTTAATTTATAGTATCTACTTACGAGTGAGTGCATAGAATGGTCATCTTTCTGGGTCTGGGTTAACCCACTCAGGATGGTTTTCTGTAATTCCATCCATTTGCATGCAAATTTCAAGATGTCATTTTTTTTCTTTTCCATACTGAGTAGTACTCCAATATGTAAATGTGCCATATTTTCTTTATCCATTCTTTGGCTGAGGGGCATCTAGATTGTTTCCAGGTTCTGGATATTACAAAAATGCTACTATGAACATTTTTCATGAAGAAGCTAAAATGATACAATGGGAAAAAGAAGACATCTTCAACAAATGTTGCTGGCATAACTAGATGTCAACCTGTGGAAGAATGAAAATAGACCCATATATATTCCCATGCACAAAACTCAAGTCCAAATGGATTAAATACCTCAATATAAATCTGACCAGAGCTACCAGTCAGAATGGCTAAAATCAAAAACACCAATGACAGCTTATGCTGAGGAGGATGTGAAGTAAGGGGAACACTCATCCATTGCTAGTGGGAATACAAACTTGTACAACCACTCTGGAAATCAGTACAGCTGTTTCTTAGAAAATTGAGAATCAACCTACATCAGCAATACCACTCTTGGGCATATACCCAAAAGATGCTAAATCATACTATAAGGATATTTGTATGCAAGACTGTTGAAAAAAGGACAAAAACAATTGTTTTAGTTGTATGTTGAGAACCAAAGGCAATCAGTGATACAACCATAAAGCAAACACAAGGATGACCTCAGCCTCATAGACAAACCATAGCCTAAGACCTGGTGAAATGACTGTTTTTTAAGGAATCAGGCCAAGGACTAAGAGGAAGCTAAAATAAAGTCTAGGGCCTAAAATTTAAAATCTTCTCTCTTTTTCTTCAATCTTGTGTCTTCTTGGTACATGTACCGGCTACTTTTATGACAATTTGACACAAACCAGAATCATTTTTGAAGAAGGAATTTAGCAAATATCCCGATTAGATTGGCCTGAGGGTAAGTCTGTGGTACATTTTCTTAACTGATGTCAGCTCACTGTGGGAGGTGCCATGCCTTGGTCAGTGAATCTGGCTGCTATGAGACAGCAGGCTCATCGAGCCGTAAGGAGAAATGCAATAAGCCGCACTGAACTTAATTCTGCACACAAGAGACTTTCTTATCTAATCCTACTCTAAAGTTTAGACCATTACCTATAGGCTAATGGTTTTCATAACTTAGTTCCTGAATTAAATCCTCCTGGCCATTGGATCTTAGTGACATTGTTACTTAAAAAAACTTTATTTTTCCTTTTATTGAAAATAATTTTTTCACATATTATGTCATGATTATGGTTTTTCCTCACTCTACTCCCAGCTTCTCTCCACCTCCCCTCCCATACAAAGCCACCCCTTTCTGTCTTTCATTGGGAAACAAACAAAATTTATGGGATAATAATAAAATAAGATAAAACAAAGCTAACACATTGGAATTTGACATAAGAAAAAACAAACAGAGGGAAAAAAACACAAAAGAAGGCACAAGAATCAAAGACATACTCATCCACACACTCAGAAATCTCATAGAAACACTAAACAGAAAGATATCATTTATATGCAAAGGACCTGTAGGGAAAAAAAGAAAGAAGAAAAAAATTATAGCTAAAATAAAGATATTAAGTAAAATTAAATAAAGAAAGCAAGAGGCCTGTTATGATACCATGAGACAAGAAACCTCTAAAGATACCATTGAATCATTTTCTGTTGGCCATCATCTACTGCTGAGTTAGCAACCTATCCTTAAGAGTAGTTTCTTTGGCCAGTGAGACTGCCCTGAGGATAAGGACAGTCTGAGGGTAAATGACAACTGAAGGACAGTCAGCTGTCATTTGTAAATGGTTACGAGTTGGTGGATGCTTCTGGTTAGCAATGGGGGCATGTAAAAACTCTTACATCTCTAGGACCCCAACTGCTACAGCCTTAGGGAGGCCCTGAGCATGCAGCCTCAGTCTCTGTGAGTTCACATGTGCATCAGTCTTGTTGATTTAGAGGCCTTGCTTCCTTGGTGTCTTCCATTCCCTCTGGCTCTTACATTCTCTGCATCCTCTTTCCACTGGTTCCATGAGCCCTGAGGGGAAAACATTGATGGAGATATCTCATTTAGGGCTGTGTGTTCCAAGGTCTCTCACTCTGCATAATGTCTGACTGTAAGTCTCTGTATTTGTTCCCCTCTGCAGCAGGAGAAAGCTTCTCTGGATTCAGCTGAGCATAGAACTGATAATATTTGTCTTTCTGTGTCTGGGATACCTCACTCAGGGTGATTTTTCCCCTAATTTCACTCATTACCTGCAAATTTAATTTTTAATGGTTGAATAATATTCCATTGAATAAATGTTTCATATTTTCCTTATTCATTCCACCACTGAGAGAGATCTAGGTTTTTTATAATTTCTGGCTATTATGAATAAAGCCACGATAAACCTGATTGAACAAGTGTCTGTGTGTTAGGATGAATTATCCTTTGGGTATATTCCCCAAAGTAGTATGGCTAGACCTAGAGGTAAATCTATTTTCATCTTCCTCAGGAGCCGTGACACTGATTTCCATAGTGCCCTTACAAGTTTGTACCCCAATCAGCAATGGATGAATACTCCCCTAAGAATAAGGTTTTATGAGACACCTATTACCACTACTATAAGAACAGAGAATAGAGAAAAATTGACAAAAATGAAAAATTATGGATATCTAATAAATTAATTAGAGATTATAATGATCAACAAAATCAGATAAATACATTTATGGTATGCCAGATGCTCGTCCAGGCTATGACAGAGAATAAGAGAGAAGCAAGATGACAATAAAGAGAACACAGTTAGAATCAAGGTACAAACATTCACAACTGGCTAATAATTATGCCATTTCCTTAAAGTAGATACATGAGTAAGAATGCCTATTACAAAAGCAAAAATAAATACATTTGTAACTATTAATATTTTTCTGTGTTATCTATGTAACCAAAAAAGATTGATTATAAAAGAATGTAACTAAAACTTACTTGTTGTAAATATAGTACTTTACTCATATAATAAGGAAGAAGAAGAAATTGATTTGCCAATTCCAAGACTAGCAAGCCAATTTAGATTTTTTAAAAATGTACTAGTGGGATAGCTCAGAAGATATGTGCTGCCAAGTCTGCCAAACTGAGTTCAATTCCTGGAACTCACATCAGAGTGTGGAAGAAGATAACGAACTGCCCAATGTTGTCTTCTACCTCCACTCACACATTGTATCATGCTTACACAAAAATTATAATATGAAATTTATAAAACAAAAAATAATTTTATTAATGCTTCAACTCAGAAAGAAAGAAAGGAAGGAAGGAAGGAAGGAAGGAAGGAAGGAAGGAAGGAAGGAAGGAAGGAAGGAAGGATTAAAACTGTAATAAAAATGCCCAGATGTCTATAACCTAGTATTTTGGGATTAGGAAAAGCACTGCAGAAGGATGTTATCATGCCAAAAGTGTATCGTGGACTATGCTTTTAAGATTAATAGAGTAGTTAGAAGAAAAGAAAACTTATTCTTGTGATGTACTTGTAACCAATCAAAAATGTATAATGATTGGGTTGCCAATGGAGTTGGGAGTATAAGAAAACAGCAACAAATCTCTTCAGCACAGTAGAAAACTAATAAGGATCAATTGACCAAGGGCAATAAACACTCTGCTTATACCCAATATATCCCAAGGGAACTTTGGATGGAATAAGGAGTGGGAGTTTATATTAGTTTCCTAGGGTTGCCATAACAAAGTAACCCAACTTGGATTTAAACAACAGAAATATACTCTTTCAGAGCTCTAAAGTCAATAAATCTGAAATCAAGGTGTTGGCATGCTTGATTCCTTCTGCAGGCTCTGAGACAAAACTCTTCTATGCCTCTTTTCAAAAATCTAGTTGTTGCTTTCATACTTTGACATTTCCTGGTTTATGGATTTATCAAATTAACTTCTATAACATCCTATACAAACTATTTCTTTTCTCTAGATCTAAAATCTCTGTTTTTCCCCTTATTCTTACATTAGTAATTAGAGCTCCAGTTAAATGTCAACTAAAGATCTTTTAATCAGTTATATATATATACAAAATCCTACTCATAAATGAAGTCTTCATAGGTACCGGGGATTAAGTTTTGGATTTATCTTCTGAGAAGGCACAACCTACTACAAAAGCTACTGAGAAGTAAAGTATATTTGTTGCAGGGAGCACCTTATTCATCCAGCCACTCAGAACTGAAATAACCATATAATAACTATAATAATTAAAACACTGCTTGGCCCATTGGCTCTAGTTTCTTATTGGTTAACTCTTTTTTATCTTTTTTTATTGATTTTTATTGAGCTCTACATTTTTCTCTGCTCCCCTCCCTGCCTCTCCTTTCCCACCTTCAACTCTCCCGAAAGGTCCCCATGCTCCCAATTTTCTCAGGAGATCTAGTCTTTTTCTACTTCCCATGTAGATTAGATCTATGTAAGTCTCTCTTAGGGTCCTCATTATTGTCTAAGTCCTCTGGGATTGTGGTTTGCAGGCTGGTTTTCTTTGCTTTATGTTTAAAAACCACCTATGAGTGAGTACATGTGATAATTGTCTTTCTGTGTTCTGGGTTACCTCACTCAAAATGATGTTTTCTATCTCTATCCATTTTCCTGCAAAATTCAAGATGTCGTTATTTTTTTCTGCTGTGTAGTACTCCACTGTGTAAATGTACCACATTTTCCTTATACATTCTTTGGTCAAGGGGCATTTAGGTTGTTTCCAGGTTCTGGCTATGGCAAACAATGCTGCTATGAACATAGTCTAGAACATGTCCTTGTGGAACGATTGAGCATCCTTTGGATATATACCCAAAAGTGGTATTACTGGGTCTTGAGGAAGGTTGTTTCCTAATTTTTTTGAAAAATTGTTACACTGACATCCAAAGGGGTTGTACCAGCTTGCATTCCCACTGCCAATGCAGAAGTGTTCCCTTTTCCCCCCACAACCTCTCCAGCGTAAGTTGTCATCAGTGTTTTTGATCCTGGCCATTCTTACAGGTATAAGATGAAATCTCAGAGTTGTTTTGATTAGCATTTCTCTGATGACTAAGGATATTGAACATTTCCTTAAGTGTCTTTCAGCCATTTTAGATTCCTCTGTTGAGAGTTCTCTGTTTAGGTCTGTACTCCACTTTTTTTTATTGGATTATGTCTTCTTTTGATGACCAATTTCTTGAGTTCTTTGTAGATTTTGGAGATCAGACCTCTGTCTGATGTGGGGTCATTGAAGATCTTTTCCCATTCTGTAGGTTGTTGTTTTGTCTTGTTGACCATATCTTTTGCTTTACAGAAGCTTTTCAGTTACATTAAGTCCCATTTATTAATTGTTTCTCTCAGTGTCTGTGCTGCTGGGGTTATATTTAGGAAATGGTTTCCTGTTCTTATTGGCTAGCTCTTACATCTTTATTTAACCCATCTCCATCAATCTGTGTATTGTCACGTGGCTGTGGCTTATCACCAAGATTCTAACCGACTTCTGTCTTAGGCAGAGGATCCATGGCTTCTTTCTGACTCCACCCTTCTTTTTCCCAGCATTCAGTTTCATCTTCCCCACCTACCTATCTGCCCTATCAATAGGCTAAGGCAGTTTCTTTATTCATTAACCAAGAAAAGCAACACACAGACAGAAGGACCTCCCACACCATACACTCAGTCTTTATACCTGAATTTCCTCCTTATGGAAGAGCTAGGTACCCCTAGTGCAGAAAGAATTCAAAGTTTTGGATCATGACCACTCTAAAAGCTTATTTTAAAAGGCATGTCTGCTAATTATAAATTGACACATATCAAGAACTCTAGTAAGAACATTCCATTTCTATCCTGGCCATCTTGTACTCATTCCATGAAGTAGATAGCTCTTATGTGTCAAGACTGATATTTTGTTTCATATGATCTAAAAAAGCCTCTAGGGGGTGAATATATCATGCTGACCTGAATAAAAATGTTTGACTGTTACAGTTGCATGAGAAGTGCAACATAAATGAGGCTAAAAGTAGTTAAATGGTCAGTCTAATAACTGGTGCAGCCAATGCTAAGCTGTCTGGTAGATACTAGCTACTCAAAAAGAAACTTACTAACTCTGGATGAAAGGGAGATTGCTGCGTTAAACCCACATTTACGGTTCAGCTGAAAGAACAAGGCCCTCCTGAGGTCACAGCAATAAATCAGCTTTCCAGGGTAGGTGGTAATGCACAGAAAAGTTATTCTTCACTAACAAACAAATTCACTCAATATTCTAAGCATCAACAGGAAAGTCAATATCTGAACTCATGAGTAGAATGGTACTTTGGATACCAAGTTGTGGAAACTTTAATAGCATAGCAAAATAAAAATACATCCTAAAATATGGCAAGAAGCCAGGTATAGACTGCATTGCTACTGGAAATAAGTTCCATTCATAGTATATTTCATGTTGACAAGATACACCCATTTCTCCCATTACCAATGATGCACGTGATAGCTGAACCCAAAAATACACCTACACCTCACTTTAAAATAAAAATATTGAAGGAAAATAAACAAGTGTTCATATTTCCCATTATAATAAATCCTCAAGAGATAGATTGCTTTCTCAAATAGGATGGTTGTTATAGAACACAAAACAAAATAGCCCATTAGCTCCTTCATATAGTATTATATGGCATAAACAAACACTTACTCGCTCCTCTACACAGCAAATCTTAAATTCAGAAGAGACTCTACAGATGTCCTTATGAAACACCTGTCACTTTTACTTCAGAGAAAATAACAGTAGTAATGAAGGCCTTAGCTCCCTTTCATAACTATATAGTTTATGTGAGTTTATCTCTTAAAGTTTCTATGTAAGAAAATGTATGAAGATTAAATTAGCCCAAGTTGACCTGGTGGAGAAAGTGGTAACATGATAAAGAAAAACCATCCTCCAGTATCTTCCCAGAATAGAAATCTAGGCCTTTTCTTTGTAAATCAAACTTAGCCTAACTGATAAGTCACTGAATCTTAACTGGAAGACAGCAAACTGTAAAAAAATATTTCCATGCAGGAAGGAGAAAGAGAGAGAGAGAGAGAGAGAGAGAGAGAGAGAGAGAGAGAGAGAGAGAGAGAGAGAGAGAGAGAGAATATGAGTGTGTTGGAGTGTATATTTGACTGAGCCCTATAGATCCTGCACAGAAAAGGCTGTAATGAAACACAAATTATCCTGCCTTTGAGATATAAACTGGAGGGCTGACACCTTAACTTGCCTGTTTCTAGGTATGTGGCTCTTTCTTGCAATTAACCATGAGAGTTTTATTATGGTCCATAGAACAGCTAATCAATAGGGTGGGATGCTAGTTACAGTCCGCAGCCGGTTCTGTGTGCCTGCATAATACCCACGATTTTGCTCCCAGCTGTTCAGTCTAATTCATTTATGGTTGTTTATGGCTCACAGTCAGAGAAATCTTCTATTTACAGATCATTCATCATTCTTAACATTTTCACAAATTCAGGGCGAAATGCTCTGAGGTGGGAAATAATCCCAGACTTCCCCAGTCCTCTTTGCAATCTCACCACATCAAACTTTCTTCTTCCTCTGCAAGGCTCACAAACCATATTTTGTTACACTACAAATTTCTATTAAACTGTTTTCCCCAACACATGATGTTAGGTTAGTGAAAATCCAAAAGGCGAATGTTCAGTTCTAGTTGTCTTCTGCTTTAGAGATATACATACTGTTCTAAGATGGTGATCTGAGTTCTTAGAAAATGGGGTAGGACAGACCTGGGTGAAAATCAGTTATTAGTTGCAAGTAACACCATCATATGAATGCAAAGTCAAACTGCAAAATAAGTATCAGCCAAGAGTATCGCCAATATACCAATTTAAATAGCTCAAATACTACCCTGTATTCCTCATTTTGTTGTAATAAGAATAATACCTAACAGAATAACTTCAGGGAGGCAAGGTTTATTTTCCTTATGGTTTCATAGGGTTACATGGTCATGAGAAGACCTTGGTGGCAGAAGCATGTGGATATAGAGTTTTTACCATCTTGTGGGAAGCAGATAGACAGAGAAATAATACTGGACTGGGAGTGATATAAGGTTCAAAAGTATGATCCCATCCCCATATTGTATCCACCTATTAAAACTTTCTCCATATCCCAATATTGAGTCCAACACATGATCCTTTGTGATCAGTTTATATTCAAATAAAAACATTCTGTATTTCATTTCCCCAAGCCTCATGGCTTCCTCACAAAGTAAAACATTTTATTCTATCTAGAGGAGATTCCAAAGTCTACTAGAGCTTTAATCAAAAATCTTTCCTATTTCAAATGGAAAGAATTATGGTATCAAAAGGTGGTATGAGACTAAAGTGATACTGCAAAACAAGATAGTACACACAAAACCCAGTAGTAAGTGTACAGGGCACATAGAGTGTCATTATGTAAGATCCAAAGGGCACATATAACTGTATCTGTAGTCTTTCAATATGTAGCCCACACAGCCTCTCTACTAAACTGAACCTTCTTTGATTCCTCTCTATCATGATGTGAGCTATTCTTCCATGCCCTTCCTACCATGGTGGACTAAACCCTCTGAAACCATTAACAAACTAAATTTTCATTTAAGTTGCTTTTGTGCTGACCATTCAGTCATAGGGAGAAAGTTAACACAAGCCCTCTCCCTATTTTGTGGCAGGTAGAATATAGCACATTACCACCTCTCTATATATTGTGATTAACACTAAGTCATAAAATGGTTTTGATCCATTTCTTTTGAAAATAATGTTCTCAAAGTTGGATGGAAATTTTAATAAAATTTCTAAACCAAATTATCAGGCTGAAAAACACAATTCAGTTTTATGTAAGGGACAATGTTCTAAAATGCACCCCCAAATCACCAGAAATTCACCTATGGTAAAATAAATTTTTTGAAATATAAAGATAGTAGCAGCCCATAGGGAAACATAGAAATGTCTTATTTAAAGGAGTTTTTTTGAGGATTTGGGCTTTGCTGTGCTATTTTGGGGGAACATTAAACAACCATGGTCTTGTTACAGATTAAGTTCTATCAGGACATGTCAATCATTCTGTATTGGGCTTTAATCATCTTTTTGTAGGAAATATGGGAATTGGTATAGCTAAAGCTGTAATTGATGAAAAATCAACAGTTGATGAGATTCACCACATTAGGAGCATTTGGTCATTTTGTGACTTAAATTACTTCTGGTTGTGTCTATATTCAGGTATGATTTCAAAGAGGTCTTATTTTGCCTTTTTTGTGAATGGTCACAGAATTCCCTTATTTAGTATGAGTGCTCTAAATTTGTTTTTATGTTCAGGAGAACATTCAGGTGTGTCTGCGAGCAGCTACCAGTCAGGCACCACGCTTTCTTCTCACATAGGTTTTTATGGAGGAAAAAGGATCTGCTATAAAATATCAAAAGCAGTCATAAAGTTAGGTCAGAGAAAAGTTATGCACTACAGCACCTGGTGCCAAATATAGCACATGCTTTCTAGAAAAGTTCTGCCTAGTCTCCATTGTCACAGAAACTAACACTGTTCTTTCTATTATCAAAGCTTAGACTTAGCGCTTATTTCTGGTTTCTAATGGGAGCTTCTACTTACTTGGTTTCTTCTAAAACAAAGCCAAAGTGAAAATGTAAAGAATAAAAAGAATACATAAAATCACATTTATAAAACTAAGGATGGTGGCATTTCTTTCTCCTAATTTCTATTCCATAGAACTCCATACCCCGATAAAGGTACTTTTTAATGCAAAAAATATATTTTTACTAAAGCTACAACAATGTATAAAACAGGAACTTCTCCAAGTGTATACTGTAGAATAAAATAATGAATAACCCTAGGGGAGGCAGAGATTGTGATAACAAAAGAAGAGCTGATGGGAGAGACAGAGAATATGGGGAGAGAAAAAAAGAGAGAGGTATATATCTACAGAGTTATTACTAGTGCAGTCCAGAAGAGGATCTTGTCTCTTGGAAAGAGCTTTTGCACATTTCCGACAAGTTGTCAGACCACATTGCTGGAGAAACTGGAGCAGAGCCAACTATGGGAGGGGCACACCTTGACTGGAATTGCATAGCTACACATAACTCTAAGCTTCTAGATATATCCCTCTTATCAGGACCATGAAGATGGACTAGGGGAATCTCTGGATTTCTTAATCTTCCAAATGTGACTTCATTAAATAAATCTCCTTTCTCTGATTCCCATTATTTATTTGGCTTTTTTCATTTTCTTACTGAGGACAGTTTGCCAAACCTGGGTTATAAGGACAGATCAATCAGAACACACCTTAGGGCCCAAACTCCCATAACAACTACACAATGTCAAAAACTCCAGATTGCTGTGGGAACTCCTTCAGCCAATAACCGTTAAGATACTGGCCCACGTTGGGCATGGTCTCATGTACTGTACACGCAGACAAAAAATACGCATGGGCCTCTTGGCTGCTGGATTTGGTTCCAGGTTCCAGGGCACCCAGAAGACTGTTGATCACTATCCCTTTTGTGAGTTTATCCCCAAATAAATAAACCTCATTGTACTCCATTCCAGGTCATTGTGGAACTCTTTTGTATGCCAACAAATTGGGACCCAACGTGTGGCTCCAATTATTGGTGCATCATGTACAATGCGAGGAAGGATCCGATTAGCTCTCTTTATAAGGTTAATTCTATCGCTTTGGGGATATTATTTATAGACAAAAGGGGGAGGTGCTGTGGGAACTCCTTCAGCCAATACACTTTAAGATACCAGCCCACTTTAGATGTGGTCTCATGTACTATAAATGCAAATGAAAAGCATGTGTAGCCATCTATGTTGCTGAATTCAGTTCCAGTTCCCAGCACATGCAAAGGACTGTGGATTGCTACCCATTCTGTGAGTTTATCTCCCAAATAAATAAACCTTTATTATACTCCATTCTGGGATATTGTAGGACACTTTTGAACACCAAAACCAGATTTTAAAGACTCTCCAACATTCTAGGTAACAGAAACTAGGAATTGTACCAGAACAAAGGCAAATTGGTTACCTAAAATGCCATCTCTGCTAGAGCCCTTAGGAAGACAACATCTCTAGTAAATGTTAGGGAAAAAAATTCTTCCTGATGACAAAGGAAACTCATGAGATAAACTGCCTTTCTTTCCTCTAGTTCCAGATGTGGATAAATCATCTCTTTTGAGATAGGGAATAATAGGTATGCATTCAGTTATGTCTGGGATTTATATTTATATCATACTCAGGAAACACCAAAACAAGAACGGAATGAGTTCTACAGTTGGTAAAAACTCTTTAACACAAATCCCTTCTAGAAAAAAAAGAATAATTACCTCCAGACTATCAGACCAGCTATTTCTTCTTCATGGCATTTCCAAGCTGCATGTGATGTTAGCAGGCACCAGCCTCCACAGGAAGTGGAAAGAGAATTGAGAACAGGACTCTCCAAGGTGCACCACCCATCAGTGATCCACAATAGGGTGAGACTTTGTAATAATCTAACTCTTTGGCGGGGGTGGTCAAACACATTTCTGTAATTGATCCTTTACCTGTGTTCTGTAAGTAAGACAAATATACTCATTGCTTTGGTAGTATGAACTTTGGTAGAATTGTATTTTGGTCTGATTGGTGCCCAGGTGGATGAATCAATGTTTGTACATGTTTCCCTGGGAAAAATAAGTGCAGTGAAACAAATTTCCTCAAAATTATGATTACAAGAAAGTAAACCAGAGAGGATGTCATCAAGGTGGTAAAATAATAAACACTGTACTCTGAATTCCCTCACAAAAATTCTACAGTCCATTCTATTCACAACAACACCAAAAATATATTTGGTAAACCTATTGCTTCCCTGAAGATAAGGAAAGCTATCTTTAACTAAAACTAAAGAAAACTAAAGAGGAACAGGAATCTCTTCTTCACACTGACCATTTTCTACTTTCCACATGCTACAGAGTGGCTCACCTAGAAAGATATTCTGGCCCTATGGGCTCCTCAGTGGGAAAGAAAAATCCAAGATTACAATTCAAGCTGCCAGAGCACTAGAAGGCACTTTCTGGGAGTCCCACATTTATCTCATGGCAAACATGGAGCAAATTGCCTCTGCTATACAACTGAGACCAGGTAGATGCAAAAGAAGGTGGGGCTCACAACTAGTTCTTGGATTGGGGCAGTAGTGCTACAGTTTCTAACAACCCAAATCAAACAAAAGGGCCAGATAAAGGCTCTGTAGCATATAAAGCTGAGTCACAGCCCCATCTGGCCAAGAGCAAATGAAGCAGTTATGAGTTCATGGCATGCATAACCAGTGGCCAGTCACATCATAGAGCACAGAAGGCATCTTGCCTAGGTAGCTAGTTTAGCCAGCAGCCTGGCCCCAAGCCCATGCATACAGGCCAGCCTGCAGCCCTACCCAAAAGTGAAACAGAAACTGAAGCTTCTCCTGGACACACAGTCCAGTTTGTGACAGCACCTGGCCAAGAATTCCTCCAGAACATCCTTGTAAATGCGGCAGATTGCAAAGTATAGCCCAGGCCATGAAGTCAGCCAAACAGCATCACCTGCTGAAAGTTCAGCCAGCAAAATGACCATTCTTTGACACCTAGCCATCAGAATGACGGAAACCCAGATATATATATTTGACAGAATTTTTTTTATTGAGAAAAGGAAAAAAAAAGAAAAAAGTTTCCGCCTCCC